>NC_092164.1:53641032-53973532 GCF_045791955.1 Oncorhynchus clarkii lewisi
AGAAGAAGAGTCTTCGCGCTGCTCCACACATAAAGCCAGGCTCCACACTCCACAGTGCCCAGGCGATCCCCTAATCGTCGCTCCTTAGCTGGCCTGCTGAATATCATCACCGGCTCCTCTGAGGTTCGCTCTGAGACACGCGGGGGGACCTCCAATGACATAGGATGAAATCTCATTAAAGCAAAAGTCACACATTGGTAATAAAATGGGATGTCCAGTTTCACACTGTCTTCATTACCTTACGTACCCCAGCAGTGTCTCTTCAGCGGTGAGAGGCCATACTATAACAAGATTAATGGGCTTTGGTTGGTGTTCGACTAGCCTGTCATTATCACAGTTTAGAGGGTCAATCTTTTCTGTTTTCTGGTGGCATATTTTTTTGCTAGTGAAGGCTCTTAGGTTAATGATTTGTTATTTTTATTTTTAACAGAATGTTATCAATTGTTGTGTCAATGAACTAGGCTTATATTATGTTTAATTTGTTTGCTGGTGCAATCAACTCTTCCCTTTGGGGATCAATGAAGTATCCTATTTTTCCATACGGCATCATATTGCATCACTCTGAAGAAGCCATGTTGATGTTACCTGCTGCTATGTTTTGCCATTGACCCATTTAACCATAACGACATCCCAAGACATCCCAAGCAACAAAGGCCAGTTATGTCTACTGTTCCATCCTCCCTATTACAGTCGTATGAAAAAGTTTGGGCACCCCTGACAATTTCCTTGATTTCCATTCATAAATAATTGGGTGTTTGGATCAGCAATTTCATTTTGATCTATCAAATAACTGATGGACACAGTAATATTTCAGTAGTAAAATGAGGTTTATTGGATTAACAAAAAATGTGCAATATGCATCAAAACAAAATTAGACAGGTGCATAAATTTGGGCACCCCAATAGAAAAATCACATCAATATTTAGTAGAGCCTCCTTTTGCTAAAATAACAGCCTCTAGACGCTTCCCATAGCCTCTAATGAGTGTCTGGATTCTGGATGAAGGTATTTTGGACCATTCCTCCTTACAAAACATCTCCAGTTCAGTTAGGTTTGATGGTTGCCGAGCATGGACAGCCCGCTTCAAAACGTCCCACAGATTCTCAATGATATTCAGGTCTGGGGACTGGGATGGCCATTCCAGAACATTGTACTTGTTCCTCTGCATAAATGCCCGGGTAGATTTTGAGCAGTGTTTTGGGTCGTTGTCTTGTTGAAATATCCAGCCCCGGCATAACTTCAACTTTGTGACTGATTCTTCAACATTATTCCCAAGAATCTGCTGATAGAGTGGAATCCATGCGACCCTCAACTTTAACAAGATTCCCAGATTCCCACTGGCCACACAGCCCCACAGCATGATGGAACCGATACCAAATTTGACTGTGGGTAGCAAGTGTTTTTCTTGGAACGCTGTGTTCTTTTTCCGCCATGCATAACGTCCCTTGTTATGACCAAATAACTCAATCTTTGTTTCATCAGTCCACAGCACCTTATTCCAAAATGAAGCTGGCTTGTCCAAATGTGCGTTTGCATTCCTCAAGCGACTCTGTTTGTGGTGTGTGTGCAGGAAAGGCTTCTTCTGCATCACTCTCCCATACAGCTTCTCCTTGTGCAAAGTGCGCTGAATTGTTGAACGATGCAGTGACACCATCTGCAGTAAGATGATGTTGTTGGTCTTTGAAGGTGGTCTGTGGGCTGTTTTTGACCGTTCTCACCATCCTTCGCCTTTACCTCTCCGATATTTTACTTGGCCTGCCACTTCTGGCCTTAACAAGAACTGTGCCTGTGGTCTTCCATTTCCTCACTATGTTCCTCACAGTGGACACTGACAGCTTAAATCTCTGCTATAGCTTTTTGTAGCCTTCCTCTAAACCATAATGTTGAACAATCTTCGTTTTCAGGTCATTTGAGAGTTGTTTTGAGGCCCCCATGTTGCCACTCTTCAGAGGAGAGTCAAAGAGAACAACCACTTGCAATTGGCCACCTTAAATACCTTTTCTCATGATTGGATGCACTTGTCTATGAAGTTCAAGGCTTAATGAGCTCACCAAACCAATTGTGTGTTCCAATTAATCAGTGCTAAGTAGTTACAGGTATTCAAATCAACAGAATGACAAGGGTGCCCACATTTTTGCATAGCCTATTTTTCACATCTGATTTAATTTCATACAACTTAATATTGCTACACTAAACATCTTTGTCTGGACAATACCCCAGTACTCAGCTTTTATTAGAAAATGAATGGAAAGCCACTGTGATCATTTTCATTTTCTTATGCAGCCTCAGAGGGGTGCCCGGACATTTTCATACGACTGTATATTTATAGCTACCCATATCCTGCACTTATTTCTTTGGAACAGCTGGACACTAGTTTAGGTCATTTTAGACCCAGTGGTCCAACAGCGGTGTGCCTGACCTGTAGTTTAAATTGGTCACCGGTCCATATCCCCAATAATAATAACGCTATTCTCCTATCCATGTGTGAGGCTTTATAATAAAGTGGAGAGTAGAGAGAGAGGGATGGAGGAGGGATGGAGACAGAGGGGTAGAGAGAGATGTAAGAGGAGGAGTAACCATTCTGAGAATAGACAGATGAAGAGAGGAGAACGTTAGTGAAGTGAGAGAAGAAGCATGGAGGAGAGGAAGAAGGGCAGCAAACCTATTGAGGGGATGGAGGAGAAAGATGACATACAGGGAGAGAAAACAAATAAGATGGAGAGCAACAAATGAGAAGGGGTGGAGGAGAAATTCAGTAGATAAGGCAAGCAACATATTAAGAACAAATGAAAGAATGGAGGAGGAGAGAAAATGTTGAGAGAAGGATAGCGGGACAGTGAGAAGAGCAAACATACTGACGGAAGAATGGATGATGGGAGGAAGGAAGGAGGAAGAAGAGAGCAAACACATTTCAGTGTAATAGTCCTCTGTGATCTACAGCAATGGAGGAGCTGAATGTTCTTTGCTCTCATTGTCAAATAGACAGACCACAAATAGAATGAATATACAGTAGATCTTCATACATGACCCTGGACAAAAAAGGTTGGGCTATATGACATTACAACAAAATAATATTCTGATGCAGATACTGATTCCAATTCTGATTCCATTTTCAGGGAAATTGATGCTATTTACTCACCAATTGTACATCTTACAGAACATTCACTCTCTGTACTGTCACTATTGGCTTGTGAAGAGCTCCTTGACGGTCACATTGAAGAGGAAGAGCATTGCCGAGTACTAAGATTGTAGTGGTATTAACCTTCTGCTTAATGGCTGCTGTGTGCTCATACATTTCCATTCATCATGATTTGTTAACTTTGCACATTGTTTTGGTTGGACTTCGCAATCTAGTTATCCATGTATTGGATAATCCCACCAACGGGAAGAATGAAATGCAAATCTACAATGGGAAAGGATGAGTCCCATTGACATCATCAGACGATCGTTGTCTTTCGTACAGTAGGGAGGTGGTGAACATCAATGAAATGAATGGTGTTTGGCTAATGAGCATTCTGACAATAATGCCATTGGAAGAAAGAAAAATGCATGCACAAACATAAAGCAATGGCCATGTATTCACAGAGGCATAATGGACATCATAATGAAAATGTTCATTTACATTCAAATCTAAATATTGAATTGGAACATGTACTGTCAACCGTAACCACGCTCTTAGCTCTGAGTAACATTAGTAGGTAAATGGATAGACAGTAGCTATTCCAGTCAGAGCATAATGCCAAGATGCCCATTAGCAGGTCATATCCCCTGTGTTGAGGAGACCTCAGAAACTATCTACTCATAACTGAGAGACAAAGTTTCTGTTAAATCCCCTTACCTCATGAAAAAAATATATATTTTCACCTCTACATGACCCAACAACATGTCTGATTGGCTTCGACTCCACTGAGAATTCTGACTTACCCAAACTGGCACACTTGACTTGAATTTTAAACTGACGACTATCTTCTAAAGCTTTTGAACAAAAAAAAAAACATTGAACAAGTAAATTGGGAGCAATTTGTCGCCGTGTGCCATTCAACATCTCAGCGGGGGTACCATTTGTTGATCGCACACTTAAGCGAGGCAGTAATCTCCATGCCAATGACATTCTCTATCTCTCTCTCCGCCTGTGTGTTTTATTCCCGTGTGTCCATCATCATTTCCTGGGGCAGGTTTGGAGCGGCGATCATTTCAACTGTATCTTTATTCATTAGGAGCGGAGTGAGAAACAGAGGATGAACAAGTTTGACCTCGCTTTGAATCGTTTCCCATTTGCATCTGAAAGGGAGGTCTGCAGAGTTCAAGCGAAGATAAAGAGAGAATAAGAAACGTTTCTCTTACAATTTCTCCTCCCTCCCTTCCTCTCTCCCAACCCTCTAAGCTTTGCCTCTAGGCATGTGCTCTCGATGCTCTTTTCCTCTGGCCTGTGAAAAACGCTCACACCCCCAACGCACGCATGCACGCACGCACGCACACACATATATGCACACATAAGCAAAGAAGATGCATCCTCACAAACATACATACACACACAGTTCTCCCTACACACATACACACACACTTCTCCCTACACACACACTTCCCCCCTATTCCCTCTCATCTCCATGGAAGCCCTAGAACTCTGAAATAAGCACTTAAGAACGTGACAGAGATGTAAACAGCGGTGTAATGGCATTACAGAAGCCAGGGCATTATGCGAAGCACGGCCAGGCCGGATGGAAAACAGCAAGCAAGACAAACCAGTGTCCTGGTCGGGGACCAGGGCTGGCTCACCCTCAATATGTGCAGAGCTCAGGGGCAGAGGGCCCTTAAGCCCTGAAACTCCGAAGGGTCTGTGTGGTGTGTGTGTGTGTGTATGTGTCCCTGTGTTTACATACAAGCATTTGTATGAAAGTTCACATGTATGTAACCCAACCCCTTATCGCTCCTGTCGCCTTTAGCTGTGAAATACAAGGTCTCACCTGGTGTCTGCTTTTCTCGCCTGTACAGCATGCAGAGCATTGTGCAACTTTGGTAACAGCCTTATAATAAAATATATAAAATAAAAAATGTTCCTCATTAATTTGCACACAATACCCCATAATGACAAAGCTAAAACAGGTTTTAGAATGTTTTGTAAATGCCTAAAACATGTAAAACAGAAGCACCTTATTTACATAAGTATTCAGACCCTTTGTTGAGGCTCGGAATTGAGCTCAGCTGCATGCTGTTTCCATTGATTATTCTTGAGATGTTTCTACAACTTGATTGGAGTCCACCTGTGGTATATTCAATTGATTGGACATGATTTGGAAAGGCACACACCTGTCTATATAAGGTCCTACAGTTGGCAGTGCATATCAGAGCAAAAACCAAGTCATGAGGTCAAAGGAATGGTCCATAGAGCTCTGAGACAGGATTGTGTCGAGGCACAGATCAAATCAAATTGTATTTGTCACATGCGCATTCACCTTGCAGTGAAATGCTTACTTACAAGCCCTTAGCCGAACTATGCTGTTTTAAGAAAATACCTCCAAAAAAGTGAGAGATAAGAAAAACAAATAAATAAAAGCAGCAGTAAATAACAATAGCGGGGGTGCTGGTACAGAGTCAATGTGCGGGGGCACTGGAGTTGAGGTAATATAGGTAATATGTACATCTAGGTGGAGTTATTAAAGTGACTATGCATAGATAATAACAGAGAATAGAGGCAGCATAGAAGAGGGGGGAGGCAATACAAATGATCTGGGTAGCCATTTGATGCTGTTCAGTAGTCTTATGGCTTAGAAGCTGTTTAGAAGCCTCTTGGACCTAGACTTGGTGCTACGGTATTGCTTGCCATGCGGTAGCAGAGAGAACAGTCTATGATTAGGTTGGCTGGAGTCTTTGAACATTTTTAGGGCCTTCCTCTGACACCATCTGGTATAGAGGTCCTGGACGGCAGGAAGCTTGGCCCTGTGATGTATTGGACCGTACGCACTACCCTCTGTAGTGCCTTGCGGTTGGATGCCAAGCCCTTGCCATACCAAGTGGTACAGTTGCCATACCAGGCAGAGATGCAACCAGTCAGGATGCTCTCGATGGTGCAACTGTAAAACCTTTGGAGGATCTGAGGACACATGCCAAATCTTTTATGTCTCCTGAGGGGGAAACGGTTTTGTTGTGCCCTCTTCACAACTGTCTTGGTGTGCTTGGACCATGTTAGTTTGTTGGTGATGTGATGCCAAGGAACTTGAAGATCTCAACACGCTGCACTGCAGCCCCATCGATGAGAATGGGGGCGTGCTCAGTCCTCATTTTCCTGTAGTCCACAATGATCTCCTAGGGAAAGGTACCAAAAACATTCTGCAGCATTGAACATACCCAAAAACACAGTGAACTCTGTCATTCTTAAATGGAAGACATTTGGAAACACCACGACTCTTCCTAGAGCTGGCCGCCCAGCCAAACTGAACAATCGGGGGAGAAGGTCCTTGGTCAGGGAGGTGACAAAGAACCTGATGGTCACTCTGACAGAGCTACAGTGTTCCTCTGTGGAGATGGGAGAACCTTCCAGAAGGACCACCCTCTCTGCAGAAATCCACCAATCGGGCCTTTATGATAGAGTGGCCAGACGGAAGCCACTCCTCAGTAAAAGGCACATCACAGCCCACTTGGTGTTTGCAAAAAGTCACCTAAAGTACATTCAGACCATGAAAAACAAGATTCTCTGGTCTGATGAAACCAAGATTGAACACTTTGGCCTGAATGCCAAGTGTCACATCTGGAGGAAACCCAGCGGTGAAGCATGGTGGTGGCAGTATCATGCTGTGGGAATGTTTTTCAGCGACAGGGACTGGGTGATTGGTCAGGATTGAGGGAAAGATGAACAGAGCAAAGTACAGAGAGATCCTTCATGAAAACCTGCTACAGAGCACTCAGGACCTGAGACTAGGGCGAAGGTTCACCTTCCAACAGGACAAAGACCATAAGCACACAGCCAAGACAATGTAGAATGACCTTGAGTGGCCCAACCAGAGCCTGGACTTGAACCCAATCGAACATCTCTGGAGAGACCTGAAAATAGCTGTGCATCGACGATCCCCATCCAACCTGATAGAGCTTGAGAGGATCTGCAGAGAAAAATTGTATAATCTCCCCAAATACAGGTGTGCCAAGCTTGTAGCATCACACCCAAGAAGACTTGAGGCTGTAATCGCTGCCAAAGTACTGAGTAAAGGGTCTGTATATTTATGCAAATGTCAAATTTCAGTGTTTGCTTTGTCATTATGGGGTATTGTGTGTAGATTGATGAAGGGATTAAAAAAAAATCAATTTTAGAATAAGGCTGTAACGTAACAACATTTGGAAAAGTCAAGGGTTGCGAATACTTTCCGAATGCACTGTATATACTGAACAACAATATAAACGCAACATGCAACAATTTCAATGATTTTACTGCAGTTCATGTAAGGAAATCAGTAAATTGAAATAAATTCACAAGGCCCTAATCTATGGTTTTTACATTACTTGACAGGTGCGCTGTTATGGATGGGCCTGGGAGGGCATAGGTCCACCCAGTTGGGAGACTAGCACATTTTAGTGGTATTTTATTGTCCCCAGCACAAGGTGCACCTGTGTAATGATCATTCTGTTTAATCAGCTTCTTGATAGGCTACAACTGTCTGCTAACCATGTGTATGTGAAAAAATAAAACTTGATTGGGATGGATTATCTTGGCAAAGGAGAAATGCTCACTAATAGGGATGTAAACAAGTTTGTGCACACGGGGTCCGTGACAGCTCCTAATGACTTCTTGGTTTCAATAGCTTATAAGAACGAAAGAACTTCTGTCTCTGTGAGTTGCCAAAAATAAAAACCCTGACTACTATTTCCAAAGTCACGTGAGGTTGACAGATCATCCATCGAAGCAACTGGAGGCTGTATGTGGGAAGAACAGTCAACTAGCTGGTGTTACAGGCTTTGATCTTCCATTGATGTTTTGATGTTGGACTTTAGCATGTACAGCTTGCTATGCAACTTTCAGTGAACACCTCCATGAGGGTGCTTTTACAACCTCACCTATAACCCTACCTGTGTCGTGTTTGCAGTCAGTGACACTTTGCTAGTTCCCCCTTCTCTTTGAGTGACATTTTTGGTTTTCTTGCTGGGGAACATGACACTGGCCAAGACCATTATCACATGTATTTATTTTTTCAAATAAGAAACCAGCTAAGATAAAATGCTGATTAATTAAAAGCATTGCAAATCTGAACTTTTTCAATAATTATACAGGACTCTAAAACTACTCGTTTAGGCAGAGAGGTAGAGGAATTAGCCCAATTCAGTGAATTAATGGTTTTCCAGAATTTAGAGGGATCACTAAGTCTGCCATAGGACTAATGAAGTAGTTTGGTTTGGCAAAGTAAGTGGAATGGATAATAAACAAAAGTGAAATATACAAATGAACAGTAAACATTACACTCACAAAAGTTCCAAAGGAATAGAGACATTTCAAACGTCATTATGGCTATATACAATGTTGTAATGATGTACAAAAGGGAAAATAAACATCAATATAGGTTGTATTTACAATGGTGTTTGTTCTTCACTTCTTTCACCTTTTCTTGTGGCAACAAGTCACAAATATTGCTGCTGTGATTGCACTCTGTGGTATTTCAAACAATAGATAAGAGAGTTTATCAAAATTGGGTTTGATTTTGAATTCTTTGTGGGTATGTGTAATCTGTGTAATTGTCAGGAGGGCTGACTGGTGGTGCTCAGAGGGGGTGGGATCCCCTGGGCTTGGGGTTCTTCATTTGTCTGTCCTGCTGTGATGACAAGGCTATGGTCAGGAACTGAGGTGGGCTGTTCTGCTGGCTTTTCAGTGGGGGTGGCCAGCTCTATAATGGGTTGTTCTCTCTCACACATAATCTTTCTCATCTTCTCCTCCAGCACTCTCACCTTCTCTAGTGCTCTGTTCTTTTCTTGCTCTTTCTCCTGTTGATGTTGTCTTACCACAGTCCATAGTGCAGACATGTCTCTATCCACCTCCAGCTCTCCGGGTCTGGTTGAGGGGGTGTTGTGCTGGACAATTGTTTGTGCTGACTAGAGTGTGTTCACCTGCTGTTCCAGCTCCACTTGCCTTTTCTCCAGCTAGGTGAATGTATCCTTAATTTTAATGAGCTACTAGTGCTCTGTGCTGGGAGGTTGACTTTCCGCTTGGGGTTGCTCATCTGTGGGGTTCTTTAATGAAGAGGTCTGGTCTGACAAGAGAGAGTTTCTCATGCTGCGCCCCCTCTTTGATTATGTGAAAGTCCAGCTGAAACTGTTTGGGGTTGCCCTGTACCAATACTGTTCCATGTGTACAGGTTGACATTGGCTGACTCAGTCCTTGTTGTCTAGCATCCTGAGTTTCCACCCCCCCACCCACCCCCCCCCCCCCACCCCCCCCCCCAAGCGAGCTTGGCAGCCTTAACTTAGAGTTTAGTCCTTTATAAAGTAAAATTTCTTATTGCAATAGATTTTTCTTCTTGGCTTTAAAAGTAGCTTCAGACTAAACATTACTCACTCAGTTCCAGGTTGAATGGTGTTTTCAGGTTTCTGTTGTGATTCTTTTGCTGGTCGTTGGTTTGCCAGAGAATTTGCTGTTTAGTCCTTGGGAATAAGAATCTTTGATAGTAGGAATCCTTCCAGGTATTTTTGTACAAGATCAGATTGTAGGTTTGGAGTGAAGGTCCTTTTGGAAAAATCCAAGTTTATCTTTTTATAAAAACATGGTGAAAAATGCGGCCGCTAATGACCTCGCTCTGCCTTCCCCTCTCTCTTGCCCCCCCCCCCCCCCCCCCCCCCCCCCCCACGCATACCCCCTTCCCCCACGCGTGCCCCCCTCCTGCACATGCCCCCGCGCGCATACTGGTGTCAGTTTGGTTGGTGAGGTCCAACACCAGCTGACTGAGAGGGCTTGTTTCTGGGGTCAGCTCTTGGGCTTGAAGTGCTTTAAATTGGAGACTTGAATTTAGGTGCAGTCAAAAATGTTATCTTTTTAGTATTTTCACTACCACTGGAAAGTTGTCTAATTCTCCCCGGCATGCATTAGTTGGTGTGTGTTTGGACTTGTAGAATTTTTGTCCGACATTTTAAAGTCCAGTTCATTGAATGTACAGTATGTCTCTCTCTCCTCTCCTCTCTCACTCTCTTCTCCGCAACATGATCACGCCATGATCTGATTTCTCAACGATGCACATATGAAGAATTTATCGTGCCTAATTTACGATATCACATCAACAAGGATGGCAATATATTTAAACTTGATTTGCATGAGTTAGGCGCCACCAAATTTCACCGCTGCAATCTGTCATTGTTATTTATGATGCCCCCGATCGAGGGGTGTTAAGTGACTGACAGTTTAATTTTATTGCCACCCCCCGCCAGATGCAAGCCACCGCATACAACCATAAGAGGGCCCATGTCAGTGGTGGTGATATTTTCATTTTAGACAACGCTCTACAAACAGCTACACATTCGTCACTGTTCTAGGGGCACATATAGCTCATGTTTTAAAGTTTGCCTATTTTTCTTGTTTCCTTTATCACACTGGTCGTCAATGAGGCCTGTGTTAGAATTGAGGAGCAATTTCTGGCTGATATAATTTAATTTCTGGCTGACATAATTTAATTTCTGGCTGACATAATTTAATTTCTGGCTGACATAATTTATTTTCTGGCTGACATAATTTAATTTCTGGCTGACATAATTTAATTTCTGGCTGACATAATTTAATTTCTGGCTGACAATTTAATTTCTGGCTGACATAATTTAATTTCTGGCTGACATAATTTAATTTCTGGCTGACATAATTGATTGGATTGTTGGTAGAGATTCTAGATGTGTAAATGGGTGACTATTAAAATAAATGATTATTTACACTTGGCACTAATACTCCAACACCATGGATAGCCTGTTTTTTTTTTTTTTTTTTTTTTTATTTTACCTTTATTTAACTAGGCAAGTCAGTTAAGAACAAATTCTTATTTTCAATGACGGCCTAGGAACAGTGGGTTAACTGCCTGTTCAGGAGCAGAACGACAGATTTGTACCTTGTCAGCTCGGGGGTTTGAACTTGCAACCTTCCGGTTACTAGGCCAATGCTCTAACCACTAGGCTACCCTGCCGCCCCATAGCCTGTTTTTATTTAGCCAATGGTAATAAGCAACAAAAAAATGATTGCACCAATCAGATAAGGGGTTCGCTCACCCTCACACACGCAAACTGGACAATCAATCAATCAAATGTATTTAAAAAGCCCTTCTTACATCAGCTGACGTCACAAAGTGCTGTACAGAAACCCACCCTAAAACCCCAAACATCAAATCAAATCAAATCAAATGTATTTATATAGCCCTTCGTACATCAGCTGATATCTCAAAGTGCTGTACAGAAACCCAACCTAAAACCCCAAACAGCAAGCAATGCAGGTGTAGAAGCACGGTGGCTAGGAAAAACTCCCTAGAAAGGCCAAAACCTAGGAAGAAACCTAGAGAGGAACCAGGCTATGTGGGGTGGCCAGTCCTCTTCTGGCTGTGCCGGGTGGAGATTATAACAGAACATGGCCAAGATGTTCAAATGTTCATAAATGAACAGCATGGTCCAATAATAATAAGGTAGAACAGTTGAAACTGGAGCAGCAGCATGACCAGGTGAACTGGGGACAGCAAGGAGTCACCAGGCCAGGTAGTCCTGAGGCAGTAAAACCTTGATTTGCAGTAAAACCTTGAAATCAGCCCTTGCCTTAACAGGAAGCCAGTGTAGAGAGGCTAGCACTGGAGTAATATGATATTTTTTGGGGGTTCTAGTCAAGATTCTAGCATCCGTGTTCAGCACTAACTGAAATTTATTTAGTGCTTTATCCGGTTAGTCGGAAAGTAGAGCATTGCAGTAGTCTAACATAGAAGTGACAAAAACATGGATACATTTTTCTGCATCATTTTTGGACAGAAAGTTTCTGATTTTTGCAATGTTACGTAGATGGAAAAAATATTTTCTTGAAGTCTTTAATTCTTGAAGTCATTAATCTGTTCTTGAAGTCTTGATATGTTTGTCAAAAGAGAGATCAGGGTGCAGAGTAATGCCGAGGTCCTTCACAGTTTTTTTGAGGAGACTCTACAACCATCAAGATGAATTGTCAGATTCAACAGAAGATCTCTTTGTTTCTTGGGACCTAGAACTAGCGTCTCTGTTTTGTCTGAGTTTGAAAGTAAAACATTTGCCGCCATCCACTTCCTTATGTCTGAAACACAGGCTTCCAAGGAGGGCAATTTTGGGGCTTCACCATGTTTCATCGAAATGTACAGCTGTGTGTCATCTGCATAGCAGTGAAAGTTAACATTATGTTTCCGACTGACATCACCAAGAGGTAAAATATATAGTGAAAACAATAACAATTAATTTGGATTGCTTCTGCATTATCCTGATTTTAGAAAAGTTATTTCCCCAGGACTCATTTCAGTAATTGTCACTTCTTTGCCGACAGTATTCATAAACACACAGGCTTTTCCTCATTTGTGCAAAATTCCATCCAACACCCTCTCTCCTAGTGGCAATGCATCGTTTGGTACAGGAGGGGGAGCGCCCCACCGGTTTTGAGCACCACCTGTTTAGCTATAAAAAAAATGTTTTTTAATATTGTTGCCTGTTGTTATTGCATCTCATATCAGTTTGCAAACGTTGTAAAACATGTTTTATAATTTAGTTATAATTATAAATTATAACTAAATTATAGTTATAATTTTTGCAGCTCCAAAATGCAGTTGTTTCAACCTAGCTCAGTGCTTTCTGTGGTGGTGGGGCAGCCAGCGGAATATACAGAGCGTAGGGGTTGGTAATGTTCTCTAGTTGCGCCGTGATTGGCTCAGTGTTCTGTCACTTATGGGGAGACCACGTCACTGCAAAATCTACGGGTAGAGCTAGAAAATTTAAGCCTCTTGGGTGCTGCCAGACACTTACATTAGAAGTGCCCATCCAAGAAGTCTCAAGGACATTGGCTACAGATAAAATGACGTCATTGGCCTCAGGATGTCCTTGTCTCATCGTGCTCTAGCGACTCCTTGTGGCAGGCAAGGCGCCTGCAAGCTGACTATGGTCCTCAGTTCGACAGTGTTTCCCCCAACACATTGGTGCGGCTAGTTTCCGGGTTAAGCGAGCAGTGTGTCAGGAAGCAGTGTGGCTTGGCTCTCGAATAAGAAGAGGAAACTATGTTTTGTAGTCCTACTGAATTGTGCCTTATTAAAAGACAGTACAAATAAAGAAAAACCTTTGAGTAGGTGTTCTCAAACGTTTGACTGGTAGTGCACATACACATATAAATGCATACATATAAATACATATACATACATTTATATACATATCTTGTTTAAATATGTTTTGCTTTATTACCCTCCTTTCTTCTCACCCCTCCACAAATTGGAGCAAACTAGTGAACTTACAGTAGGCTTCTTCTTCCAGCTTATACATACTATACACATTTTATGGAGACAGTCTATTTTACAATAGTTCTATCTTGTTTGTTTTTACTTCTGTCCTTCCTCTACCCTCCATCTCTCCCATCTATTTCTGATGTCCATCCGTTTTGATTTGTACTTCCCATATCTTTCAAACTGTGCTCTTTCACAAAAGTTCTTAACCTATATACGTTTGACATCTTATTGTCCACTCCACCATCTTGCACCTACACCCGAGGCTGTCCAAGGATGCCACAAGGGGCTGGAATTTAAGCAGCATCTCGGGCAAAGGCCTGCTCAATGTAGCCGTCAAATGAGCAGCTCACTTCCAAAATGAGCACCTCCCCTGGCCTCCCCCCACAACAACAATATGTGGTGTATTTGGCACACAGGAAAACACATCATCATCAACGTCAAACCAGCTTCCCCTTACACAATAATTTTAATGCATGGGTGCTGTTGGTGAGACTACTTGTCTCACCTCGCTGGCTATCAGGTCAACAAGGCAGCCATGTCTAGCAAATTACAAATCCTTGCATGAACAGCAGCCATTTACAACGTGGACAATGGACTCTCATGTAGAATACAAAATGGGTCATGGTTTGCAGGGTACCAGAGTGCTAAATTATATTTTATAGGTAGAACTTGCAGCCTCGTGTCATGACGTTGGCCTGGGGGTAGGTTTATGACAGTCATAAATACCTCTTCCTCCCCTTTTCCTCTCTCTACCCTACTGATGTTACATTTGCAACCAAACAAACCCATTTGGTTAACATAGAGATTCTGGGAACATCAGAAGGTCGGGGAAATTAACTATATTCTGGTAATCCAAACAATTGAACATATGCGGTGGTACTTAATGAATATGATGTCAGTTCGGTTGTCATCTGAGACATTCTCATCAATGATAAGATGACATAAACTCTACAGTTTAAAGTCTACACATCAGAGTTATCGGATTCACATGGAATTGTTCAATTGAAATGTTTGAATATGAAATTATTCGTGATGGGATGAAATATGATTTTAGCTTCTAAAATGTGAGATTTGTGTTTTCATAAGGTTAGGGCTATGCTCAATCAGTGGCCCGCCTCTGTGAAGGGACATGGGCTATAAAACTTTTCAAACACGCCCTCCTCTCCCTTCCTATATTAAGCCTTGATAACAATATAACCTCCTGTTCCGAGGATGTGAGGACGACGGTCCGATGTCAGAATGGTTCAGATAATAACTACAGAACGAAGCCAACATCAGCGTGAGCTTTGGTTGCGAATGGTATGAACTTTGAACTCTTATTCATTACAGAAGTGATACTTCCTAGCCGTTGAGTTAGCAACAGCAGCAGCAAACGCAGGTTAGGAAGGAACAGACAGAATATCCCTTCTACCACACAACGACGTTGCTACAACGTATCCAATTTACCAGCAGAGACATTTTTCAAAGGACAAAGGACTCGGTTGGGCAACATGGCCTTCCATCTACCACCAACCTAACGAAGCGCAGCTCAGAGTAAGTATTTATTGCATTTTTCTTTTCCAAATGGGCGGTAATGTAGAATGCATAAGATACTGTATTCACATCTTCGCCCTTTGTTCCCCAGTCTTCCCGCTCTTTCACTCAAACCCAGCCCCTTTTCTTTTGTGTAACAAGCTGTCACATCTGTTCCGCCCGCTAGGGACGTTTTCCTTTATGACGTAATTTGTAATCATGTTATGATTAATTATGTGTATGTGTAATTCTGTGTGATTAGTTAGGTATTTAGTAAATAAATAATGAAACCCAATTTTGTATTGCTAATTCAACTTGTTAGCCATTGTTCGTGCAGTAAGCCAAGAATTTACAACTTTCAGATGAGACTGAATTAAGGTGACGATTAATATTGAATGCTATTGATGTAAAATATTACTAGGTCTTTAAGAGTTTATTCTGAAGATAACAGCTCTATAAATATTATTTTGTGGTGCCCCGATTCTCTAGTTAATTACATTTACATGATTAGCTCAAACAGGTAATATTAATTACGGAGAAATGATTTCATAGAATAGCATGTCACTTAATCCGGCATAGCCAAAGACACGACACTCGCCTTAACAGTAAAGGTGAGAATGTCCTCGCCAATGTCAGCATTTTGGTACATGGAAAGAGAGACAGTGGTCAGCACAGTCCAGAGCAGCGAGTTTTCCCTGCAGCCTCAGGCAAGTCTAGTGTTGCAGTTAATAGCGTTGTCCTAGATGTAGGATGAGATGACCCATCATGGGTGACAGAGGTCTCCACATCAACACCGCGATCAGCCACAACTGCATCAGAGGCAGTCACTGGCTCAGTTTGCATATTAGTCCGTGTCCACCTGAGCTCGACTCCAGTCCATTTGCAGAGGTTGTCGAGGTCTGACCAGACTCCAAAGCCCGCAGCACAAGTGTCCAATTTATCATTGACCTTCCTCCTGAAGCCCAGGAAGTTGTCCTCAGTGTCCCTGGCCAGTGAAACCTTCCACCTCTGTAGTTCCAGAAGGTGGGAGGCTCTGGCTAACATCTTAACTGTCTATGTTGACAATGTGTAAATCCACTCAATATTCGGGACAACTTAACCCCCCTCTTTGGCTCAGGAAGACAACGTTACATGTGGTGTGTGTGTTTAAGCATAGCCACATTCTCACTGCTATTAATTTCCCTCAGAACCTTCTGTGGGATATGCACATTTGCATGCACTTTTGAAAGCAGATGCTGAATCTTTGCTAGAGCCACCTCTCTCACTGATTCATGACCACAGGTAGAGGGGAAATGTCAATCATATCAAGCCTAGTTGAACACTCATGGACAAGCTCCTAAACTTGTTCCACCCACTCGACATCAACATTAAACGTATGTTATAAATAACTATGTGTTTCGTGATGAGAGTAAATTCTGATTGGTTTATTCATTAGTGCAAATGTTGCGTCTTTCACACACACACAGACACACGCACCGTAAATCTATATGTTTGGGTGTATGCACAGTGCACTTAAAAAGTATTCAGACCCCTTCCCATTTTACAAATTTTGTTACGTTACAGCCTTATTCTGGAATGGAATACATTGTATTTTCCCTCATCAATCTACACACATTACCCCATAATGACAAAGTCATGAGGTCGAAGGAATTGTCCATGGAGATCAGAGAACAGATTGTGTCAAGGCACAGATCTGGGGAAGGGTACCAAAACACCCCTGCAAAAAGCTTTGCACCCCCCGCAGTTACTTGCCCAAGCCTCCCCAGCTTCTCCTTCACCCAAATCCAGATAGCAGATGTTCTGAAAGAGCTGCAAAACCTGGACCAGTAAAAATCAGCTGGGCTAGACAATCGGCACCCACTCTTCCAAAAATGATCCGCCTCCAATGTTGCAACCCCTATTACCAGTCTGTTCAACCTCTCTTTCGTATCGTCCGAGATTCCGAATGATTGGATAGCTTCCGCAGTCATCCCCCTCTTCAAAGGGGGTGACACCCAAACTGTTACAGACCTCTGCCATCCTGCCCTGCCTTTCTAAAGTCTTCGAAAGCCAAGTTAACAAACAGATCACCAGACCATTTCAAATCCCACCGTACATTCTGCGCTGTGCAATCCGGTTTACGAGCTGGTCACGGGTGCACCTCAGCCACACTCAAGGTACTAAACGATATCATAACCGTCATTGATTAAAGACAGTACTGTGCAGTTGTCTTCATCGACCTGGCCAAGGATTTTGACTCTGTCAATCACCACATTCTTATTGGCAAACTCAACAGCCTTGGTTTCTCAAATGACTGCCTCGCCTTGTTCACCAACTACTTCTCAGATAGAGTTCAGTTTGTCAAATATGAGGGCCTGTTGTTCGTACCTCTGGCAATCTCTGTGGGGGTGCCACAGGGTTCAATTCTCAGACCGACTATACTTCTCTGTATATATCAGCGATGTCGCTCTTGCTGCGGGTGATTCCTTGATCCACCTCTACGCAGACGACAACCTTCTGTATACGTCTGGCCTTTCTTTGGACACTATGTTAACAAACCTCCAAATGAGCTTCAATGCCATTACAACACTCCTTCCGTGGCCTCCAACTGCTCTTAAACGCTAGTAAAATTAAATGCATGGTCTTCAACTGATCGCTGTCTGCACCTTCCCGCTTGACTAGCATCACTACTCTGGACGGTTCTGACTTAGAATATGTGGACAACTACAAATACATAGGTGTCTGGATAGACGGTAAACTTTCCTTCCAGACTCATATTAAACTTATCCAATCCAAAATTGAATCTAGAATCGGCTTCCTATTTCGCAACAAAGCCTCCTTCACTCACTCTGCCAAACATACCCTCATAAAACTACCGATCCTCAACTTCGGCAATGTCATTTACAAAATAGCCTCCAACACTCTACTCAGCAAACTGGATGCAGTCTATCACAGTGACATCCGTTTTGTCACCAGATCCCTATTTTCCACCCACCACTGCGACCTGTATGCTCTCGTCGACTGGCCCTCGCTACATATTCGTCGCCAGACCCGCTGGCTTCAGGTCATCTACAAGTCCATGCTAGGTAAAGCTCCGCCTTTCACAGGTCACTGGTCACCATAACAACACCAACCAGTAGCATGCGCTCCAGCAGGTATATTTCATTGGTCATCCCCAAATCCAACACCTCCTTTGGCCGTCTTTCCTTCCTGTTCTCTGCTGGCTATGACTGGAACGAACTGCAAAAATCGCTGAAGTTGGAGACTTATATCTCCCTCACTAACTTTAAGCATCAGCTGTCGGAAGAGCTTACTAATCACTGTACCTGTACATAGTCCATCTGTAAATAGCACACCCAACTACCTACCTCATCCCCATATTGCTTTTATTAACTTTTTTGCTCTTTTGCACACGAGTATTTCTACTTGCACATCATCTTCTGCCTATCTATCACTCCAGTGTTAATTTGCTAAATTGCAATTATTTATTGCCTTACCTCCATACGCCATTTACACACACTGTATATAGATTGTTCTATTGTGTTATTGACTGTACTTGTGTTTATATGGAAGAAATTTGGAACCACCAAGACTCTTTCTACACCTGGCTGCCTGGCCATACCGAGCAATTGGGGGACAAGGGCCTTGTTCAGGGAGGTGACCAAAAACCCGATGGTCACTCTGGCAGAGCTCCAAAGTTCTTCTGTGGAGATGGGAGAACCTTCCAGAAGGACAACCATCTCTGCAGCCCTCCACCAATCAGGTCTTTATGGTAGTGGCCAGACAGAAGCCAGGTTCATGACAGCCCGCTTGGAGTTTGCCAAAAGGCATCTAAAGGACTTTGTCCATGAGAAGCAAGATTGTCTGGTCTGATGACACCAAGATTGAACATTTTGGCCTGAATGTCAAGCGTCATGTCTGGAGGACATCTGGCACCATCCCTACAGTGAAACATGGTGGTGGCAGCATCATGCTGTGGGGATGTTTTTCAGAGGCAGGGTCTGGGAGACTCGTCAGGATCGAGGGAAAAATGAACGGAGCATAGTACAGAGAGATCCTTGATGAAAACTTGCTCCAGAGTGCTCAGGACCTCAGACTGGACGAAGGTTAACCTTCCAACAGATCAACGAACCTAAGCACACAGCCAAGACAAAGATAACGCAGGAATGTCTTCCGGATAAGTCTTTGAATGTCCTTGAGTGGCTTAGCCAGAGCCCGGACATGAACACGATCTAACATATCTGGAGAGATCTGAAAATAGCTGTTCAGCGATGCTCCCCATCCAACCTGACAGAGCTTGAGAGGATCTACAGAGAAGAATTGGAGAAACTTCCCAAATACAGGTATGTCAAGCTTGTAGCGTCATACACAAGAAGACTCGAGGATGTAATCACTGCCAAAGGTGCTTCAACAAAGCACTGAGTAAAGGGTCTGAATACTGTACATTCACGAGATAAATACCAAACTCAGCATATCAACAAGAATGAAGGAAGCATATTGTCCAGAGGTAAATTGTACACCTATGCATCATAGGTTTCCAGTTAATTGTATATTGCTGTCACTCTGTGACAATAATTGTAATCACTTTTTGTGTTTATGCCTAAAAATTATAATACAAATAAACTAACTGGAACATAACATGTTAAATGAATGGTAACAATGCTTTACATGCTTTGTGACAATTTTAACAAACTCCAACTTAAATCAATGATATAAAAGACAACATCTAAAGCTTTGTAAAGTTCTGAAATAACTTTCTGCAAAAACGACTATGTAGACTACTCCAACAAACTTACAGGAAATGCAACATGAAGAACCTCTCCCTCTCACTCTTTCCCCTCCCCTCTCTTTCCCTCCTCTTTCTCTTCCCCCTCTTCTCTCCCCCCCTCCTCTCTCTCTTTCCCCTGCCTCTCTCTCTTTCCCCTCCCCTCTGTCTCTCCCCCTCGCCCTCTCTCTTTCCTCTCTCTCTCTCTACCCACCCCTCCCTCGCTCTCTCTTTCCCCTCCCCTCCCTCTCGCTCTCTATCCCCTCCCCTCCCTCTCTCTCTCTTTCCCCTCTCTCTATCTCATCCCCTTGCCTATCTCTCTTTCCCCTCCCCCTCTCTCTCTTCCTCCCCCCTCTCTCTCTCTCTCTCTTCCTCCCCTCTCTCTCTCTCTCTCTTCCTCCCCCCCTCTCTCTCTCTTCCTCCCCCCCCTCTCTCTCTCTCTCTCTCTTCCTCCCCCCTCTCCCTCCCTCTCCCCCTCTTTCCCCTCCCTCTCTCTCTCTCCCCCTCTTTCCCCTCCCTCTCTCTCTCTCTTTCCTCTCTCCCTTTCTCTTCTTTCCCCCTTTCTTTTGCTCTCACTCTCTCTTTCCCTCCTATCCCTCTGTACCCCCTTTCCCCTACTTGGGGTGACAGGTAGCCTAACCGTTCAGAGTTGGGCCAGTAACCAAAAGGTTGCTGGTTCGAATCCCCATGCTGTCAACGTGGGAAAATCTGCCATTCTGCAAGCCAGTTAACCCCCAACAACTGCTCCCTGGACATCGAATAAGGTAGCACCCTGCACCTCTCTGATTCAAAGGGGTTGAGTTGAATGTGTCTTCAGTTGTACAACTGACTAGATATCTCCTTTCCACACACTCATAGCAACAAGGTGAGATGTGATATTACCGGGTTAAGTTGCCATTTATTACACTCCTCAATTGATTATTACAGACTGTACGCCTTCTCCGTCTGACAGGAAGCTTACTGCCCCCACTGACACACACCCACACACACTCATGCACGCGCGCACATACCCCCCCTGTGGGATCCCACCATAAATGATGTGTCAATAGGGGAGCTTTAGTCACATGACCCAAACACTGCAGGAAGACATAGGATGATTGATGAGCACAGAGAGAGAGGAGGTACACACACACACACACACACACACACACACACACACAGACAAAGATGTAGTGTAGCATCAACAAATACATTTTGTCTTCCAATTCAATTACTAGTGTAAATACTACAAAAAACAAACATGTACTTTTGATGTTTATATAGTGCTTTCAGATAAATAACATGTATTATTGAAGATTTGACACTGTGATAAAACATTACTTTTTACCTGTAAAATTAGACAATGGGTAATGATGAAGGCCTCAGTTTCTGGTCTGGAGCGCACGGCTACTGTATAGCAACCTACATTAATGGTGCCAAAAGCTCTGGTCTGCCTATGTAAATTACGATCGGTAGAACGGACCAATTTTTTCCAATATTCAATTAGATCCATTTTGACTACTACATTTGTCACAACACAGGACCACGTGTTGACACAGACCAATCATGGGCATAATAAGAACTCTCTCAGGTAGGATGAAAACGACTACATTGACCATGATCCTTTGCCAGTTACGGTCACTTTCACCATGATCCTTAGCGATTTTCTTTTGGTGTCATTCAGCACCATTCAGCAATATGTCACACTTCAAATTCAAATCATTCTGTCTTCATGCGTCATCGGGAGTTTTCCTTAGGAATACATATCAGCACTATCACTATCTACTGGTTGTCATGTTTTTGGTAATTATTTCTTTCTGCTCTCTACAGTTTGGTGTGGGGTCAAAAGGTTACAACAGAGTAGTTATGAAAAACTGAAACAATTCTAATGAATTGGAAGAACAGAGGGAAGAAAAGGAGAGGAGCAGGGTGACCTTTGGTTGTGTCTGGAGGGGAAGCCTCTATGGCCGTGTCTAAACTTGACAGTTCATGCAGAGTTTGTATTCTGATCTTAGAGTTCTGATCATGGAATTACGAACGCATCATGCGTCTACACCTACATTTGAAATGTGTCTACCGTGTCCACAGTGTGTCTTGCAGTAGTGACCTGTCATTCAGGGCAGGTGGGGCTTGCCCATTTTCCATGTTATTTTGACATTAATACGTGTCACATATCAGTATGCAAATAATGTAAAAATAACATATACACTACCGTTCAAAAGTTTGGGGTCACATAGAAATGTCCTTGTTTTTGAAAGAAAAGCACATTTTTTGTCCATTAAACATAAAATTGATCAGTGTAGACATTGTTAATGTTGTAAATGACTATTGTAGTTGGAAACGGCAGATTTTTTAATGGAATATCTAAATAGGCGTAGAGAGGCCCATTATCAGTCACCATGACTCCTGTGTTCCAATGGCACGTTGTGTTAGCTAATCCAAGTTTATAATTTTAAAAGGCAAATTGATCATTAGAAAACCCTTTTGCAATTATGTTAGCACAGCTGAAAACTGTTAAAGAAGCAATAAAACTGGCCTTCTTTAGACTAGTTAAATATCTGGAGCATCAGCATTTGTGGGTTTGATTACAGGCTCAAAATGGCCAGTCTCAACGTCAAGAGGACAAGTACATTAGAGTGTCTAGTTTGAGAAATAGTCCTCAACTGGCAGCTTCATTAAATAGTACCCGCAAAACACCAGTCTCAATGTCAGTCTCAACGGCCAATTAAAAGAAAAGATTAAGACGGGCAAAAGAACACAGACACAGGAACTCTGCCTAGAAGGCCAGCATCCCAGAGTCGCCTCTTTACTGTTACGTAGCAGACGTTGAGACTGGTGTTTTGTGGGTACTATTTAATGAAGCTGCCAGTTGAGGACTTGTGAGGCGTCTGTTTCTCAAACTAGACACTATTTTTTTAAATTGTTTTATTTCAACTTTTTTTAACCAGCTAGGCTAGTTTACAACTGTGACCTGGCCAAAATAAAGCAAAGCAGTGCGACACAAACAACAACACAAAGTTACACATGTAATAAACAAACATGCAGTCAATAATACAATAGAAAAAGTCTATATATGCTTATATATAAGCAATAAATAGGCCATTGTGGCAAAATAATTACCATATAGCAATTAAACACTGGAGTCATTGATCTGCAGAAGATGAGTGTGCAAGTAGAGATACTATGGTGCAAAGGAGCAAAAAAAATAAAAAATAATAACAGTATGGGGGATGAGGTAGCTGGATGGGCTATTTACATATGGGCTATGTACAGGTGCAGTGATCTGTGAGCTAATCTGACAGCTGGTGCTTAAAGTTAGTGAGGGAGATATGAGTCTCCAGCTTCAGGGATTTTTGCAGCTGGAAGGGAAGGCCGCCAAAGGAGGAATTGGCTTTGGGGGTGACCAGTGAGATATACCCGCTGGAGTGCGTGCTAGGGGTGGGTGCTGCTATGGTGACCAGTGAGCTGAGATAAGGCGGGGCTTTACCAAGCAAAGACTTATAGATGACCTGGAGCCAGTGGGGTTGGCGACGAGGGCAATGAGAGCATACAGGTCGCAGTGGTGGGTAGTATATGGGTGTTTGATGACAAAACGGATGGCACTGTGGTAGACTTCATCCAGTTTGCTGAGTGTTGGATGCAATTTTGTAAATTACATCACCAAAGTCAAGGATCGGTAGGATAGACAGTTTTACAAGGGTATGTTTGGCAACATGAGTGGGTGGATGCTTTGTTGCGAAATAGGAAGCAGATTCTAGATTTAATTTTGAGTGTTTACAGTCTAACCAGACTGGTATTTGTAGTTGTCCACATATTCTAAGTCAGAACCGTCCAGAGTAGTGATGCTGGATGGGCGGGGAGGTGTTGGCAGCGATCGGTTGAAGAGCATGCATTTAGTTTTAATTCCATTTAAGAGCAGTTGGAGGACACGGAAGAAGAGTTGTATGGCATTGAAGCTTGTCTGTAGGTTAGTTAACACAGTGTCCAAAGAAGGGCCAGATGTGTACAGAATGGTGTCGTCTCCGTAGAGGTGGATCAGATAATCACCAGCAGCAAGAGCGGCTTCAGTGATATATACAGAGAAAAGAGTCGGCCGGAGAATTGAACCGTGTGGCACCCCCATAGAGACTGCCAAGGGTCCGGTCAACAGGCCTTCCGATTTGACACACTGAACTCTATCAGAGAAGTAGTTGGTGAACCAGGCGAGGCAGTCATTTGAGAAACCAAGTCTATTGAGTCTGCCAATAAGAATATGGAGATTGACAGAGTCGAAAGCCTTTGCCAGGTCGATGAAGACAGCTGCACAGTATTGTCTCTTATTGATGGCGAATATGATATTGTTTAGGACCTTGAGCATGGCTGAGGTGCACCTATGACCAGCTCGGAAATCAGATTGCACAGTGGAGAAGGTATGGTGGGATTTGAAATGGTCGGTGATCTGTTTGTTAACTTGGCTTTCAAAGACCTTAGAAAGGCAGGGTAGGAAAGATATAGGTCTGTAGAAGTTTGGGTCTAGATTGCCTCCCCCTTTGTGGAGGGGGATGACTGCGGCAGCTTTCCAAAATTTGGGAATCTCAGACGATAAGAAAGAGAGGTTGAACAGGCTAGTAATAGGGGTTGCAACATTTTCGGCGGATCATTTTAGAAAGAGAGGGTCCAGAATGTCTAGCCCGGCTGATTTGTAGGGGTCCATATTTTGCGGCTCTTTCAGAACATCAGCTATCTGGATTTGGGTGAAAGAGAAATGGGGGAGGCTTGGGCAAGTTGATGTAGGGGCTGTTGACCAAGGTAGGGGTAGCCAGGTGGAAAGCATGGCCAGCCGTAGAAAAATGCTTATTGAAATTCTCAATTATCATGGATTTATCGGTGTTGACAGTGTTTCCTAGCCTCAGTGCAGTGGGCAGCTGGGAGGATGTGCTCTTATTCTCCATGGACTTTACAGTGTCCCAGAACATTGTGGAGTTTGTGCTACAGGACGCAAATTTCTGTTTGAAAAAGCCAGCCTTTGCTTCCTAACTGCCTGTGTATATTGGTTCCTAACTTCCCTGAAAAGTTGCATATCGCGGGGGCTATTCGATGCTAATGCAGTACGCCACAAGATGTTTTTGTGCTGGTCAAGGGCAGTCCGTTCTTGGGTGAACCAAGGGCTATATCTGTTCCTAGTTCAACATTCTTTGAATGGGGCATGCTTATTTAAGATGGTGAGGAAAGCACTTTTAAAGAATAACCAGGGATCCTCTACTGTCGGAATGAGGTCAATATCCTTCCAGGATACCCGGGCTAGGTCAATTAGAAAGGCCTGCTTGCTGAAGTGTTCTAGGGAGCGTTTGACATTGATGAGGGGTGGTCATTTGACCACAGACCCATTACAGACGCAGGCAATGAGGCAGTGATTGCTGAGATCCTGTTTGACAACAGCAGAGGTGTATTTGGAGGGCAGGTTGGTTAGGATGATATCTATGAGAGTGCCCGTATTTACGCATTTGGGGTTGTACCTGGAAGGTTCATTGATCATTTGTGTGAGATTGAGGGCATTAGCTTAGATTGTAGGATGGCTGGGGTGTTAATCATGTCCCAGTTTAGGTCACCTAACAGCACGAGCTCTGATGATAGATGAGGGGCAATCAATTCACATATGGTGTCCAGGACACAGCTGGGGGCTGAATGTGGTCTATTTCAAGCGGCAATGGTGAGAGACTTGTTTCCTGAAAGGTGGACTTTTAAAAGTAGAAGCTCAAAATGTTTTGGCACAGAGCTGGATAGTAAGACAGAACACTGCATGCTATCTCTGCAGTAGATTGCAACTCTGCTCCCTTTGGCAGTTCTATCTTGTCGGAAATTGTTGTAGTTAGGGATGGAAATTTCAGAGTTTTTGGTGGTCTTCCTAAGCCAGGATTCAGACACGGCTAGGACATCCGGGTTGGCAGAGTGTGCTAAAGCAGTGAATAAAACAAACTTAGGGAGAAGGCTTCTAATGTTAACATGCATGAAACCAAGGCTTTTACTGTTACAAAAGCAACAAATGAGAGTGCCTGGGGAATGGGAGTGGAGTTAGGCACGGCAGGGCCTGGATGAACCTTTACATCACCAGAGGAACAGAGGAGGAGTAGGATAAGGGTACGGCTAAAGGCTATAAGAACTGGTCGTCTAGTACGTTCGAAACAGAGAGAAAAAAGATCAGGTTTCTGGGCACGGTCAAATAGATTCAAGGCATAATGTACAGACAAAGGTATGGTAGGATGTGAATACAGTGGAGGTAAACCTATGCGTTGAGTAACGATGAGAGAGATATTGTCTCTAGAAACATCCTTTATCCCAGGTCACTAAAGGGTTAGCTAAGGTGTATTGTGCAGGGCTAGAGGCTCTACAGTGAAGTAAGGCAATAATAACTAACCAAAACAGCAACGGACAAGGCATATTGACATTAGGGAGAGGCATGCATAGCCGAGTGATCATTGGGTACAGTGAGTAGCTGGGAGAGCTGGAGACACGGCAATTCAGACAGCTAGCGGACCGGGGCTAGCAGGCTAGCAGAAGGGCCTTAAAGGGACGTCGCAACGGAAGAAGTCAGTTGTAGCCCCTTCGTGCGGTTAAGTCGGTAGATCAGTCATGATGGAACAGCAGGGCTCCATGTAGTATTTTGCCAATTGGCAAAATAAATATAGTAGCCAAAAAATGTGTCTGATGGACTTCTTCAGCTAACAGTCCGGTGTGCTCTAGACAGCTAGGGGCCACGGCTAGCAGCCTAGCAGATGGGCATTCAGGGGATGTTGCGATGGGGGAGCCAGTTGAAAAATCCCCTCAGGCAGATTACGTCGGTACTCCTGTCGTGATGGATCGGCGGGGCTCCGTATTGGCAAAAAAAGGGGTCCAGGCCAATTGGCAAAATAATCATTGTAGCACAAGGAGTGGCTGATGGACCTCTTCAGCTAGATGGGATATGAGCCTACCATAGGCTAGCTCCAGGTTAATATGTGCTTGCTTCAGAACAGAGACGTTAGCCAGGAGATGCCAATCAGATAGCTGCGACAATCCAGGTGAAGAGGTTCAGAGTTTGCGGTAGGAATCCAGGGATATGGAGAGTAAGAAGTCCGATACGCTCTGGGTTGAATCGCGTTGTGCAGACTTGCAGGAGTTGTCTGGACTGGGCTAAAGGTTAGCTGATGACCGCTAGCAGTGGCTAACTGACTACTAGATATTTAGCTGGCTAGCTTCTGTTCTGGGTTCCGGTTCTGAATGTACTTGTTCTCTTGCTCAGTTGTGCACCGGGGCCTCCCACTCCTCTTTCTTGGCAATTTCTCGCAAGGAATATCCTTCATTTCTCAGAACAAAAATAGACTGACGAGTTTCAGAGGAAAGGGTTTTGTTTGCTGATGCTGTAGTCTAAAGAAGGCCAGTCTTATTGATTCTTTAATCAGAACAACAGTTTTCAGCTGTGCTAACATAATTGCAGAAGGGTTTTCTAATGATCAATTAGTCTTTTAAAATTATAAACTTGGATTAGCTAACACAATGTGCCATTGGAACACAGGAGTGATGGTTGGTGATAATGGGCCTCTGTACACCTCTGTACAGATATTCCATAGAAAATCTGCCGTTTCCATCTACAATAGTCATTTACAACATTACCAATGTTTTTCTGATCAATTTGATGTTATTTTAATGGACAAAAAATGTGCTTTTCTTTCAAAAACAAGGACATTTTCAAGTGACCCCAAACTTTTGAACGTCAGTGTATATATCATGAGTTAATAAAGCCGCATACAAACATCTCTTTTTTGTTTTCTTGAGTAAGACAGCTCCAAAATGCAGGTGTGTCAGCCTTGCTCAGTGCTTTCTGTGGTGGTGGGGCAAGCCAGAAGAAAATACACAGCGTTGCCCCGTGATTAGCTCAGTGTTCTGTCACTCATGGGGACTTTACTTCACTGCCAAGTGTAATAGGAGACATTGAATATTCGAGCCCTTCGGCTGCTACCATAGAAGTGCACATCCAAGAAGGCTGATCATGTACTGATCAGGTCAACATCATAGTTTCAAAATGTTAGCTAGCAGTCATCATCATGAATCAAGTCAACAATCTACTGACAAATCCTTGTCATATGACGAGAAATAACGAAGAGAAATTATAGATAAAAACGTATCAGGGCTCATCAGCCATTGGAAATAAACATTACACAACAATTTGGAAATCGCAAATTCAACAAGTGGTTTAGAAGGAATCAGTGACAGTGGCTGTGTGGTCACAAATCTGGGATTAAGAGGCTGTTTTCCAAGTTTAAAATTATAAACATTTGACATTGTGCCGCACTCAAAACAACTGTTAACCCAGAGGACCACCGCGCCACCTTCCTGTTCAAGTGTACCAAGCACAACAATGCGAGTCCAAACATGTATTGTATGCTGATTCGTAAATTATGTAATATGCCAGGGAGATATGTATACTGTAGATAAGAAAGTAATTCTATGTGTATGTTATGTAGTAAGATGTTAGTAGCCCATGTGCCTCACACTAATAATTTGGTAAATTTACCCCTCTTATTTCGCCTACTGTTCTGACTGTTCTACTGTAGCATATAACCTGTTCTAGAGAAATATAATAATCTAATATTGTAAGAGCTTTCATTGTCTGCTTATAAGTCCCCTTCATTTTTCCTACGATTCTAACTTGGTGTGCAGGGAGAATACTGTAAGAACGGCCCATGTCCTGAATTCTGTTGCTGTACATTTCAAAAGTGCTAAACAAATAGTTAAATTGACTAACGTTACGTTCGTCTTTGCTTGATCATTGTCTTAATCGAAATTACAAATTGCCTCTTATCCGCTTGTCGTCCCCTTATTCCATAGTTTGTACATCTCATTTGTCAGTAGAAACCACATTTGTTTAAAATAAGCAAATCAGCCATATCAGCTATGTTTATTGAAAGGCAGTAAATGAGGCTGAATGAACTGTTTCGCTGCCAGACAACGCTCCGCTTGTCATGACTCTCGCCGAAGTCTGTCCCTCTCCTCGGGTGGCGTTCGGCGGTCGACGTCACCGGCCTTCTAGCCACCGCCGATCCACTTTTCATTTTCCATTTGTTTTGTCTTAGTCTTACACACCTGGTTTCACTCACCCAATTACCTGTTTATTATTTAACCCTCTGTTCCCCATGTTTGTTTGTGAGTGATTGTTCTTTGTAAATCGGTCCGTTATTGTGGGCTCGAATACTGTATTTGCCTTGTATTTTTGTATTTTGAGTAAAGTATGTTGATTACTCATTTCTGCTGTCCTGCGCCTGACTCTCTACACCAGCTACACACAGGACCCCATTACACCGCTGATAGCCAGATGTAGTAGTGGTAAGATGTTGGGACTGCTGTTGGGACAGCTTTATGTAGGCCCTAACAGTTTGTGGGCACCGTTTGTCACCGTTATAGTGCAATTAATGTATTGTATAGTGTTGTGTTGTGTAGTGGCTTTGCTGGCATGCATTCCACTTTTTTTTGCCCCATCAAGATGAACATGCTAATTTACAGTCCCTTTACCTGCCTCGTATTTAAATGCCAGTATGCTTTCTACAGACGTTGGAAGAGGCAACATATTACAACTCAACAACAACTGATGGCAGTAACTAACTACTGTAGGGATAGCATTTCTCGAGCCAAACAAAACATTGTTTTTCTCAATAATAGCTAGCTGGCTGGTTTTTATGAGGCCAGCCAACACGCTCCTCACACGCTAGGAACACATCTGCTCCAATGTTGTAATGAAAAGGTGTCTCGCTCCCAAAACACACGTTTTCTGGAGAGGGCTGATGATGTCGCCTACTCTATGCACTTTCAGTAGCCTGATTGCGTTCAGGCTGAGGAGAAATCCACACACAATGCATCCCTGACCACCACCTGAAGTGGCCAGCCAGATCTGAACACAATCAGACCAAAAAGCAACTTTTTTTCAAAAAGCGACCATCTTTTCAATGTTATCTTTGTGTTCTGACAGCAGAAGTCACATGCAAGTGTCAAGTGTATGCATGACCTCTATCTCTTCTAAACCTCTGCCCTCCAACAAACACACACGCACACACACACACACACACACACACACACACACACACACACACACACACACACACACACACACACACACACACACACACACACACACAAACACAAATCCCCTGACAACTGAGCTTAATAGTATCTTCTGTTCTGATTTCAGAACTGTACTGTAGCTGAATAGCACTGGCCAATAGAGAGTTCAACACTCTCATAGCAATACTTCTTGATGACCGAGCCAGGCAAGAGCAGAGCCTAATCAGTCAGGAACTCATGCTGTGCTTTTATACTGCAAATAAAGCCTAGACTACCCACACATGCACGCACGCACGCACACACACACACACACACACACACACACACACACACACACACACACACACACACACACACACACACACACACACACACACACACACACACACACACACACACACACACTCTAAAGTCCTTCTGTTATAAACCCACAGTCAGTGTGATATGAGGCTAGTCTGCCTCCTCAGTCACACTGACAAAGTCGCCCTCAGTTGCCAACACTATCACCATGGTTACAATAGGCTTGAAGAACAAAGCCTCCCCCCACACACAAACACATGAATGCAAGCATGTAAGTAAGCACGGACGCACATGCACTGCTCCACCACATCTCCCACTACCCTTATGTGGGCCCTCAACTGCAAATGAATCACTTTAATTGAAATAGTTGATTGCATCACTTCACGTCGCAGCCCAGTTTAAGTGTGTGTGTGTGTGTGTGCGCATGTGTGTGTATGTGTGTGTGTGCTGTAGACATTAAATCTGCAGTAAAAGTGCACTAAGACTTAATAAATACAACCCTGCTGAAGAGCCATTACTCCGGTCGCTTCAGTGGGAGAACACGGGCCGGCATTATTCATGAGACACACACACATATCCATCTATGCACACATACGCACGCACACACACACACTTTGCACCCATTATTAATGAGTCTGCTGACATTAACCAACACCTGAGTGGCGGGTTGTAAAGAAGGGACATTTTTACAGAGTGACGGGGTACGCTCTAACAAGTACAGACAGACTGTGAGCACACACACACACACACACACAGACACACACACAGACACACACACACACACACACACACACACACACACACACACACACACACACACACACACACACACACACACACACAGACACAATTTCCGGCTGTAGTCTGTCTTAAGCGTATATGGGAGTGAGAGCTTGGTCATTAAAAACCTGAGAGAGAGACCATCACGGCATCATTAGCAATTACCACCAGCACACTGCTGCTAACTTTATTACCCCCGCTTTTTATACATAGACACATTAATTCACTCTCACTACACCACAGGCTGTGGGCTTGGCAGCTAACTCACTCTCTTTCCACACACTCTCCCCACACACTCACTCACTCTCTCATTCACTCTATCCCTCTCCACCTCCTTCCCTTTTCTGGAACAAATCAAGGAAAAGAGGAATTTAAAGTGGCTCTTAATAAATGGGCCCCTCCACCCCTGTGATGATTCATCTTCTTGATCCAAGAACATCTATTCTGGCTTAAGTGACAACAATATATATCTCCAAGCTTGTGCTAATAGTCTGCTAGCCCCAGCCATAGAGAATTAATAACCATTCACTAGTCTGCTAGCCCCAGCCATAGAGAATTAATAACCATTCACTAGTCTGCTAGCCCCAGCCATAGAGAATTAATAACCATTCACTAGTCTGCTAGCCCCAGCCATAGAGAATTAATAACCATTCACTAGTCTGCTAGCCCCAGCCATAGAGAATTAATAACCATTCACTAGTCTGCTAGCCCCAGCCATAGAGAATTAATAACCATTCACTAGTCTGCTAGCCCCAGCCATAGAGAATTAATAACCATTCACTAGTCTGCTAGCCCCAGCCATAGATAATTAATAACCATTCACTAGTCTGCTAGCCCCAGCCATAGAAAATTAATAACCATTCACTAGTCTGCTAGCCCCAGCCATAGAGAATGAATAACCATTCACTAGAAGCAAAAGAAGAGCAAGGAACCCACCCACATATACACGTATGAGCATGTAATACACTTTCACAAGAATATACACAACAAGAATGTTGACTGTCATCATGTGCATCTCAAATGGCACCCTGTTCCCCATATAGTGCACTATTTTTGACCAGGGCTCACTACAGTATACAGGAAATAGGGTGTCAATTGGGACATAGACATCTTCTTATTGCTCTTTGAGTGTTTAACTCCTTATTGAAATAGTGTCCACCTGGTCAGTGCAAATCTGTAGCTAGAAATTCAGCATGTCCCCGAGGGCCCTCACAGTGTGCTGCAGGAGCACCATCGAGAGCAAATTGTCAGGCTGCATCACAGCCTGGTACGGCAACTCCACCGCTGCTGACCACAAGGCTCTACAGAGGGTGGTACGCTCAGCCGAGCACACCATTAGGTGCACACTGCCTACCTTCCAGGACACCTACAACACCAGGTGTCGCAAAAAGGCCTCGGGCTGTTCACCCTCTTCCATTACTCAAATGCAGGCAATATAGTAGCATCATGGCAAAAACTGAAAGACTGGCCAATAGCTTCCACCCCCAGACCTTTACGCTACTGAATAGCTACCACTAGGCAGCTACCTAACCCCTCCCCTCATGCACCCTGGACTTCCTACACCTACTTCTCCTTTAAGTCCATGCTATATCCCTCTGTGAAGAGGAATGAGCAAGAAAGGGGAATAAGGTTGGATGGGAAGTGGAGAACGAGAGGGGGACAGAGGGAGGAGGGGACGATGAGGGAGTCTGAGATGACAGGATAAAGAGGGGGGGGGTGAAGACTAGATAGACCAGAAAGTGTCATTAATTAACAAACAACCTCTCAGTAAATATTATCTACACACCACCTGAACCCAGACTACAGCTTGAAATGTCACCTCTTCTCCTCAGCTAACACACACAACACATACTGGAGATCACACCCTCACATACAGTGTTGTGCCTCTGTTGTTAGCTGTGAGATCGTCTTCATCGTTGGGTTGGCTGTGTCTGGGTCTAGATAAATACACCTCTCACAGACACCCTTATCATCCAACCTATGCCTTGCTAGCTCTAATCCCCCTGACAACTACCTTTAAACTAACTAATAGCTGCCACCAGCATCATTTAATTGAAAATCTATGGATGCATTTATTTTAGAGCAGAGCTGAGGTGTGAGTCTCTGCTTTGTATTATCAAACTGCACACAATCACTAAAGGCAAGACCGCGTCAGATACTTATGGGCAATACCTTTATCAATACATGAACAGGAGGAGGGAGGAGAGGGATGGGTGTTTGTGTGTGTGTGTGTGTATGTGTGTTTGTGTTACAGAACATTTAAGTTTATTAGTTGCGTACACAGATATGAAGATGTTATCACAGATACAGCAAAATACTTGTGTTTCTAGCTCCAACACTGCAGTAAAACCTATAATTATTTTTTTGAACTATATAAACATATGCTGAGCCATGACTAGAATACATTATACACAGTAGATAGAACGTGGGGAAACAGTATGTAACCATTATTATAGTGACCAGTGTTCAATGACTATCGACTGTACATAAGGTAGCAGTCTATGAGGTGTAGGAGTGTAGGATAGAGTAGCGGGTGGTAGCCAGCTGAACAGTATCTGAGGTTTAGGGCAGGGTCCTGGGTGGAGGTCAGCTAGAACAGTATCTGAGGTTTAGGGCAGGGTCCTGGGTGGAGGTCAGCTAGAACAGTATCTGAGGTTTAGGGCAGGGTCCTGGGTGGAGGTCAGCTAGAACAATGTCTGAGGTTTAGGGCAGGGTCCTGGGTGGAGGTCAGCTAGAACAGTATCTGAGGTTTAGGGCAGGGTCCTGGGTGGAGGTCAGCTATTGGGGACTATTTAACAGTCTGATGGCCTGGAGATAGAAGCTATTTATCAGTCTCTCTGTAACGGCAGATTTCCTCCACAGGCAGTGGCTCGGGTGGCTGAGGTCCTTGTTTGTGTGTGTGGGTGTCCAAGGGAAGGGGTTAATCAGAGAAAGGTGTAGTACAGGCTTGTTTCTAACAACAAGAGGATATTAACTTTACTATACTTGTGCACGTGACATTAAAACTTGAAACTTGTATCCTTGAAATAGAAAGAGCATACAATACCTCTATAGTGTTCAGATCGTCATCAGTTGGGTATGCTGTACCGTCCATTCTAAATGATAAAATTGTGAATACAACATGCTTGAATTTGGACTACAAATGTGTGCGTTGGCAAGGGATGTCATTATTACAGCATAAGGTAAACATTGCTTCTATCTGAGAGCACAGTGGGCAAATCTGAAATGACAAGTCATTGCCCTGGTTAAAAGTAGGGCACTATATGGGGAAAAGATTGACATTTGAGACACAGGCTGTGTATTTCCCTGGTCTATTGGGGTCTCCATGATAGTTGCAGACACCACCGGCAAGAAGGGTAAGTCTCCTAGGATTAGAGAGTTTATGCTCCAAATGACGCCCTATGGGCCCTGGTTAAAAATAGTACACTACAAAAAGTACAGGGTTACAGGTTTGATCGCAAGTACAGATGTAGGATCTTAATTTGAGACAGTTTTCTACAGCAAGAAAATAATTGTGGTAGCAACCTGAAAAGTGAATTATTATGTGAATAATAATTCATGGACATTTCTGTAGGGGTTGACACATTTTCTGTACGAGAAAATGAAGTCTGAAATGTGTAAGTGGAAATTACAAAATGTAGCTTCTCAGCCTTCCTTCTCTGCAGTATGTCAAGGTGAGACAGGAAGGCTGAGAGTTCTCTGCAGTATGTGGAGGTGAGACAGGAAGGCTGAGAGTTCTCTGCAGTATGTGGAGGTGAGACAGGAAGGCTGAGAGTTCTCTGCAGTATGAAGAGGTGGGACAGGAAGGCTGAGAGTTCTCTGCAGTATGTAGAGGTGGGACAGGAAGGCTGAGAGTTATCGGCAGTATGTAGAGGTGAGACAGGAAGGCTGAGAGTTCTCTGCAGTATGAAGAGGTGAGACAGGAAGGCTGAGAGTTCTCGGCAGTATGAAGAGGTGAGACAGGAAGGCTGAGAGTTCTCTGCAGTATGTAGAGGTGAGACAGGAAGGCTGAGAGTTCTCTGCGGTATGTAGAGGTGAGACAGGAAGGCTGAGAGTTCTCTGCAGTAAGTAGAGGTGGGACAGGAAGGCTGAGAGTTCTCTGCAGTATGAAGAGGTGAGACAGGAAGGCTGAGAGTTCTCGGCAGTATGAAGAGGTGAGAAACAATTTGAGCTTCCTCTTCTAAAAATGCACCTTTCTAGAAACAAGTCTCTTACTGTTGCCGCTTGCTATAGACCACCCTCTGCCCAGAGCTGTGCCCTCGATACCATATGTGAACTTTGCCCCCCATCTATCTTCTGAGCTCGTGCTACTAGGTGACCTAAACTGGGACATGCTTAACACCCCGGCCATCCTACAATCCAAGCTTGATGCTCTCAATCTCAAACAAATTATCAATGAACCTACCAGGTACAACTCCAAATCCGTAAACATGGGCACCCTCATAGATGTCATCCTAACTAACTCGCCTTCCAAATACACCTATGCTGTTTTCAATCAAGATCTAAGCGATCACTGCCTCATTGCCTGCATCCGTAATGGGTCTGCGACCAAACGACCACCCCTCACCACTGTCAAATGCTCCCTAAAACACTTCTGCGAGCAGGTCTTTCTAATCGACCTGGCCGGGGTATCCTGGAATGACATTGACCTCATCCCGTCAGAAGAGGATGCCTGGTTATTCTTTAAAAGTGCCTTCCTCACCATCTTAAATAAGCATGCCCCATTCAAAAAATGTACAACTAGGAATAGATATAGTCCTTGCTTCACTCCAGACCTGTCTGCCCTTGACCAGCACAAAAACATCCTGTGGCGTTCTGCATTAGCATCGAATAGCCCCAGTGTTATGCTTATTTTCAGGGAAGTTAGGAACAAATATACACAGGCAGTTAGGAAAGCTAAGGCTAGCTTTATCAAACAGAAATGTTCATCCTGTAGTACAAACCAACTGCCCCTGCTCTAAGGCTAGGAAACACTGTTACCACTGATAAATCCCCTATAATTGATAATTTCAGAAAGCATTTCTCTATGACTGACCATGCCACCTGGCTACCCCTACCCTGGTCAACTGCCCGGCACCCTCCACAGCAACACGCCAAAGCCCCCACCCTTTCTCCTTCACCCAAATCCAGATAGCTGATGTTCTGAAAGAGCTGCTAAATCTGGACCCCTACAAATCAGCCGGGCAAGACAATCTGGACCCTCTCTTTCTAAAATGATCTGCCGGAATTGTTGCAACCACTATTACTAGCCTGTTCAACCTCTCTTTCATATCGTCTGAGATTCCCAAAGATTGGAAAGCTACCGCGGTCATCCCCCTCTTCAAAGGGGGAGACACTCTAGACCCAAACTTCTACAGACCTATATCTATTCTACCCTGTCTTTCTAAGGTCTTCGAAAGCCAAATTAACAAACAGATCACCAACCATTTCGAATCCCACCTTACCTTCTCCGCTATGCAATTTGGTTTCAGAGCATGGGTGCACTTCAGCCATGCTCAAGGTCCTAAACGACATCATAACCGCCAACGATAAAAGACATTACTGTGCAGCCGTATTCATCGACCTGGCCAAGGCTTTCGACTCTGTCAATCACCACATTCTTATTGGCAGACTCAACAGACTTGGTTTCTCAAATGATTGTCTTGCCTGGTTTACCAACTACTTCTCTGATAGAGTTCAGTGTGTCAAATCGGAGGGCCTGTTGTCCGGACCACTGGCAGTGTCAATGGGGGTGCCACAGGGTTCAAGCCTCGGGCCGACTATACTTCTCTGTATACATCAATGATGTTGCTCTTGCTGCAATGAGGCAAGACTGTTCACACCATGTGGAAGCCATAGGAATAGGAATCTGGTGTATATCCCTTTAAATGGAGGGAAGGCATGCAATGGAACAGAGAGGTTTCAGGAGAAACAACATTTCCTGGTTGGATTTTCCTCAGGTTTTCGCCTGCAATATCAGTTCTGTTATACTCACAGACAATATTTTGACAGTTTTGGAAACTTTAGAGTGTTTTCTATCCTGATCTGACAATTATATGCATATTCTAGATTCTGGGCAATAATTTGGGTACGTTTTTCATCCAAACATCAAAATACTGTACCCTACACTCAACAGGTTAATGAACACATATAGGAATTGTTGAATTTCTTTGACAAGCACCCACTTGGTTCCAAGATGGCGTAGCAGTAGGACGTGTTGTCGTGTCGTGTCCCTTGTATATATTGTTTGTTTTCGTTTTTTTCTTCGCATATCTTTTAAAACATTTTGCTGAACCTCAACTTCTTCTAAATACTCTCCTGCAACCCGCCTCACCCAACGTAGCTATTTTTCCTAAAGTATTTATATTTACTTCGGATCTGGAACCCCTCAACTGAAGCTAGCCAACTAACTACCAGCTATTCAGTCAGCAAAACATTGCTAGCGGTCTTCAGCTAACCGGTCATCAGCTAACCTTTAGCTCGGAAAGCTCTCGCCAGTTCGAACAACGCGACTCTAACCAGAGCATAACGGACCTATTTTTATTTTATTTTTATTTATCATCCCCGGATTCCCACCGCAAACGGAACATTTTGAGCTCCTGGGCTACAATATCCGGACCCACGACCGGTCCATCGATGTCACCGCATGAAGAGGAATAAACAGACTCACCCCATCGCGACGACCCCCAAAGGCTAACTCTCTAGCCCTTGCTATCTCCTTGCTTGCAAATTCGGCCTGCTAACTGCTAGCTTGTTTAGCCCGGTCCGCTAACTGCTACCGTGTTTAGCACCGACCTACTAACTGTTAGCTTGTTAGCACAGGCCTGCTAACCGTCTGAATCGCCGCGTCCCAAACACTCACTGAACCCATATTTACTTTCTATCCCTTTTCGATTTTTCATTTGTTTATACCTTCCGGTAACCTGCCTCACCCAATGTGACACGGAACCGCTATTATTTTTTAATTTTTAGAACACACTCAAGAACCTCCAGAAGCTAACCAGCTAACTGGCTACAAGCTATTTAGTCATTGTTAGTTTTCTAACCTGGATAACACTCGCCAGTCCAGCTTCCCTGCCCCATCCACCGCTGCCCCCTGGACACTGATCACTTGGCTACATAGCTGATGCATGCTGGACTGTCCATTAATCACGGTAATCCATTCTGCTTGTTTATGTTTTATCTGTCGGCCCCAGCCGCACTCAGGCTCTGTGTGTAGTTAATCCGACCCCCCCTCTGCCTAGTCAATCGCCATTCTACCTGCTGTTGTTGTGCTAGCTGATTAGCTGTTGTTGTCTCACCTACTGTTTTAGCTAGCTCTCCCAATTCAACACCTGTGATTACTGTATGCCTCGCTGTATGTCTCTCTCAAATGTCAATATGCCTTGTATACTGTTGTGCAGGTTAGTTATCATTGTTTTAGTTTACAATGGAGCCCCTAGTTCCACTCTTTATACCCCTGATACCTCCTTTGTCCCACCCCCCACACATGCGGTGACCTCACCCATTACAACCAGCATGTCCAGAGATACAACCTCTCTCATCATCACCCAGTGCCTGGGCTTACCTCCGCTGTACCCGCACCCCACCATACCCCTGTTTGCGCATTATGCCCTGAATATATTCTACCATGCCCAGAAACCTGCTCCTCTTATTCTCTGTCCCCAACGCCCTAGGCGACCAGTTTTGATAGCCTTCAGCCGCACCCTCATACTACTCCTTCTCTGTTCCGCGGGTGATGTGGAGGTAAACCCAGGCCCTGCATGTCCCCAGGCACCCTCATTTGTTGACTTCTGTGATCGAAAAAGCCTTGGTTTCATGCATGTCAACATCAGAAGCCTCCTCCCTAAGTTTGTCTTACTCACTGCTCTAGCACACTCTGCTAACCCTGATGTCCTTGCCGTGTCTGAATCCTGGCTCAGGAAGGCCACCAAAAATTCTGAGATTTCCATACCCAACTATAACATCTTCCGTCAAGATAGAACTGCCAAAGGGGGAGGAGTTGCAGTCTACTGCAGAGATAGCCTGCAAAGTAATGTCATACTTTCCAGGTCCATACCCAAACAGTTCGAACTACTAATTTTGAAAATTACTCTCTCCAGAAATAAGTCTCTCACTGTTGCCGCCTGTTACCGACCCCCCTCAGCTCCCAGCTGTGCCCTGGACACCATTTGTGAATTGATCGCCCCCCATCTAGCTTCAGAGTTTGTTCTGTTAGGTGACCTAAACTGGGATATGCTTAACACCCCGGCAGTCCTACAATCTAAGCTAGATTCCCTCAATCTCACTCAAATCATCAAGGAACCCACCAGGTACAACCCTAACTCTGTAAACAAGGGCACCCTCATAGACGTCATCCTGACCAACTGGCCCTCCAAATACACCTCCGCTGTCTTCAACCAGGATCTCAGCGATCACTGCCTCATTGCCTGTATCCGCTACGGAGCCGCAGTCAAACGACCACCCCTCATCACTGTCAAACGCTCCCTAAAACACTTCTGTGAGCAGGCCTTTCTAATCGACCTGGCCCGGGTATCCTGGAAGGACATTGACCTCATCCCGTCAGTTGAGGATGCCTGGTCTTTCTTTAAAAGTAACTTCCTCACCATTTTAGATAAGCATGCTCTGTTCAAAAAATGCAGAACTAAGAACAGATATAGCCCCTGGTTCACTCCAGACCTGACTGCCCTCGACCAGCACAAAAACATCCTGTGGCGGACTGCAATAACATCGAATAGTCCCCGCGATATGCAACTGTTCAGGGAAGTCAGGAACCAATACACACAGTCAGTCAGGAAAGCTAAAGCCAACTTCTTCAGGCAGAAGTTTGCATCCTGTAGCTCCAACTCCAAAAAGTTCTGGGACACTGTGAAGTCCATGGAGAACAAGAGCACCTCCTCCCAGCTGCCCACTGCACTGAGGCTAGGTAACACGGTCACCACCGATAAATCCATGATTATCGAAAAAACTTCAACAAGCATTTCTCAACGGCTGGCCATGCCTTCCGCCTGGCTACTCCAACCTCGGCCAACAGCTCCCCCCCCCCCGCAGCTACTCGCCCAAGCCTCTCCAGGTTCTCCTTTACCCAAATCCAGATAGCAGATGTTCTGAAAGAGCTGCAAAACCTGGACCCGTACAAATCAGCTGGGCTTGACAATCTGGACCCTCTATTCCTGAAACTATCCGCCGCCATTGTCGCAACCCCTATTACCAGCCTGTTCAACCTCTCTTTCATATCGTCTGAGATCCCCAAGGATTGGAAAGCCGCCGCAGTCATCCCCCTCTTCAAAGGGGGCGACACCCTGGACCCAAACTGTTACAGACCTATATCCATCCTGCCCTGCCTATCTAAGGTCTTCGAAAGCCAAGTCAACAAACAGGTCACTGACCATCTCGAATCCCACCGTACCTTCTCCGCTGTGCAATCTGGTTTCCGAGCCGGTCACGGGTGTACCTCAGCCACGCTCAAGGTACTAAACGATATCATAACCGCCATCGATAAAAGACAGTACTGTGCAGCCGTCTTCATAGACCTTGCCAAGGCTTTCGACTCTGTCAATCACCGTATTCTTATCGGCAGACTCAGTAGCCTCGGTTTTTCGGATGACTGCCTTGCCTGGTTCACCAATTACTTTGCAGACAGAGTTCAGTGTGTCAAATCGGAGGGCATGCTGTCCGGTTCTCTGGCAGTCTCTATGAGGGTGCCACAGGGTTCAATTCTCGGGCCGACTCTTTTCTCTGTATATATCAATGATGTTTCTCATGCTGCGGGCGATTCCCTGATCCACCTCTACGCAGACGACACCATTCTATATACTTCCGGCCCGTCCTTGGACACTGTGCTATCTAACCTCCAAACGAGCTTCAATGCCATACAGCACTCCTTCCGTGGCCTCCAACTGCTCTTAAACGCTAGCAAAACCAAATGCATGCTTTTCAACCATTCGCTGCCTGCACCCGCACGCCTGACCAGCATCACCACCCTGGATGGTTCCGACCTTGAATATGTGGACATCTATAAGTACCTAGGTGTCTGGCTAGACTCTAAACTCTCCTTCCAGACCCATATCAAACATCTCCAATCGAAAATCAAATCAAGAGTCGGCTTTCTATTCCGCAACAAAGCCTCCTTCACTCACGCCGCCAAACTTACCCTAGTAAAACTGACTATCCTACCGATCCTCGACTTCGGCGATGTCATCTACAAAATTGCTTCCAACACTCTACTCAGCAAACTGGATGCAGTTTATCACAGTGCCATCCGTTTTGTCACTAAAGCACCTTATACCACCCACCACTGCGACTTGTATGCTCTAGTCGGCTGGCCCTCGCTACATATTCGTCGCCAGACCCACTGGCTCCTGGTCATCTACAAGTCCATGCTAGGTAAAGCTCCGCCTTATCTCTATCTTAGTTCACTGGTTACGATGGCAACACCCATCCGTAGCACGCGCTCCAGCAGGTGTATCTCACTGATCATCCCTAAAGCCAACACCTCATTTGGCCGCCTTTCGTTCCAGTTCTCTGCTGCCTGTGACTGGAACGAATTACAAAAATCGCTGAAGTTGGAGACTTTTATCTCCCTCAACAACTTCAAACATCTGCTATCTGAGCAGCTAACCGATCGCTGCAGCTGTACATAGTCTATTGGTAAATAGCCCACCCATTTTCACCTACCTCATCCCCATACTGTTTTTATTTATTTATTTTTCTGCTCTTTTGCACACCAATATCTCTACCTGTACATAACCATCTGATCATTTATCACTCCAGTGTTAATCTGCATAATTGTAATTATTCGCTTACCTTCTCATGCCTTTTGCACACAATGTATATAGACTCCCCTTTTTTCTACTGTGTTATTGACTTGTTAATTAATTGTTTACTCCATGTGTAACTCTGTGTTGTCTGTTCACACTGCTATGCCTTATCGTGGCCAGGTCGCAGTTGCAAATGAGAACTTGTTCTCAACTAGCCTACCTGGTTAAATAAAGGTGAAATAAAAAAAATAATAATTAAAAAAACTCGTAGCACGCGCTCCAGCAGGTATATCTCATTGGTCACCCCTAAAGCCAATTCCTCCTTTGGTCGTCTTTCCTTCCAGTTCTCTGCTGCCAATGACTGGAACGAACTGCAAAAATCTCTGAAGCTGGAGACTCATATCTCCCTCACTAGCTTTAAGCACCAGCTGTCAGAACAGCTCACAGATCACTGCACCTGTACACAGCCCATCTGTAAACCCCCATCTACTGTATCTACCTACCTCATCCCCATACTGTATTTATTTATTTATCTTGCTCCTTTGCACCCCAGTATCTCTACTTGCACATTCATCTTCTGCACATCTACCATTCCAGTGTTTTAATTGCTATATTGTAATTTCTTCGCCACCATGCCCTATTTATTGCCTTAACTCCCTTATCTTACCTCATTTTCACTCACTGTATATAGACTTTTTGTCTTCTTTTGTTCTACTGTATTATTGACTAAGTTTTGTTTATTCCATGTGTAACTCTGTGTTGTTGTATGTGGCGAATTGCTATGCTTTATCTTGGCCAGGTCGCAGTTGCAAATGAGAACTTGTTCTCAACTAGCCTACCTGGTAAAATAAAGGTGAAATAAATGTAAAAAATTGGGATGTTAAGAGTATAGAGAAATGCATAATGTTGTGATGCCCCACAGTTGGAATACTGGGACTCATGGAGGTTGTGTCACGTTGGTATAAGGGATTGGGAGAGAGGCGCAGGAATGCGTAACAGGGGTTTTTATTTCCTGAATTACAGTGTGCCGTGTAAAGGTACGGGGATGAAGACCAAACGAACACGTATACAAAACACAGGGTAGAACCCAAACAAAAGAGCGAGAAGTACCTCAAATAAATACACAATTGCACAATGATGAACTTCTTTCGGATCAATCTGTTCATTTCTGGACAATAATTCAACCGCATCCCGCTCTGTCTTAGAAAGATTACGTTGTGTTTGGTTAGAGTCAATTTTACCCTTAAACAGATTTCCACATCAAAATTCACTTTCTTGGCAAATGTATTTAGTGTGGCTTTCTGGACGATGGGACAAAAAGTGGACTTGGGCATAAAAGGTGTTTTAGAGGGAACAGAAACTGCCTGACCTGAGACACTGGCGTATGTTGTTGGAGAGATGTTTTGCTTGTACCAGGCCTTCAGATGTAGATTCCTGTAGAAATTAAATAGGTTAATCTTTGTATTAAATTCATTAGTTGAATGTGGGGGCAAAGGACAGTCCTTTACACAACACCCTTATGCAATCATCAGAAAGGGGTTCTCCAGAAATGTTGATCACAGCCTTGTTCTGGTCCTGCTCCATGTAGTTGGATAGTTTTGATTTCTTCCTCCCCCTCCGTGTTGAGGCCAACAAGTCCACTTTTTGTCCCATCGTCCAGAATGTCACACTAAATACATTTGCCAAGAAAGTGAATTTTGATGTGGAGAATCTGTTTAAGGGTAAAATTGACTCCAACCAAACACGACGTAATCTTTCTAAGACAGAGCGGGATGCAGTTGAATCATTGTCCAAAAATGAACAGATTGTGGTTAAAAAAGCAGACAAAGGTGGCGCTACAGTGGTGTGGAGTAAAGACAAATATGTGACATAAGCCTACCGTCAATTAGACAATGATGAATTCTACCAATCTCTTACCTTCAACCCTACAGAGGACCTAAAAACTGAATTGAAAGGGATCCTCACAGAAGCTAAGGAGAATGGCTACATTTCAGACAATGAGTTCAAATTTCTTTTCAATGGCAGTATGGCTTCTTTTTACCTTCTTCCAAAGGTCCACAAACATCTTGAAAATCCCCCGGCAGACCAGTCATTAGTGGTAATGAAAGTCTGACAGAACCCATCTCTAAGTACATTGATTACTTTATTAAGCCTTTTCTGACGTCACTCCCAGCCTATCTTCAAGATACCACAGATGTGTTGAACAAAATTAAGGAATTTAACAATATAGGTACAGCTTCCTTTTTAATCACCATGGACGTGGAGCCTCTATACACCACCATTGAGCATGAACAAGGTTTGGCAGCTATGCACCATTTCTTGAGTACCCTACCTGAAACTGAGATGCCTCCTACAGAATTCATTGTCTCACTGACTGAATGGACTCTTAGTCATAAAATCTTTATCTTTCAGGACCGTATTTCTAAACAGGTTAAAGGGTGTGCCATGGGAGCTACAGCCCTTCCTACGCTGGTTTGTACTTGGGTAAATGGGAAAATGACTTCATTTTGGATCCTTCTATTAACCATTTATTTGACTGGATTATATGGTGGGGACGCTATATTGATGATGATTGCCTGTTTTGGTCTGGCTCAGAAGATTAACTTATTTCCTTCCACCAATACCTTAACAACATTTACCCTAACATCAAACTAACTATGGGGTACAGCAAGGTTAACATTCCTTTTTTGGACCTCGACATTAGTAGAAATGACAAAGGTTGTTTGCACACATCAATCTTTAGGAAGCCTACAGATGGGAATACCATTCTGAGGGCAGACAGCTTTCACCCCAAAAGGCTAAAAGAGAATATTCCATATGGCCAATTCCAAAGAGTCCGCAGAATTTGCAATCAGGAAACAGACTACAGTGTCAAACCTGCTGAATTGGAGAATCGCTTCTTGAATCGGGGCAACAGCGTTCAGGTCCTGAAAGATGCCGGTATAAGGGCTGGATTATTTGACAGAGAGAACTTGTTGCGAAGGGGAGAGCCTCGTGATACATCAGAGAGAGTGTATGTTGTTACAAAATTCAGCACTGAAGCAGAGAACATTAAAAGAATCAGTCAAATTAATTGGGGAATCATCCAAAGTGATACGCTACTACGCCAAGTCTTTCCTGAACCACCAGTCATAAGCTTTAAGAGATGTCCTACCCTAAATGATAAATTAGTCCACAGTTATCTTCCGGGTGACTCTCAAAAAACTTGGCTTGACCACAAACCCAAGGGCTCTTTTAAATGTAACCATTGCAACCATTGCAGTAATATTGCACAGAAGAAGTATTTTGTTGACACATCTTCCAAAATGGAGTATTACGTCAAGCATTTCATTAACTGTAAAACCACTCATGTCATCTATAGATTGGAATGTCCACAGTGTAAGGTGTTCTACATTGGACGGACAAAGAGACGCCTTCAAGATCGCTTAGCAGAACACAAGTAAGCCATACGGGTAGGCCCCATGGCAAGGCACTGCAAGTCCCTACACCATGGCAACCCTGCCTCCCTACAAGCTATGGGTATTGATCATATTCCGGCCCCTATTAGAAAAGGAGACCGTCTTAAACAGTTAAACCAAATGGAAAGTTTTGGAATTTACAAACGACAGGCCACTAAATACCCTGGTTTAAATGAAGATATGAATTTACAAACTACAGGCCACTAAATACCCTGGTTTAAATGAAGATATGGATTTACAAACTACAGGCCACTAAATAACCTGGTTTAAATGAAGATATGGATTTCTCACCCTTCCTGTAGTGTTGTGATAGGTCCATTTGCTGTCATCTAGTGGACATTTTGCTCAATTGCCCTCAGCTATGGTTAGACTGTTGCTGTTCATGTTTTGCTGTGTTCTAGTGTACTATATATTGCTTTCTTATTCTTGACAGTTCTCCCAGTCATATTTAAGGTTAGAACTACCTTTTAGTGTTCTGATACTTCTAGCTTGTAGTTGTATTTTTATGATAACATAGCTACAGTATTTCACCTTTTAAGGTGTATAGTATTGCTTACTAGGTGTGTCCAATCAACGGTGTAACCACTCCCTGTTCCAATTAGGGCTAATTGAAAAGCTGTTCAAAAGAGTACATTGTATTCCTTTTTTTTGTACTCCCTGACGAAGGCCATGCAGCCGAAACGCGTTGGTTTTTAAAAACTTTGTTTCTATTGAACATGCCATACTAATAAAGGCATTTTAATCAATTATATGAAGAGTGCCCTGGTCCTCCTTTCTTTTTGATGACCAATTTACCCCTTTTACCAAAGAGCACCTTCTATCTACCAAAATGTACTATTGTGTACCTTAGTAGCGCTTTCCCTTCATCCTCTTTCTACTAATTTCTAACGACTGTTGACATCTAGTGGAAGCCATAGGAACTGCAATCTGGTTCCAAATTATTAGACTTTCCCATAGAAAAGCATATAAAAGTCCAATGACCTCAAAACAAAACATTCCTGGATGGATTGTCCTCTGGGTTTCGCCTGCCAAATCAGTTCTGTTATACTCACAGACATTATTATTATATAGAGTGTTTTCTATCCAATACTACCATGCATATGCATATCCTAGCTTCTGGGCCTGAGTAACATGCAGTTTACTTTTGGCACCTCAGTCATCCAAACTTCCGAATACTGCCCCCTAGCCTTAAAAAGTTGTGATGAGACTTACCTATTTTCCACCATCATTTGCAAATAAATTCATTAAAAATCCTACAATGTGATTTTCTGGATTTTTTTTCTCATTTTGTCTGTCATAGTTGAAGTGTACCTATGATAAAAAATTACAGGCCTCTCTCATATTTTTAAGTGGGAGAACTTGCACAATTGGTGGCTGATTAAATACTTCTTTGCCCCACTGAATGTGTGTGCAACTGTGTGATTTAAAGCTGTGTGGTTAGGGGCCAATTAATCAGTGGTAGCTGTCACCATGAGGAAGGCTTATGTGTCTTATGTGTACAGTATGTGTTCGCCTCTCTCTGGGAGACACCAGCCGGGACATAAAGCTCACCTTCATTAAGGGCAAGGTAAAGGGCCCCCTCCATCCATCTCTTCCTCTCTCCACTTTTCTCCTCCTCTCTCATCTCTTCATCTCTATCTAAGATTAATAGAGTGCTTCTGTAGAAGTAGATAGTAGATAAACCCACACATGGCATAATCACACTCAAGACTAGTCACAGGAAAAAAGTTTCTGTGTGCCATTGTTGTGGCATTGAGAGAGAGTGTTGTTTTCTTTTGATAGACCTGTCAGTAGTTGCTATGCCGGTAATACAGTATGTTGATTTGTTAGACTCACATGCCCACAGTAATTGCCTTTAGAGTTTTTTCAATTTAATTATGCACATCAAACATGTTCCAGACAGAAAGATGGCATGACAAAATGCATTGAATAAACATAAAGAACGTCAGACATTTGTTTCCTTGTCATGGAAGACAATAATTTAGTGTGGCAAAGAAAAACAAATTATACTTCAACCAACCTTGAGAAAACCTCCAGAAAACACTGCCATTCTTTACCTTCAATTTCACCTCACCAAACATCCAGTTCACACATCTCAGCACATCCAGCCACCTCATTGGACAACCTTTTAACGGCTCCTCTTTATTCTGAAACACGAATTGTCAAAACACTCAAAAGCATCGGCTGCTCCTGCTCTGTTTGGCTCCTAGTGGGATGGATTGACCGTGAGTGATGAATTAGCATAGTAATTGATAATTACTCAAAGATCAGCGGGGCCATTGTTCTCTCTGACGGCTCCGCGTGTTCCCGCTCAGATTTAGGTCAGCTAAAAGGAGATGTATAATTGAGTGCCTTGTGACTTAATTAACGATCTTACACTAATTACAGCAGAATGAATGGAGATGGAGGAGAGAGGGAGGCCCCACATTATGTTGTGATTGTCAGAGCAAGTGTTATCGGGGAGCTCACCTGGCCTTTATGGAAATAGCTTTTTCTAGAATCTAAAACATAGGCCCTCTATGCACACAAAAGGGCATGTGTACTCAACACCATAGTACCCTCCAAGCTCGTCATCAAGCTCGAGACCCTGGGTCTCGACCCCGCCCTGTGCAACTGGGTACTGGACTTCCTGACGGGCCGCCCCCAGGTGGTGAGGGTAGGCAACAACATCTCCTCCCCGCTGATCCTCAACACTGGGGCCCCACAAGGTTGCGTTCTGAGCCCTCTCCTGTACTCCCTGTTCACCCACGACTGCGTGGCCACGCACGCCTCCAACTCAATCATCAAGTTTGCGGACGACACAACAGTGGTAGGCTTGATTACCAACAACGATGAGACGGCCTACAGGGAGGAGGTGAGGGCCCTCGGAGTGTGGTGTCAGGAAAACAACCTCACACTCAACGTCAACAAAACTAAGGAGATGATTGTGGACTTCAGGAAACAGCAGAGGGAACACCCCCCTATCCACATCGATGGAACAGTAGTGGAGAAGGTAGCAAGTTTTAAGTTCCTCGGCATACACATCACAGACAAACTGAATTGGTCCACTCACACAGACAGCATCGTGAAGAAGGCGCAGCAGCGCCTCTTCAACCTCAGGAGGCTGAAGAAATTCGGCTTGTCACCAAAAGCACTCACAAACTTCTACAGATGCACAATCGAGAGCATCCTGGCGGGCTGTATCTCCGCCTGGTACGGCAACTGCTCCACCCACAACCGTAAGGCTCTCCAGAGGGTAGTGAGGTCTGCACAACGCATCACCGGGGGCAAACTACCTGCCCTCCAGGACACCTACACCACCCGATGTCACAGGAAGGCCATAAAGATCATCAAGGACATCAACCACCCGAGCCACTGCCTGTTCACCCCGCTATCATCCAGAAGGCGAGGTCAGTACAGGTGCATCAAAGCTGGGACCGAGAGACTGAAAAACAGCTTCTATCTCAAGGCCATCAGACTGTTAAACAGCCACCACTAACACTGAGTGGCTGCTGCCAACACACTGACACTGACTCAACTCCAGCCACTTTAATAATGGGAATTGATGGGAAATGATGTAAATATATCACTAGCCACTTTAAACAATGCTACCTTATATAAATGTTACTTACCCTACATTATTCATCTCATATGCATACGTATATACTGTACTCTATATCATCGACGGTATCCTTATGTAATACATGTATCACTAGCCACTTTATACTATACTATGCCACTTTGTTTAAATACTCATCTCATTTGTACATACTGTACCCGATACCATCTACTGTATCTTGCCTATGCTGCTCTGTACCATCACTCATTCATATATCCTTATGTACATATTCTTTATCCCCTTACACTGTGTACAAGACAGTAGTTTTGGAATTGTTAGTTAGATTACTTGTTATTACTGCATTGTCGGAACTAGAAGCACAAGCATTTCGCTACACTCGCATTAACATCTGCTAACCATGTGTATGTGACAAATAAATTTGATTTGATTTGATTTGATTTGATTTGACTTGCACACGCGCGCGCACACACACACACGAACACACAAACACACACACACACACACACACACACCATGGTGCATGCACGCACATATACAAACACACATACAGACACACCCTATTGGGCTTTGAGTCATAGGGAGTGTCTTAATTTTGAGGAGATGGATTTTAAATTCACCAATAGCCCTCCCCGGTCTCTCTCTTTCTAGTGTTGCACAGGTCATTTAGATCCATCTCTAAATACATTTGCTGGTGGTGGTTTTGCCTTTTTTCTACCTCATTTCTCTTATCATTGTAGCCTATTTTCTACCTCATTTCTCTTATCATTGTAGCCTATTTTCTACCTCATTTCTCTTATCAATGTAGCTGTTTTTCAACCTAATTTCTCTTATCAATTTAGCCATTTTTTAAAGCTCATTTCGCAGTCTCCTTCTCTACACCCTTCTTTGTACAATACCTTTTTCACATTGCCTTCCCATCACTTGCCTTCCCATCACTAACCTTCCCTCTCTCTTCCATTTTTCTCCATTGATCTGTAATTTTCCTCCTCTGTCAGTGTCTCCTGTCTGTCAGCTAATCTGACAATGGCAAGCTAACGACTGACACAGTTTCCTCTGCGTTTAATGACGAGTAAATCATTCCATCACTTCAACACATGCAACTTCACACCATGACACAAGAAAGACAGAAACCCAGAGAGAGAAAGAAGGAAAAAAGGATTCTAGCTGTTTGTTAACTGAGGGCAGGGGGGTATATGTTCTTTTTTCTCCTCCTTTCAGAGTGCGTTCTCTTCATCTGTCCCGGTTCCTCCTATTTCTGTCAAGACGAGTGAGAATACAGGGAGCAGGATCCTGTGTTGGAGGATGTTCACTGGGACCCTACCGCACCAACCATTAGCATTTCAAAGCCCTCTCCTTTATGGCTATAATTCCATCTAAAGCAATTAATAAATGAACATTCATAAGTACTGACTAGGACTAAGATCATGTTTTAAAAAAAAGAAGAGTTGCCTGCATTGGTAATGAAGAGAAGAGAAGATAGGGTGAACGGGATCAAAAGTGTGGTTATTCCTATGGTAAAAAGGATGGGAATATGAGGGGCCTCTAAATCAAATCGTGTTCGTCACATGCTTCATAAACAATAAGTGTTTACTAGCCTTTCCCAACAAAGCCGAGAGAAAGAAAATAGAGAAATAATAGAAAAGTAAAACACGTAATGATAAAAGTAATAAGAGAAACACAATGAGTAATGACAACTTGGCTATATACAAGGGGTATCAGTACCGAGTCGATGTGCAGGGGTACGATAGGGGGAGAAGAAGGGAGGGAGGCGATAGGCCCCACTGGGGGAGAAGGAAAGTGTGGGAATCTGGTGGGAGAGAGGAACCTATATATAGGGCCTGAGGGAAAAGTGGCAGTTACTCTAGAATATAATTCCTGATCACCTGAGAGATACAAGCCCAGGCGACAAAATCCGCAATGAAGGCAAGGTCCCCCGAGAGGAATGTGTTTGTTTTTCTTTTTTTTAACCAGCATGCTATTGTCTTGCTCATTCCGCGCTTCAACTGAAACAACTAAAGGTATAGAACTAATTATCTATCTGTCAGCAAACCAATGAATTGACGGACTGGTCTGCAATATCCTTCAGACTTTTGCTGGTCCATTGAGCAGAACATTTCGAATGATTCTGTGAAGAGAAGGCTACTCCCATAAGCACACAATACAATTAATGTGCAATGCTATAGGTTTCAGTTTGACTGATGGATTGTAGTTGCTGAACTTTCAAACCACTGTCTCTTATCCCATCTCTTATTGGGAGGTGCCAGTCAAAAGTTTGGACACACCTACTCATTCAAGGGTTTTTCTTTATTTTTTAAAACTATTTTCTACATTATAGAATAATAGTGAAGACATCAAAACTATGAAATAACACACATGGAATCATGTAGTAACCAAAAATATGTTTATATTTATAGATTCTTCAAAGTAGCCACCCTTTGCCTTGATGACAGCCTTGGAATTCTCTCAACCAGCCTCATGAGGTATTCACCTGGAATGCATTTCAATTAACAGGTGTGCCTTGTTAAAAGTTCATTTGTGGAATGTCTTTCCTTCTTAATGTGTTTGAGCCAATCAGTTGTGTTGCGACAGGGTAGGAGTGGTATACAGAAGGCAGCCCTATTTGGTAAAAGACAAAGTCCATATTATGGCAAGAACAGCTCAAATAAGCAAAGAGAAAAGACAGTCATTACTTTACAGGTCAGTCAATCCGGAACATTTCAAGAACTTTGAAAGTTCAAAGTGTAGCAAAAACCATCAAGCGATATGATGAAACTGGTTCTCATGAGGACCGACACAGGAAAGGAAGACCCAGAGTTACCTCTGCTCCAGAGGATAACTTCATTAGAGTTAATTGCACCTCAGATTGCAGCCCTAATAAATGCTTCACAGAATTCAGATAACAGACACATCTCAACATCAACTGTTCAGAGAGGACTGCGTGAATCAGGTCAAATTGCTGCAAAGAAACCACTACTAAAGGACACCAATAATAAGAAGAGACTTGCTTGGGCCAAGAAACACGAGGAACGGACATCAGACCAGTGGAAATCTCTCCTTTGGTCTGATGAGTCCAACCATCGTATCTTTGTGAGATGCAGAGTAGGTGAACGGATGATCTCCACGTGTGTGGTTCCCACTGTGAATCATGGAGGAGGAATTGTGATGGTGTGGTGGTACTTTGCTGGTGACACTGTTGGTGATTTATTTAGAATTCAGGGCACACTTAACCATCATGGGCACACAGCATTCTGCAGCAATAAGCCATCCCATCTGGTTTACCCGTAGTGGGACTATAATTTGTTTTTCAACAGGACAATGATCCAAAACACACCTCCATGCTGTGTAAGGGTTATTTGACCAAGAGAAAGAGTGATGGAGTGCTGCATCAGATGACCTGGCCACAATCACCTGACTTCAACCCAATTGAGATGGTTTGGGATAAGTTGGATCAGAAAGTGAAGAAAAAGCAGCCAACAAGTGCTCAGCATATGTGGGAACTCCTTCAAGACTGTTGGTAAAGCATACCTCATGAAGCTGGTGGAGAGAATGCCAAAGTGTGCAAAGTTGTCATCAGGGCAAAGTGTGGCTACTTTCAAGAATCTGAAAAACAAAATATGTTTTGATTTGTTTAACAATTATTTGGTTACTACATAATTCCATATGTGATATTTAACAGTTTTGATGTCTTCACTATTATTTTACAATGTAGAAAATAGTCAAGATACAGAAAAACCTTTGAATGAGTAGATGTGTCCAAACGTTTGACTGGTATTGTATGTCCAGACAGAAATTCCAAGGTACAGACAGAACTTATTGGGAGGTATGTACAGACAGAACTTCCAAGGTGCAGACATAACTTATTAGGAGGTGTGTATAGTCAGAACTTCCCAAGATTCACAGGAAGTTGAAGTTACTGTACAAGATTGACCCTTTCTCTCTTCTCAATGTTAATTTTCTTTCTATTCACCTTCCCCTTTTAACTCCACCTCAGTTCGTATCCACTCCCCTCACCCCCGGTTTCCCCTCTTCTCCTTCACTCTTCTGTTCTTACTCATTCTCTAGTTATTGTGAACATCATCATTATTTAATGATAAGACAGTTACGGAGGGGAACCAAAGGGGCCTTGGTCTAGAGTTGAAATGACTACGAGAATGAAATACTTATACTTGCTTTAATGATTATCTATTAGACAAATATATTTCAGAAATGTCTTTGCAAGGTCAGTGAGTAGACAGTATTCACTGAGATAACATTATTTTGCTTGGAACACTGCAATGTACAGTATACACAGCATTTGGAAAAACGTGCTCTGTAAATATTGAAGTCTGCTGCATGTTTTTCACAGATTGCCTGTCAATCAATATCTGTGTAGACATAGACCTTAAAACCTCTTAAGGTATAGGGGGCAGCATTTTCACTTTTGGATAAATAGCGTGCCCAATTTCAACTTCCTGCTACTCATGTCAGGAATATAAGATATGCATATTATTAGTAGATTTAGATAGAAAACACTCTGAAGTTTCTAAAACTGTTTGAATCATGTCTGTGAGTATAACAGAACTTATGTAGCAGGCAAAACCCAGAGGACTAACTGTTCAGAATGGCCCCTGTCTGTTCCCTGAGTTGTCATTGGCAAGTGATGTTTCTTAGAAACCTGTTTTCAGTTCCTACCGCTACCACGGGATGTCCCAGTCTTTGGAATTTGCCAATGACTCCTTATATGGCTGTGAATGAGCTACGAATGAGCTTACGTTTTCTACGTATTCCCCAAGGTGTCTACAGCATTGTGACGTCTTTTTACGCATTTATGTTGAAGAAAAGCCGTAAGGGAGCACATTTAGCAAGTGGTCAAATGATGGCTCCCGCAGAAAATCTTGCGTAAAGTACACAAGTAGCCATTTTTCCAATCGCTTCTTATGAGAAACCAATTGTCCCGACGGATATATTATCAAATAGATATGTGAAAAACACCTTGAGGATTGATTCTAAACAACGTTTGCCATGTTTCTGTAGATATTATGGAGCTAATTTGGAAAAAGGTTTGGCGTTATAGTGACTGCATTTTCCGGTCGATTTCTCAGCCAAACGTGAAGAACAAACGGAGCTATTTCGCCTACAAAAATAATATTTTTGGAAAAAAGGAACATTTGCTATCTAACTGGGAGTCTCCTGAGTGAAAACATCCGAAGTTCTTCAAAGGTAAATTATTTAATTTGATTGCTTTTCTTATTTTCGTGAAAATGTTGCCTGCTGGTAGCAGAGTCTAGCCATAGCATTTTGCCATGATAAACTTACACAAATGCTTGTCTAGCGTTGGCTGTAAAGCATATTTTGAAAATCTGAGATGACAGTGTGATTAACAAAAGGCTAAGCTGTGTCTCAATATATTTCATTTGTGATTTTCATGAATAGGAAGATTTTCTAGGAAGATTTATGTCCGCTGCGTTATGCTAATTAGTTTGAGGCTATGGTTACGCTCCTGCATGCGGGTTTGAGAGTCATGAGAAGTTAAGGAAAGTTTGATTTTATATCATTTTTTTATTTTATTTGCCGTGCTGCATTTTCCCTGTTTTTTTGCCCAAGTGGGACGTGACTGTCCCCTAGCCCCAAGATTAAGCACAGATCTAAGATCAGCTCACCGTCCCCCAATCCTAATCTATTGTGTTAATGCAGCTGAAGTGACACCTGCCTACTCCTTTCATCTTGCTTGTCCCTTTCAGATGAACCTCACGAGACAACAAAAGCAGTCTGCTTGCTCTCCTGATGCATCCTAAATGGCACCCTATTCGCTATAGAGTGCAGTACTTTTGACCAGAGCTCTATGGGTCTATTAGGGAATGTAAAGGGAATAGGGAGCCATTTAGGACACAGTCCCTGTCTCGTTTCCTTGTTCTTTTTTTCACGTTTGCAATTAATGTGTTTACATCGCAGCCTTTCCTGGTTCTTCAAAGACCCATCAAGCGAACAGCTCTCTCTCCAACCAACCAAGTCCTCGCTCTCTCTCTCTTTTTCTCTTTCCATCCCTCACCAACCCATTTCCATCCATCTCTCTCTACTGTATCACTCTGGCCTGAAAAATTAGTTTTGACACATCAGGGAGGAAAAAGGTACAGTATATAGAAAGAATTGCGGATCTGCAATCGTCAACAACAGGTGACACACTTGTGAGAGAAGTCATGGAGATGGCCATGAAGACGTCTCTGTTGAAAATGCCAACAGCACCAACAGCAAAATCTAATTCCCTTAGCAATCCTCTGTGTCTATTTCTATGTATTCATTTGATGATTCCCAAGATACAGGCTGAGCAACACTACCAACTGTTACTCATTTCAGACTTATGATTTGAGCCACTTTACTGGCTCTCGAGAGTCACACCGGTCTCCAGAGTGGTGCACTTTGGGATATGACTACTGCCTCCTCACGACAATGTGATTTGTCTAATCTGGTATGGCCCCTGGGAGAGGAGTAAGACTCCAACTAGTTGTCCTACCTGTCCTAATCCTACCTCCCTCATCTGTCTCTCTCTCTTTCTCTTTTCCTCTATTTCTCCGCCGCAATCTCTCTCATCCTCTCTCTCCCACCACCACAGCACATACAGGTGTATCCAGTCAGGGAAAGTAGATGGTGTTAGATTACACACAGGTGTATCCAGTCAGTGAGAATAGATGGTATTAGATAACACACAGGTGTATCCAGCCAGGGAAATACATGGTGTTAGATAACACACAGGTGTATCCAGCCAGGGAAATACATGGTGTTAGATAACACACAGGTGTATCCAGCCAGGGAAATACATGGTGTTAGATAACACAGCCTATTCCAGCCAGTGGGAATAGATGGTGTTAGATTACACATTAGATGAGCCCGACCACCCATATCATGGTGTCTCAGTAAACCGATGTCTTAAGAAACCTGCGATGTCAAAAGTAGAGTATCGGCCCAGGTAAAAAATACTGCAGGACAAGATGGCGCCGATAGACATGGACACCCTGTTCTTTAGCTCCTAAGCAACTTTGCAGTTTTAATTTTTTTGTTTTGTTATTCATCACATTACTTGCTCAGAGCTATTTTTGCATTGAAAACTACAGCCGAAAATAACTTTTGGATACTAGAAAGGCGTTCACTCACCAGCATTTTGACCAGAAATGTGACTTTCCTGAATTGGAACCTTTGATCTTACCCCCGGAGGCAATTACACTCATCCCAGAGGTTGCTCCAGGACTCCGCCGATGGAGAAAAGGTCTATGGAGTAAACTTTTACTCTGAATCAAGAGGAGTGCATACCATCCATCACTTCGGTACACATTACTCGCTAATGTTCAGTCCCTGGAAAATAAAGTAGACGAGCTCAGGGCGAGGATATCCTTCCAGAGAGACATCAGGGACTGTAACATACTCTGTTTCATGGAATCATGGCTCTCTCCAGATAAACTCTCCCCGTCCATACAACCAGCTGGGTCTTCAGTGCATCACACAGACAGTAAGAAAGAACTCCCCGGGAAAAAGAAAGGCAGAGGTGTGTATTTCATGATTAACTACTCATGGTGGGATTGTGGTAAGGTACAGGAAATCAAGTCCTTTTGTTCACCTGACCTGGAATACCTCAATCAAATGGCGACCGCATTAGCTCCCAATAGAATTATCTTCGGTCATCGTCACATCATATATTCCCCCTCAAGCTGGTATCATAACAGCTCTCAAGGAAATACACTTGACTTTGTGCAAACTGGTAATCACATATCCTGAGCCCACATTTATTCTAGCTGGGGACAATAATAAAGCAAATCTGAGGAAAATGTTTAATCAACACATTGCCTGCGCTACTGACGCCTCAAACTCTTGACCATTGCTACTCTCCCTTCTGGGTCAGCTACAAGGCCTTCTCCAGCCCTCCCTTCCTCAAATCAGATCACACATCCATTCTGCTCCTTTCTTCGTATGGACAGAAACTCAACCAGGAAGTACCACTGTTAAGGACTGTTCATCGTTGGTCTGACCAATCGGAATCGATGCTTCTCATGAGGATGGAGAGCTCTCGCTCTCTGTGGCCAACCTGAGTAAGACATTTAACTGTATTAACCCTCGAAAGGCTGCCGGCCCAGACAGCATCCCTAGCCGCATCCTCAGGGTATGTGCAGACCAGCCGGCTGGACTGTTTATGGACATATTTACTCTCTGCCTATCCCAGTCTGTTGTCCCTAATTACTTCAAGATGTCCCCCATTGTTCCTGTACCCAAGAAAGTGAAGGTATTTTAACTTAGTGACTATCGTCACATAGCACTTACAGTGCATTGCGAAAGTATTCGGCCCCCTTGAACTTTGCGACCTTTTGCCACATTTCAGGCTTCAAACATAAAGATATAAAACTGTATTTTTTTTGTGAAGAATCAACAACAAGTGGGACACAAACATGAAGTGGAACGACATTTATTGGATATTTCAAACTTTTTTAACAAATCAAAAACTGAAAAATTGGGCGTGCAAAATTATTCAGCCCCTTTACTTTCAGTGCAGCAAACACTTCTTGTTAAGGATCATATCACCTCCGCTTTACCCGACACCCTAAGACCCACTGCAATTTACATACCGCCCCAAAAGATCCACGGATGATGCAATCACCATCGCACTGCACACTACCCTATCCCATCTGGACAAAAGGAATACCTATGGAAGAGTGCTCTTCATTGATTACAGCTCAGCCGTCAACAGCATAGTACCCTCCAAGTGCATCACTAATTTCGGGGCCCTAGGTCTGAACCCCACCCTCTGCACCTGGGTCCTGGACATCCTGACGGGCCGCCCTCCAGATGTTGAAGGAAGGCAACAATACCTTTGTTACCCTGATCCCCAACACAGGGACCCTACAAAGGTGCGTGCTCAGCCCCCTCCTGTACTCCCTGTTCACCCATGACAGCATTGCTACGCATGTCTCCAACTCAATCATCAAGTTTACACACACCACAACAGTGGTAGGCCTGATAACCAACAACTATGAGACAGCCTCCAGGGAGAAGGTGAGCACCCTGGTGGAGTGGTGCCAGGAAAATAGCTTCTCCCTCAAGGTAAAAAAAAATTTACGAGCTGATAGTGGACTTCAGAAGATAGCAGAGGGAGCACGCCGCTATCCAATTCGATGGGGCCACAGTGGAGAAGGTGAAAAGCTTCAAGTTGCTCGGGGTACACATCACTAACAAACTGAAATGGTCCATCCACACAGACAGTTTGGTGAAGAAGGTGCAACTGCTGTCCTATGTATAAAGTCATGGAACACTGGTCACGTTTATAATGTTTACTGTTTTACACATTTCATATGTACAGTTGAAGTCAGAAGTTTACATACACTTAGGTTGGAGTCATTAAAACAAATTTTTCAACCACTCCACAAATTTCTTGTTAACAAACTATAGTTTTGGAAAGTCGGTTAGGACATCTACTTTGTGCATGACACGAGTCATTTTTCCAACAATTGTTTACAGACAGATTATTTCACTTATAATTCCGTGTATCACAATTCCAGTGGGTCAGAAGTTTACATACACTAAATTGACTGTGCCTTTAACCTCTTTGATCTCTAGGGGCGCTATTTCATTTTTGGATAAAAAACGTTCCCGTTTTAAGCGCGATATTTTGTCACGAAAAGATGCTCGACTATGCATATTCTTGACAGTTTTTGAAAGAAAACACTCGGAAGTTTCAGAATCTGCAAAGATATTGTCTGTAAGTGCCCCAGAACTCATTCTACAGGCGAAACCAAGATGATGCGTCAACCAGGAAATGAGCAGAATTTCTGAAGCTCTGTTTTCCATTGTCTCCTTATATGGCTGTGAATGCGCAAGGAATGAGCCTACACTTTCTGTCATTCCCCCAAGGCGTTAGCAGCATTGTGACATATTTGTAGGCATATCATTGGAAGATTGACCATAAGAGACTACATTTTCCAAGTGTCCGCCTGGTGTCCCTGCGTCGAAATTGGAGCGTAAAGCCAGGTGCAATTATTTTTCCATTTGAGAGCAAGGAGAAACCAGGCTTCCACGAAGGATATATCATTGAAGAGATATGTGGAAAAACACCTTGAGGATTGATTCTAAACCACGTTTGCCATGTTTCAGTTGATATTATGGAGTTAATTTGGAAAAAAGTTCGCGTTTTGAGGGCTGAATTTTCATTTTTTTTTTTTTTTTTTTTTTTTTTTGGTAGCCAAATGTGATGTACAAAACGGAGCTATTTCTAATACACAAAGAATCTTTTTGGAAAAACTGAGCATCTGCTATCTAACTGAGAGTCTCCTCATTGAAAACATCACAAGTTCTTCAAAGGTAAGTTATTTTATTTGAAGGCTTTACTTGTTTTTGTGATAGTTGCCTGCTAAATGCTAACGCTAATGCTAACGCTAAATGCTACGCTAGCTAGCTACTGTTACACAAATGATTGTTTTCCTATGGTTGAAAAGCATATTTTTAAAATCTGAGATGACAGTGTTGTTAACAAAAGGCTAAGCTTGAGAGATAGCATATTTATTTCATTTCATTTGCGATTTTCATGAATAGTTAACGTTGCGTTATGGTAATGAGCTTAGATAAATAGAATCCTGGATCCGGGTTTGGTCGTCGCAACAGGTTAAACAGCTTGGAATATTCCAGAAAATTATGTCATGGCTTTAGAAGCTTCTGATAGGCTAATTGACAACATTTGAGTCAATTGGAGGTGTACCTGTGGATGTATTTCAAGGCCTACCTTCAAACTCAGTGCCTCTTTCCTTGACATCATGGGAAAATCAAAAGAAATCAGCAAAGACCTCAGAAAAAACATTGTAGACCTCCACAAGTCTGGTTCATCCTTTGAAGCAATTTCCAAACGCCTGAATTTCCCACATTCATCTGTACAAACAATAGTAAGCAAGTATAAACACCATGGGACCACGCAGCCGTCATACTGCTCAGGAAGGAGACGTGTTCTGTCTCCTAGAGATGAACATACTTTAGTGCGAAAAGTGCAAATCAATCCCAGAACAAGAGCAAAGGACATTGTGAAGATGCTGGAGGAAGCAGGTACAAAAGTATCTAGGTCCACAGTAAAACGCGTGCTATGTCGACATAACCTGAAAGGCCGTTCAGCAAGGACGAAGCCACTGCTCCAAAACCGCCATAAAAAACAGACTACGGTTTGCAACTGCACATGGGGACAAAAAATGTCCTCCGATCTGATGAAACAAAAATAGAACTGTTTGGCCATAATGACCATCGTTATCTTTGGAGGAAAAAGGGGGAGGTTTGCAGGCCGAAGAAAACCATCTCAACCGTAAAACACGAGGGTGGGAGCATCATGTTGTGGGGGTACTTTGCTGCTAGAGGGATTGGTGCACTTCACAAAATAGATGGCATCATGAGGGAGGGAAATTATGTGGATATATTGAAGCAACATCTCAAGACATCAGTCAGGAAGTTAAATCTTGGTCGCAAGTGGGTCTTCCAAATTAACAATAACCCCAAGCATACCTCCAAAGTTGTGGCAAAATGGACAACAAAGTCAAGGACAACAAAGTCAAGGTATAGGAGTGGCCATCACAAATCCCTGACCTCAATCCCATAGAAAATGTGTGGGCAGAACTAAAAAAGCCTGTGCGAGCAAGGAGGCCTACAAACCTGGCTCAGTTACACCAGCTCTGTCAGGAGGAATGGGCCAAAATTCACTCAACTTATTGTGGGAAGCTTGTGGAAGGCTACCCGAAACTTTTACTCCAAGTTAAACAAATTAAAGGCAATACTACCAAATACTAATTGAGTGTATGTAAACTTCTCACACACTGGGAATTTGATGAATGAAATACAAGCTGAAGTAAATCATTCTCTCGACTATTATTCTACTACTACTATTCTGACATTTCAAAATCTTAAAATAACATGGTGATCCTAACTGACCTAAAACAGAACATTTTTACTAGGATTAAATGTCAGGAATTGTGAAAAACGGAGTTTAAATGTATTTGGCTAAGGTGCATGTAAACTCTGACTTCAGCTGTGTATTCTAATTACAAGTCCAGGCCTATACTATTTAACTATTGCCGTACATATATTATTATATCCTAAATATTCTACAGATATACTAAATACTCTATCCATATACTGCCTATACATTCCATCATATATATATATATATATATATATATATATATATATATATATATATATATATATATATTGTTAATGTTGACAATTGTTCATGTTGTAAATGACTATCATAGCTGGAAATGGCCGATTATTTATTGAAAATCTACTGTAAATAGGCGTACAGATGCCCATTATCAGCAATCATCACTCCTGTGTTCCAATGGCACGTTGTGTTAGCTAATCCAAGTTTATCATTTTAAATTCTTATTGATCATTAGAAAACCCTTTTTCAATTATGTTAGCATAGCTGAAAACTGATGTCCTGATTAAAGAAGCAATAAAATTGGCCTTCGTTACACTAGTTGAGTATCTGGAGCATCAGCATTTGTGGGTTCGATTACAGGCTCAAAATTGCCAGTTTCAACGTCAAGAGGACAAGTACATTAGAGTGTCTAGTTTGAGAAACAGACGCCTCACAAGTCCTCAACTGCCAGCTTCATTAAATAGTACCCGCAAAACAGTCTCAACTTCAACAGTGAAGAGGCAACTCCGGGATGCTGGCCTTCTAGGCAGAGTTCCTCTGTCCAGTGTCTGTGTTCTTTTGCCCATCTTAATCTTTTCTTTTTATTGGCCAGTCTGAGATATGGCTTAGAAGGACAGCATCCCGGAGTCACCTCTTCACTGTTGAAATTGAGACTGGTGTTTCGCGGATACTATTTAATGAAGCTGCCAGTTGAGGACTTGTGAGGCGTCTGTTTCTCAAACTAGACACTCTAATGTACTTGTCCTCTTGCTCAGATGTGCACCGGGACCTCCCACTCCTCTTTCTACTCTGGTTAGAAACAGTTTGCGCTGTTCTGTGAAGTGAGTAGTACACAGCATTGTACCAGATGTTCAGATTCTTGGCAATTTCTCGCATGGAATAGCCTTCATTTCTCAGAACAAGAATAGACTGACGAGTTTCAGATGAAAGGTCTTTGTTTCTTGTCATTTTGAGCCTGTAATCAAACCCACAAATGCTGATGCTCAGATACTCAACTAGTCTAAAGGAAGGTGGTTTGCTTCTTTAATCAGAACAGTTTTCAGCTGTGCTAACATAATTGCAAAAGATTTCTAGTGATCAATTAGCCTTTTAAAATGATAAACTTGGATTAGCTAACACAACGTGCCATTGGAACACAGAAATTATGGTTGCTGATAATAGGCCTCTGTACGCCTATGTAGATATTCCATAAAAAATTCAGCCTTTCCAGCTTCAATAGTCAGTTACAACATTAACAATGTCTACACTGTATTACTGGTCAATTTGATGTTATTTGAATGGACATTTATTTTTTTTCTTCTTTCAAAACCAAGGACATTTCTAGGTGACCACACACTTTTGAACAGTATTGTATATATAGCCGGTTGAAGGCCGAGCTCTAGTCAATGAACAAAGATATATCCCGGACTCTAACATTTTTTTCTAATATTTCTATATTTCAAAATTCCATCCTGTATTGTTTTGTGTTGTTTGATAGTACTGCACTGTTGGAACCTGGAACATACGCATTTCGTTACACCCGCAATAAGATATCCTAAATATTTGTATGCAACCAATACAATTTGATTTTATTTGATGTTGGGAATAGTGTGCCATTTGGGATACAGGTATTACAAGCATTGAATAATATATATATATATTTTGACAGGCGGGCTATAAATGGTAACAACTCTCAGCTTTGTGTATTACGTAATACACAAAGTAACTTACCTACTTTAAGCACTTTACCTCTGAATGTGGCACAAACGTAACTTCTTCCCTTCTTCCCCCAAACGTAACTCATCCCACTCAATTTATCGCTTTCCTCTCTACAAACAGTGAGACAGATCAGGTGAGTCCAAAGCCTCGTATCTTAACCATCCAGGTAGGCAGCTCTTCACGTATGCAATATATTCACGTGACTTAGTTACCCAGATGCTGAGTTTAAATTACACTGAGACGAAACGTCTTGGAGGGGCAAGGTGAGATCTGAGAAGATCCCTGCCAGGTATGTGCTACACGTGTAAAGCCAGGCAGAAACAAGTCGTACTGATAATACCAGACAGCATATTGATGCATCCGAGCGACCCTTTTCATTTCAGGCTCCATTTGGTTGGCTCCTGTGCAAAAACTATCACTGCTGCTGTGGGACTAGAGAGAGAGAGAGAGAGAGAGAGAGAATATACTCTAACCACTTCTTTGAAAATTGGAAAACACAAAACAAACAACACGAAGAGTTGTCTATTCAAAATGGAGATGTTAGGGTAAACCACTTCTCCAATCTTTTTGGACCTTTAACAAAGAACAAACAGTAAAAACATATACATGTTCAAATACAAATATTAGAATCAACTATTAAAGACTACCAGAACCAACTGGATTCTCCAATTACATTGAAAGAACTACAGGACAAAATACAAACTCTCCAACCCGAAAAGGCCTGTGGTGTTGATGGTATCCTCAATGAAATGATAAGATACAAAGACAACAAATTCCAAATGGCTGTACTTAAACTCTTTAACATCATCCTTAGCTCTGGCATATTCCCCAATATTTAGAACCAAGGACTGATTACCCCAATCCACAAAGTTGAGAAAAATTTGACCCCAATAACTACTATGGGATATGCGTCAACAGCAACCTTGGTAAAATCCTCTGCATTTTCCTTAACAGCAGACTAGTACATTTCCTCAGTGAAAACAATGTACTGTGCAAATGTCAAATTGGCTTTTTACCAAATTACAGACCACATATTCACAGACCATGTATTCACCATGCACACCCTAATTGACAAACAAACAAACCAAAACAAAGGCAAAGTCTTCTCATGCATTGTTGATTTCAAAAAAGCCTTTGACTCAATTTGGCATGAAGGTCTGTTATACAAATTGATGGAAAGTGGTGTTGGAGGAAATACATACGCATTATAAAATCCATGTACACAAACAACAAGTGTGCGGTTAAAATTGGAAAAGAACACACATTTCTTTCCACAGGGCCGGGGGGTGAGACAGGGATGCAGCTTAAGCCCCACCCTCTTCAACAAAAATACCAACAAATTGGCGAGGGCACTAGAACAGTCTGCAGCACCTGGCCTCACCCTACTAGAATCTGAAGTCAAATGTCTACTGTTTGCTGATGATCTGGTGCTACTGTCCCCAACTAAGGAAGGCCTACAGCAGCACCAAGATCTTCTGCACAAATGCTGCCAGACCTGGGCTCTGACAGTAAATCTCAGTAAGACAAAAACAAAGGTATTCCAAGAAAGGTCCAGTCACTAGGACCACACATACAAATTCCATCTAGACACCATTGCCCTATAGCACACAAACTATACATACCTCGGCCTAAACATCAGCGCCACAGGTAACTTCCAAAAAGCTGTGAACGAGCTGAGAGACAAAGCCAGAAAGGCCTTCTATGCCATCAAAAATAACATCAAATTTGACATACCAATTAGGATCTGGCTAAAAAAACTTGAATTAGTTATAAAATCCATTTCCTTTTATGGTTGTGAGGTCTGGGGTCTGCTCACCAACCAATAATTCACAAAATGTGACAAACACCAAATTGAGACTCTGCATGCTGAGTCCTCCGTGTACAACGTAAAACACAAATAATGAATGCAGAGCAGAATTAGGCCGATACCTGCTAGTTATCAAAATCCAGAAAAGAGACGTTCATTTCTACAACCACCTAAAAGGAAGTGATTCCCAATACCTGACCAGTGTGACTGACACAAACTTAAGGAAAGCTTTGACTATGTACAGACTCAGTGAGCATAGCCTTGCTATTGACAAAGGCTGCCGTAGGCAGTCCTGGCTCTCAAGAGAAGACAACCTACTCTCCTGCCTCTCTCCTGCCAAATGTATGACAGTATTAGAGACAGTATTAGAGACAGATTTCACAGATCCACAAAGAGTTAGAAAACAAATCCAATTTTGATAAACTTCCATAACTACTGGGTGAAATACCACAGTGTGCCATCACAGCAGCAAGATGTGTGACCTGTTGCCACAAGTAAAGGGCAACCAGTAAAGAACAAACACCATTGTAAATACCCATATTCATGTTTATTTATTTTCCCTTTTGTAATTTCACTATTTGCACATTGTTACAGCACTGTTTTTTTGAAAAAACATTTGAAATGTCTTCATTCTTTTGGAAGTTCTGTGAGTGTAATGTGTACTTTTTTTATTGTTTATTTCACTATTGTTTATTATCTACGTCACATGCTTTGGCAAGGTTAACATGTGTTTCCCATACCAATAAAGCCCTTGAATTGAATTGAGAGAGAGTGACATCACACCTCCTCTGTGCCTGGACATGTGCTTATAAGAATATATTTATCTGTTTGTATGTGTCTGCCTGTTAGTTGCCTACAATATAGCCAATATCATGTAAGCCCAAGCAATGCACCATGCAGGTGTTGGACACACCTGTATGATATTTTTTAAACGGTCCTTGTGAGTGGTGGTGGCCCACGTCAGCGGCACTGTGTTTTCCTCAAAGCGGGCGAGGAAGGCTTTTAGACTTTGTATTTTTTTATTGAATATCCGAAACATACAATATGCTTGCAGTGAAGCTGCTCAACAACTACATCATACCAGTCATCCAACAGATTCCCATTCAGAGCGACACACAGAAGCATCCAGGGTCAATGCCCTGCTCAAGGGCACGTTGACAAATCTACCACCAGGCCTAAAAATGGGAACCCGAACCCTCCAAGATCCCCCTACAGTTCCCCAATAGCTGTCCCTCAACCATTCGAGACCCCTCCCACAGCCCCCTCCCCAAGGAGAAAAATTAAAAATAAAGAATACAATTAATTCCCCACCCCCAAGAACCCCCCCAATGCACCAACAACCAAGAGAATGAACTAAAGAGAAAAAAGGAAAAGACAGAAGAAAACAGCAAACAACAATTCAAAAAATAAAATAAAAAATAATAATAAAGGTAAAACAAAGGACATCAAGGACAACTAAAATCATAACAGCAATGTCAACTGTATATGTATATGTGCATGTCTGGCACTATTACATGTATGTGTGTGTTCTTGAATGTGTTTATTTGAATGAGAGTGTGTGTATATGCATGTGTTCAAACACCTGCGCGGCATCAGCCTCAGGGAAACATACATTAGTTGTAAAAACAATGCCCCTCAGTGTCATTCAAATGTACTTTTTATTATGTTTTATTTAGACTTTTTTTTAAATGTATTAGTTAAAATTGTATCTTTGACTATCATTCTGTTTCCCACACAGCAACCCCACTCCCACTTGTTTCCAATTCCATATCCCAACCCTCAGCCAATCCCATCTATCTCTGCTGGCCACCCACTTCGGGTTTCTACACAACACATATCTTTCAACTATGCTGTGGTGTTTAACGTACAATTTCAATCAATCTAATTGAATAGAATCCACAGATTGCGTGTTAAAGATAAATAATTTACTAAGAGTATTAGTGTATTAGTAATTGACTGACCCGGTCTCTCCAGATCTCCTAACAGTACTATTTCTAGGGTCAATTTTAGACCAATGCTGTGCATGTCAGCCATTCCTGAACCTGAGACCAGAATTAGGCTGCCTGAGGGCAATACCAAAACAAATGGTCTATTGATTCTGTATCCTCACAACAAAATCTGTAGAGCTTCGATGACTTTATGCCCCAAATATTTAACATTTTGTTGGTGGCTAGAATTATATATAATAATTTTTGCTGAAAAGCACGAAGTCTTGAATCTTACATTGTTTTATACTGTATATCAACTCATACACCCTGTACCATAGAATCAGTACATCAAAAATCTCTTCCCAACTATTTTGCAATCTGTATGGCACAGTTGTTAACACCCTGGTCCTCAGATTAAACGGGTATACTTTCATATTTATGCTATTTTTATTCCTCCAATACTTTTGATCCTTTATATTGGCCAGACCAGTTGGGCAGACCAGACCAGACCAGTTTCCTACCTCCTCCCGCTGCCACCTGCCTCCTCCATTTTTGGGGTAATGCTGTATCAAATAGGTTGTACTCTTGGATTGAGCAGACCTTCCCGTACACTTCTGATAACTCCATGAAGGTCATAACTCTACCATTACAATTTACAATATCTTTTAAGAACTAAATATCCTTTTCAAACACCTTCCCATAAAAACATTTTTTTTTTTTCAACCAGCACATTTGAGTTCAGCCATAGTTGGGGTAATTGATTTAATACAGTATGTACATGTAAGTAGGGGGAAAAACTGACTAGGTAATCCGGATAGATAATAAACAAAGTAGCAGAATCATATGTGAAGAATTTAAAAGAGTGTGAGAGTTTGTCTTTTTGTGTGTGTGTGTGTTTTTCATTATCTTTATAAACGTGTTCATAGAAGCCCTCAATTATATTCAGATATACTTTACCTCTACACTACACTACACTACACTACACTACACAGACTAACGTTAATGGTGCCTTCTGGCCAGGACTGTGTGCTCTGTACTCTGAAGAAGTTGGAGTGTCAGTCTAAGTATGTGTGAGTGTGTGGGTAGAGTCCAGTGTGTGCATAGTCAGTGTAAGAGAGTCAATGCAAGAGAGTCAGTGCAAGCGAGTCAGTGTAAGAAAGTCAGTGCAAGAGAGTCAGTGCAAAAAATGGGTCAATGCAATAGTCCAGGTAGCCATTTGATTAACTTTTCAGCAGTTTTATGGCTCGGGGGTAGAAGCTGTTCACGAGCCTTATGGTCCCGGACTTGGTGCTCCAGTACAGCTTGGCGTACTGAGTGAACAGTCTATGGCTTTGGTGGTTGGGGTCTTTAATCATTTTCCAGGTCTTCTTCTGACACCGCCTAGTATAGAGGTCCTAGATGGCAGGGAGCTCGGCCCATGTACTGGGCCATCACATTCCTCCAATATAATCTATGCCAAGGTGCATTGAAGCTGTTCTGGCTCGTGGTGCCCAACACCCTATTAAGACACTTTATGTTGGTGTTTCCTTTATTTTGGCAGTTACCTGTATGACAAGGCTTTAAGTCAGAATTTATGTTTTCTAGTCTGGGCCAAACACACAAACAAGGGTACCTGCAGGTCCGATTATGGCAACATGTTCCAGTTGAGTGATTGGCCAATGTTCCTTGAGCACTTCTATTCAAAATAGCTTCAGGTGGACCAAAAACAGGCCATCCGTCAAAGTTTCCATGCTGTTATTGCTTTGGGAGTAGGGAACAGCAAAATTAATTTATTTGATGTATTGCTTGTATATATTTCTTCAGTTGGAATGAGAAAGACTAATAAGTACTAGGAAGTTGACAAATAAATGATTATTTTTAGAATGAAATACCTAGTTATAACCACAGGAAGTTTGATTTTCAGTGGAACTAAATTGTTGTTGAATGACCACAGTTTATTTAATGCCTTAAAGTATTGATTCTTTATAATGAAGACATTTTTATTTAAATTACATTTGAAGGAATATTTTTGCATATCTTTCATCTATTTCCGTAATCCTTTTCTTTATCCAGAATATATTGTATCTGTCATCAAAAACAAAGGAGGACCAAGGCACTCTTCATAATGGATTAAAATGCCTATATTTGTATGGCATGTTCAATGGAAACAAAGATTAAAAACTCTGATGCGTTTTGGCTGCATGGCCTTTGTCAGGGAGTACGAAGATATGATAATACAATGTCCTCTTTTAAACAGCTTTTTCCAACCAACCCTGATTTGAAGAGGGTGGTTACAGAATTCATAGGACAATACCTAGTAAGCAATACTATACACATTTAAAAGTGAAAAACTGTAGATATTTTATAAAAAATACAACTCAAGGCTAGAAGCATCTGAACCCATAGAAATGTAGTTCTAACCTTGAGTATGACTGGGCAAAGTGCTAAGAATAGGAGAGTAATCTATTTTCTGGTACACTAGAACATGGCCCACAACAGTCTAAACATAGCTGAGGGCAATAGAGCAAAATGTCCACTAGATGACAGCAAATGGACCTATCACGACCCTAGAGGAAAGGTGAGAAATCCATATCTTCATTTAAACCAGGGTATTTAGTGGCCTATAGTTTGTAAATCCATATCTTCATTTAAACCAGGGTACTTGGTGGCCTGTAGTTTGTAAATCCCAAAACTTTCCCTTTGGTTTAGCTGTTTAAGACTGTCCCCTTTTCTAATTGAGGCTGGAACATGATCAATACCCATAGCTTGTAGGGAGGCAGGGTTGCCATGGTGTACTCTTCATTTCATACCCGTATGACGTACTTGTGTTCTGCTAAGTAGTCTTGAAGGTGTCTCTTTGTCCTTCCAATGTGGAACACCCTGCACTGTGGACATTCCAATCGGTAGATGAGTGGTTTTGCAGTTAATGAAATACTTGACGTAATACTCCATTTTAGAAGCGGTTGTATCTGTATTTAGATTTTTTATTTCAAGTACCGTCATTGAATGGAAGAGTTGCAATAGTATATTTTTGTTCTATTGAATAAATTCCTTAAAGCCCGTTTTATTCCATACTCTCATCATGAGTGGGGGTCACTGCCTCACGCTGCCAAAAGACACAGGGGAATTCTCTGACCTCTTGTCTTAACTAGAGAGCGAGAAAGTCACTTAGTCTCCCCGCAGCACCCCCGCCACCAAAGATCTTCCCACAGATATGGATCTGAATGCATTGCTGTAGTGTACACTAATAGAAAGAAAATGTGCCATCTAGAACCTAAAAGGGTTATTCGGCTGTCCCAATAGGAGAGCCCTTTGAAGAAATAGTTTTGGTTCCAGGTAAAAGCCTTTTAGTTGCAGGTAGTAGAACCCTTTTTGGTTCCATGAAGAACCCTTTCCAAAACCAAAAAATGGTTTTCCTATGGGAACAGCTGAAAAAACATTTTGGAACCCATATTTGTCATGACTTCCGACGAAGTTGGTTCCTCTCCTTGTTCGGCGGCATTCGGCAGTCGGCGTCGCCGGTCTTCTAGCCATCATTGATCCACTTTTCATGTTCCATTTGTTTTGTCTTGTCTTCCCACACACCTGGTCTAAATTCCATCATTACATGTTGTGTATTTAACCCTCTGTTCCCCCCCATGTCCTTGTCTGGAATTGTTTATTGTAAGTGCTTGTGCACGTGATGTCTGGTGTGCGACGGGTTTTGTACCCATTGTATTTGAATGTTTTGTTCAAGGTGATTTTTATTATTAAACTGCGCCGGTGCAGGTACCCTGGGAATAGGGGTGGAGGAGCGCGTCCGGGAGCACGCAGCAATGCTTCACCATCTTGGCACCGCCATGGATCACGTTGTCCAGACAATGGACCGCTGGGAGAGACAGGGAGTTCTACCAGCGCCTCCAAAAGCACAACCGGGGTCTCCACTACACGCCCCTTTTTCTCCTGTTCCCAGTGGGATTCGTCTCTCCCTTCCCCAGGAATACGATGGGACGGCTGTGAACAGCCAGGGGTTCCTGTTGCAGCTAGACTTATACCTGGCAACCGTCCTCCCGGCTCCTTCGGGCCGTGAGTGGGTGTCCGCCCTCGTCTCGTGCCTCACCTGGGAAAGCCCTGGAGTGGGAAAATGCCATGTGAAGAGAGGGAGATGCGGCGTTGGACCAGTTTGAGTGAACGCCTCTTCCATCTGAGGCAGGGGACGAGGACCGCCCAGGAGTTCAGCCTGGAGTTTCGGACCCTGGCTGCAGGCACAGGATGGAACGACAGGGCCCTGATCGTCCATTATCGCTGCAGTCTGCGCGAGGACATCTGTCGGGAGTTGGCCTGCAGAGACACCACCCTCACATTCGACCAGCTGGTGGACCAGAGGTCACACTGCCGGTTGGTGCCGGGTTGTTTCCTCTGGGTATCGAGGCAGCAGGCAGGGCGTTCTGGCGTCACCCCAGGTGAGTCGGCACCATTCTCACCCAGAGCCCTCTGTTGCACATATGTTTTTGTATGTCACTTTTCCTGAGTTTTCCCCGTATTCCCAGCATAAAGTGCTCGTCGATTCAGGCATGGCTGGGAATTTTATAGATCGTTCGCCCATAATTTAGGGATCTCCATTGTTCCCGTGGCTGTGCCTTTCCCCGTTCACGCCTTAGATAGTTGACCATTAAGGTCAGGGTTAATTAGGCTCTGGGCATGGTGACGCAGGGAGGTCACAAGGAGAGAATTAGTCTCTTCCTTATTGACTCTCCTGCGTTTCCCGTGGAGCTGGGCCTACCCTGGTTAGCTTGTCATAACCCCATAACCCCTCTTGGCAACAGAGGGCAACAGAGGGTTCTCACAGTTTGGTCGCGAGAGTGCTCGGGGAGGTGTTTAGGGGTTTCCGTTGGTGCTACTATGGTGTAAAGTCCAGACCAGGTCTCCACCGTGCGCATTCCCCCTGATTATGCCGATTTTGCTCTCGCCTTCTCCATAAAGAAGGCGACTCAATTACCACCCCATCGACGGGGCGATTGTGCGATAAATCTCCTGGTAGACGCTGCACTTCCCAGGAGTCACGTGTATCCCCACTCACAGGGAAGACGGCAGCTATGGAAAAATATGTCTCCGAATCCCTGCATCAGGGGTACATTCGGTCCTCCACTTCACCCGCCTCCTCAAGTTTATTTTTTGTGAAGAAGAATGAGGAGGTCTGCGCCCGTGTATTGCCTATCGAGGTCTGAACCAGATCACTTTAAGGTATAGTTACCCGCTACCGTTCATAGCCTCAGCGATTGAGTCATTGCACGGGTTGCGCTTCTTCACCAAACTAGATCTCAGGAGCGATCACAATCTGGTGCGTTCCGGGAGGGAGACGAGTGGAAGACGGTATTCAGTACCACCTCAGGGCACTAGGAGCACCTCGTCATGCCGTGAAGGTTGAAGAATGCGCCAGCAGTCTTTCAAGCCTTTGTAGACAAGACTTTCAGGGACCTGCACGGGCATGGTGTAATGGTGTATATGGATGACATTCTGATATACTCCACTACACGCGCCGAGCATGCGTCCCTGGTGCGCAGGGTTCTTGGTCAACTTTTGGAACATGACCTGTACATCAAGGCTGAGAAATGCCTGTTCTTCCAGCAGTCCGTCACTTTCCTAGGGTACCGCATTTCTACCTCAGGGGTGGAGATGGAGAGTGACCACATTCCAGCCATGCGTAATTGGCCAACTCCCACCACGGTAAAGGAGGTGCAACGTTTCTTAGGGTGTGCCAACTACTACCGGAGGTTTATCCTGGGTTTTGGTTAGGTAGTGGCTCCCATTACCTCACAGCTGAAGGGGGGCCTGGTACGTTGCAGTGGTCAGCTGAGGCGGACAGGGCTTTTGGTCACCTGAAGGCTCTGTTTACCTCGGCTCCCGTGCTGGCCCATCCGGACCCCTCTTTGGTGTTCATAGTGGAGGTGGATGCGTCCGAGGCTGGGATAGGAGCTGTGCTCTCTCAGCGCTCGGGTACGCCACCGAAGCTCCGCCCCTGTACTTTCTTCTCGAAGAAGCTCAGCCCGGCAGAGCGAAACTATGACGTGGGGGACCGGGAGCTGTTGACTGGGCCTTGAAGGTGTGAATAAATTGGCTTGAGGGGGCTAAACACCCTTTTCTCATCTGGACTGACCACCGCATTCTGCAGTTCGTCCGGGCGACGAGGAGACTGAACCCTCGCCAGGAAAGTTGGGCCATGTTTTTCACCCATTTGGGTTCAACCTTTCCTTCAGACCAGGCTCCCAGAACTTGAAGACAGACGCATTGTCCTGGCTGTATGCCACAGAGGAGCGGCCCATGGATCCCACTCCCATACTCCCCGCCTCCTGCCTGGTGGCGCCGGTAGTGTGGGAGTTGGACGCGGACATTGAGCAGACGTTACATGCATAGCCCACACCCGTCCAGTGTCCCACTGGGTGTCTGTATGTCCCGTCTGCTGTTCATGACCGGTTGATCTATTGGGCCCACACGTCACCCTCCTCTGGTCATCCTGGGATCGGTCTGAGAGTGCACTGTTTGAGCGAGAGGTACTGGTGGCCTACCTTGGCTAAGGACGTGAAGGTTTATGTTTCCTCCTGCTCGTTGTGCGTTCAGTGCAAGGCTCCTAGGCACCTGCCCAGTGGGAAGCTACACCTCTTACCCGTTCCACAATGGCCTTGGTCAAACCTGTCGGTGGATTTTCTTACCGGTCTCCCCCCCACGTCTTCCGGCACTACGGGGTGCCTGAGGATATAGTGTCTGAGATGAATGGGCAGGTGGAGAGAGTGAACCAGGATGTGGGCAGGTTTCTGTGGTCTTACTGCCAGGACCGGCTGGGAGACTGGGCGCCGTTTGTGCACTGGACCGAGATGGCACAGAACTTGCTTCACCACTCCTCCACTAACCTCTCTCACTTCCAGTGCGTACTGGGGTACCAGCCGGTTCTGGTAGCGTGGCATCAGAGTCAGACCGAGGCTCCTGCGGTGGACGACTGGTTCAGGTGTGCGGAGGAGACATGGGAAGCTGTCCGTGTTCACCTTCAGCGGGCCGTGCTGCGCCAAAAAGAGAACGCAGACCGTTACCGCAGTGAGGCCCCGGTGTTCGCACCAAGGGACCGGGTCTGGCTCTCGACCCAAAATCTGCCCCTCCGCCTGCCCTGCCGGAAGCTGGGTCCGCGGCTTGTGGGGCCATTTAATGTCCTGAGGAGAGTGAACGAGGTTTGTTATAGGTTATAGCTTCCCCCGATTACCGTATTAACCCCTCGTTCCATGTGTCTCTCCTCAGGCCGGTGGTGGCTGGCCCGCTCCATTAGTCTGAGGTGCGGGAGGTTCCTCCACCCCCTCTGGACATCGAGTGGGCCCCGGCTAACTCCGTTTGCTCCATTTTGGATTCGAGGAGTCGGGTGAGGTGTCTTCAGTATCTCATGGAGTGGGAGGGGTACGGTCCAAAGGAAAGGTGCTGGGTTCCGGTCGAGTACATGTTGGAGCCTTCAATGCTGCAGGAGTTCCACCGTCTTCGCCCAGATCGCCCTGCGCCTCGCCCCCCCGGGTCGTCCCCGAGGCCGGTGTCGGCGCGCTGCTGGTACCACGCGTCAAGGGGTGGGGTACTGTCATGACTTCCGCCGAAGTTGGTTCCCCTTCTTGTTCGGGCAGCGTTCGGCGGTCGGCGTCGCCGGTCTTCTAGCCATCATTGATCCAGTTTTTATTTTCCATTTGTTTTGTCTTGTCTTCCCACACACCTGCTTTCAATTCCAACATTACATGTTGTGTATTTAACCCTCTGTTCTCCCCATGTCCTTGTCCGGAATTGTTTATTGTAAGTGCCTGTGCACGTTATGTCTGGTGTGCGACGGGTTTTGTACCCATTGTATTTGATTGTTTTGTTTGGCGATTTTATTATTAAACTGCACCGTTGTAACACAGTTTTTGATCTCCTGCACCTGACTTCTCTGCTGCCGGTACGCACACCTTACAATATATATATTTTTTTACCTTTATTTAACCTTGTAGGGCAGTTGAGAACAAGTTCTCATTTACAACTGCGACTTGGCCAAGATAAAGCAAAGCAGTGCAACAAAAACAACAACATAGAGTTACACATGGGATAAACAAACGTACAGTCAATTACACAATAGAACAATATGTATACAGTTTGTGCAAATTAAGTAAGGAGGAAAGGCAATAAATGGGACAATAGTGGCGAAATAATGACAATTTAGCAATTTATACTGGAGTGATATATGTGCAGATGAGAATGTGCAGTAGAAATAATTTGTTAATAAATTCATAAAAAATCCTACAATGTGATTTTCTGGAGTTTTTTTCTAATTTTGTCTGTCATAGTTGAAGTGTACCTATGATGAAAATTACAGGCCTGTCTCATCTTTTTAAGTAGGAGAACTTGCACAATTGGTGGCTGACTAAATACTTTTTTGCCCTACTGTATGTTGTGTTTGATAAAGTTCATATTTATATAAAAAAATATGAGTTTACATTCGCGTGTTACGTTCAGTAGTTCTAAAACATGCAGTGATATTGCAGAGAGCCACATCAATTTACAGAAACACACATAATAAACATTGATAAAGATACGAATATTATACATGGAACTTTTGATAAACTTTTCCTTAATGCAACCGCCGTGTCAGATTTCAAAAAAACTTTATGGAGAAAGCAAACCATGCAATAATCTGAGTACAGCCTTTAGACAACAAAGCAGCAAAAAGATACCTGCCATATTGGGTAGTCAACATTACTCAGAAAAAGCATTTTAAATATTAACTTACCTTTGATGATCTTCATCAGAATGCACTCCGAGGAGTGGAATCCTCAAAACAGGTTCTAAATACTGTTGACATCTAGTGGAAGCCTTGGGAAGTGAAACATAACTAATTTCACCCTGTGTGTTCAATGGGGGCTGAGTTGAAAAACTACAAACCTCAGATTTCCCACTTCCTGGTGGAATTTTTCTCAGGTTTTCACCTGCCATATGAGTTATCTTATACTCACAGACATCATTCAAACAGTTTTAGAAACGTCAGAGTGTTTTCTGTCCAATACTAATAATAACATGCATGTATTAGCATCTGGGACAGAGTAGGAGGCAGTTCACTCTGGGCACGCTATTCATCCAAAAGTGAAAATGCTGCTCCGTATCCCAAAAAGGTTAAGCCCTTAGATCAGAATATATCCTACACTAACATATTGAATTGTTTTAAGATGGTCACAACATTTTGAATTTTGCTATTTTATTTTGAATTTTAGGACCCCTGTATATATATAATTATTTGATGAAACATTGACATGGGCCTTTACAGCTATAGCCCATAGAACCACATTGCATTTGTACATGGCAAAATAGATGGTCAGAAATAAATCCTAGGGAATAAGGTTTTGAAGTGTCTGTCCAATATCTGAGCGATATTAGAAAATTGTTTGGTCCTGTTATTCTTGGCACATTTTAGTTTGTAGCGCCAATGGTTCGGTCTGTACAGTCGGTTTTGTGAGAAGACCTCTTCAAATTGAGGTACTCCGCAACAGAGTGTTCAGACAACTACCCTTAAGCTTGTGAATGTCGTAGAGCCAAATAACCAACACTGGTGTCATGTTCGTGAGAGTCTAAACTTATTAGCTTGTAGCTCAAAAGGTCCAGGTTTTACAGATGATTTCATGACAAATTTCTTGTCCGGATCCTCTCATTATATGGAATAAGCGCAAACGTTATATTGGTGGAAAGACGGGAATGAGCTGCAGCCACTAAGATAAACAGTAAGTCTCTAGCATGAACACACATGGAGCTATTAATAACTCAAAATGAAGTCTCCATGTGATGCCTCTATCTATAAACACTAATTTACCAACATTTATGAAAATAGCATTTTGGAAAGAAACGGAGAGAGAGGATTCCTCCACAATAATTCATGCTTCCAAAAAGTAAACTTTTGTTTCAAAGTCCAACATAATCATTAATATGAAATATTTGAAGACACTTTTCATGTATTCCATCAATAAATCTCACATACTGTAACATATCGAAGGATACATCACATCACAAGTGTTCAGATGAAAGTCACGACTTACATCAAACTCTAACATTCTTTAATAATAGTTTTTCTTTCTCTATCCTCTTTATTACAGATAATTCATACTGAGAGCAGATCTTTGGGCTGGTTTGTGATGGTTGAAATGAATCCCTCACCATCGCTCCACTGCACCAGATGAATTAATGATAAAGAGCTAAAGAGTGAAAAAGAGAAATAAAAAAATAAGCGAGAGAGAATTAGAGAAAGAGAGAGGAAGAATGAGAGAGTGAGAGGAAGGAGGAGAGAGAGAAATAGAAAGATAGAGTGATAAGGAGGAGGGAGAGAGAGAGAGAGAGACAGAGAGAGAGAGATGAGTCGCTAAAAGCAGCCAACCATGACATCCTCAGCTCCGGAGCTCTGTTCCACAACAGACTAAAATCATAGAAGTCATTTGAGTAGAATCTCATTTAAAACATGGATTTTACCAATCCATATTGATTTACCAATTTCTATAGCAACAGATTTTTAAATATTTATTTTTTATTTCACCTTTATTTAACCAGGTAGGCCAGGTGAGAACAAATTCTCATTTACAACTGCGACCTGACAAAGATTTAGCAAAGCAGTGCGACAAAAACAACAACAGAGTTACAGATAAACAAAACGTACAGTCATTAACACAATAGAAAAATGTATGTAAAGTGTGTGCAAATGTAGAAGATTGGGGAGGTAAGGCAATAAATAGGCCATAGAGGCAAAATAATTACAATTTAGCATTTACACTGGAGTGATAGATGTGCAATGGATGATGCGCAAGTAGAGATACTGGGGTGCAAAAGAGCAAAAAGATAAATAACAATATGGGAATGAGGTAGTTGAGTGGGCTATTTACAGATTGGCTGTGTACAGGTACAGTTATCGGTAAGCTGCTCTGACAGCTGATGCTTAAAGTTAGAGAGGGAGATATAAGTCTCCAGCTTCAGTGATTTTTGTAATTCGTTCCATTCATTGGCAGCAGAAAACTGGAAGGAAAGGCGGCCAAAGAAGATGTTGGCTTTGGGGATGACCAGTGAAATATACCTGCTACAGCGCATGCTGTGGTGGGTGTTGTTATGGTGACCAGTGACCTGCGAAAGGCGGAGCTTTACCTAGCATGGACTTGTAGATGACCTGAAGCCAGCGGGTCTGGCGACGAATATGTAGCGAGGGCCAGCCGACGAGAGCATACAGGTCGCAGTGGTGGGTGGAAAATAGGGATCTGGTGACAAAATGGATGGCACTGTGATAGACTGCATCCAGTTTGCTGAGTAGAGTGTTCAAGGCTATTTTGTAAATGACATCGCCAAAGTCAAGGATCAGTAGGATAGTCCGTTTTATGAGGGTATGTTTGGCAGCATGAGTGAAGGAGGCTTTGTTGCGAAATAGGAAGCCGATTCTAGATTTAATTTTGGATTGGAGATGCTTAATGTAAGTCTGGAAGGAGAGTTTACAGTCTATCCAGACACCTAGGTATTTGTAGTTATCCACATATTCTAAGTCAGAACCGTCCAGAGTAGTGATGCTAATCGGGCGGGTGGGTGCGGGCAGCAATCGGTTGAAGAGCATGAATTTAGTTTTACAAGCATTTAAAAGCAGTTGGAGGCCACGGAAGGAGTGTTGTATGGCATTGAAGCTCGTTTTGAGGTTTGTTAACACAGGATACAGGGTAATGACAAGGATATGAATAAGGTACTCTAGAATGAGGGTTAAAAGACAAGGGCAGTTTGAAAATGAAAGAGGAAAAGGATGGAAAAAAAGATGGAATAGGAGGTCTATGTCATTATGACTCTGTCAATATCATGTAACCCAGGTTGCAAATGGAGCTCACACTCGTTGAATACTGAATCAAATGACAATCGCAATCTGTTCGAGTGTGTGTGTATGTGTGTGTGTGTGTGTGTGTGTGTGTGTGTGTGTGTCTGTGCTTGCGTGCGTGCGTGCATATTGTTGTGTGTCTGTGTGTGTTAGTGGGGCATGTTCATTGTCTTTGCAGAGCTAATTATCTCACCAGGCCCTCCATCATTAATTTCCCCTCTCTATCATTCCTCTCCCCTATTCTCACCTCTCCATCATTCCTCTCCCCTATTCTCCTCTCTCCATCATTACTCTCCCCTATTCTCCTCTCTCTATCATTACTCTCCCCTATTCTCCTCTCTCCATCATTCCTCTCCTCTATTCCCCTCTCTCCACAATTCATCTCCTCTATCATTCTACTCCCCTTTACTCCCATCTCCATCATTCCTCTCCCCTATTCTCCTCTCTCCATCATTACTCTCCCCTATTCTCCTCTCTCCATCATTCCTCTCCCATATTCTCCTCTCTCCATCATTACTCTCCCCTATTCTCCACTCTCCATCATTCCTCTCCCCTATTCTCCTCTCTCCATCATTCCTCTCTCCTATTCTCCTCTCTCCATCATTACTCTCCCCTATTCTCCTCTCTCCATCATTCCTCTCCCCTATTCTCCTCTCTCCATCATTCCTCTCCCCTATTATCCTCTCTCCATCATTCCTCTCCCCTATTCTCCTCTCTCCATCATTCATCTCCCCTATTCTCCTCTCTCCATCATTCCTCTCCCTGATTCTCCTCTCTCCATCATTACTCTCCCCTATTCTCCTCTCTCCATCATTCCTATCCCCTATTCTCCTCTCGCCATCATTACTCTCCCTGATTCTCCTCTCTCCATCATTCCTCTCCCCTATTCTCCTCTCTCTATAATTCATCTCCTCTATCATTCTACTCCTCTATTCTCCTCTCTCTCATTCTCCCTCTCTCAAACATAATTTCACTGTTTAAACACGAGGAGACCTCTCGAGACATAACAGAGACAAAGGTAGGTGTTAACATCAACACCTGTTCTTAGCTAACCCCTTACACATAAATAAAGGCGTGCAGACACAAGCATATATGTAGGACCGCAGACACACACATACAAACCTTGTTTGTCGTCTATCCATCCGTGTGTGTGTGTGTGTGTGTGTGTGTGCAGGCAAAGACGCCAAAGCACTGTTTAAACAGACGGGAGTAGGCAGAGAGCTGGACAGAGGAATGATATAAAGGATGAAAATCAGGGCTGCTGTTTAAAAGAGTCTCTCTGTCTCTTTCTCTCTCTCACCCCCCCTTGTCTGCTTGTGTTACAGATTACCTAAGCAGTAGAGCTGAGTGTACTCAGCTAATTGATGAAGAAGGGAATTATGTTAATCCCACCATATTTCCTCATCACAGACACTTACTGATACAGGTGTGGTAATACATGAGTCGCACACTAAGCCAGCACACATATACAAAAACACACATACACACTCAGTGTAGTCAAAGAAGTGGGTAAGGCCAAGAAGAGGGTCTAGCACCAACAGAAAGGATACAGTTGAACACATTTGTAGGTAGAAATGTAATTCTGTATCCACGGTAACCAATTTTTCCTAACCACAATCCATGAAAGTCAGTCTCCACAATAATGGTGGAATATGAGGGGCGTGATGATCACACATTCAGTTCAATTCTTCAATTCTGTATCAGGAAAGCTGTACTAGCAGAGAAGGGAAAGCAATAAATAGATAACCAGATATGAACAACTGTTCTAAACCTGTCAGCCCGCTGTGTCTTCTGTACCACTGAGGTTATTGAAGTGTGTGTGTGGCCTTGTGCGTGTGAAACAACGTCTATGCTAGAGAGAACCAGAGGATGTCTCAGGGTAGTAATGACCTCCAAGTCTCTACTTCCACTAATGAACACAGTGGGTGTCCATTACCTCTAGGCCTTCTTGAAAAAGTCTCTCTCTCTCTCTCTCTCTCTCTCTCTCTCTCTCTCTCTCTCTCTCTCTCTCTCTCTCTCTCTCTCTCTCTCTCTCTCTCTCTCTCTCTCTCTCTCTCTCTCTCTCTCTCTCTCTCTCTCTCTCTCTCTCTCTCTCTCTCTCTCTCTCTCTCTCTCTCTCTCTCTCTCTCTCTCTCTCTCCGTGTGTTTGTCTGTGATTGATTCATGATTCAAGTCCATATCAGATACCTAGCTAATTGCTGAATCACCCAACCATAGCGAAAAGGGCCCATTGAAACCCCCAGGCCCCACCTCTGAGGCCAAGATTAGAGCTCCGTCACTGGGGTGGGGGGTGGGGCAGACAAATCTGGCAGAAAACCTGGAGCTTGATGCCAAAGACCCTCAGTCCACAGTCAATGAAATCCAATACGGTATGTGTGTGTTAAATCCCATGGGAGTAAAGAGATTGCTGTTGTCAATCAGAAAAAGAAACACAAACACACATAAACACAAACTCACTCAATACAATCAGACCTTTGCTGTTAGATAAAAAGGTGCCATATATAACCTAAAAGGGTTCTTTGGCTGTCCCCGTATGCGAACCCTTTGAAGAACCATTTTTGGTTCCAAGAAGAACCCTATTAGGTTCCATGTAAAACCTTTTCCCCAGATGGTCCTACATGGAACCCAACAAGTTATATTTGGAACCAAATAGGGTTATCCTATGAGGACAGCCAAATAGCCCTTTTGGAACCCTTTTTGTAAGAGTGTTGGCTACCTTTCAGAGTTTGTTTGATTTCACTGGAGGACATTTTAGCATTCTAGACATGTGGAATTCCACAAAAAAGTAGTCAAGTCAAGGCCTGGAGTCTTCTAAAAATGAATTTTAAATGAGAAACGCATTACTTTAGGTAGTCCCAAATAGCCCTGCTAGACAACTGCAGGTAATGAAGATGTGGGATGCTTGACAAAAAGAGGACTTAGGTACAACTGCGACGGAGATGAGTAGGTGTGTGTGCGTGTGCATGTGTTTGTGTGTCTGTGTGTGTGTGTGTGTGTGTGTGTGTGTGTGTGTGTGTGTGTGAGTGAGAGAACGAGAGACACGTAAGGGAAGGATACGCTACTTAATATAGAGGATCTTCGGGGTGCACAAAATTAGCCAGGCTGCTCTTGTTGCCATGGAGATGACATGCAGAGGAGAGGGTTATTATCCCCAGATTAATCAGGATATTTTAGACACTGGAGACTAAAGCAAAGTCCTAGGTAGAGTACAGAAAAATGTAGACATTGAGGCAGAGTTTTAGGTAGAGTACACGATAATTTAGACACTGGAGACTGCAGCAGAGTACTAGGTAGAGTACAGGTTAATTTAGACACTTGAGTCTACATAGAGTAGTGGGTCGAGTACAGGATCATTTAGACACGGGATAAAGCAGAGTACTACGTAGATAACAAGAAAATTTAGTCACTGGATACAGCAGCAGAGTACTACATAGATAACAAGAAAATGTAGTCACTGGATACAGCAGCAGAGTACTACATAGATAGAGAGTCACATGATCATTTAGACACTGGATACAGCAGCAGAGATAACATTTAGTCACTAAGATAGAGAAGTCACAGATCATTTAGACACTGGATACAGCAGCAGAGTACTACGTAGAGAACAGGATAATTTAGTCACTGGATACAGCAGCAGAGTACTACGTAGAGAACAGGATCATTTAGTCACTGGATACAGCAGCATAGTACCACGTAGATAACAGGATCATTTAGACACTGGACACAGCAGCAGAGTACTACATAGATAACAAGAAAATTTAGTCACTGGATACAGCAGCAGAGTACTACATAGATAACAAGAAAATTTAGTCACTGGATACAGCAGCAGAGTACTAGGTAGAGAACAGGATCATTTAGACACTGGATACAGCAGCAGAGTACTAGGTAGAGAACAGGATACTTTAGTCACTGGAGACTGCAGCAGAGTACTAGGTAGAGAACAGGATCCTTTAGTCACTGGAGACTGCAGCAGAGTACTAGGTAGAGAACAGGATCATTTAGACACTGGAGACTGCAGCAGAGTACTACGTAGAGAACAGGATCATTTAGTCACTGGATACAGCAGCAGAGTACTACGTAGAGAACAGGATAATTTAGTCACTGGATACAGCAGCAGAGTACTACGTAGAGAACAGGATCACTTAGTCACTGGATACAGCAGCAGAGTACTACGTAGAGAACATTATCATTTAGATACTGGATACAGCAGCAGAGTACTACGTAGAGAACAGGATCATTTATACACTGGAGACTGCAGCAGAGTACCACGTAGAGAACAGGATCATTTTGTCACTGGATACAGCAGCAGAGTACTACGTAGAGAACAGGATCATTTAGTCACTGGATACAGCAGCATACTAGTGGGTAGAGAACAGGATAATTTAGAAACGGGATACAGCAGCAGAGTACTATGTAGAGAACAGGATCATTTAGTAACTGGATACAGCAGCAGAGATCTACGTAGAGAACATTATCATTTAGTAACTGGATACAGCAGCAGAGTACTACGTAGAGAACAGGATCATTTAGACACTGGAGACTGCAGCAGAGTACTAGGTAGAGAACAGGATCATTTAGACACTGCAGCAGAGACTGCAGCAGAGTACTACGTAGATAACAGGATAATTTAGACACTGGAGACTAGCAGAGTACTACGTAGAGAACAGGATAATTTAGTCACTGGATACAGCAGCAGAGTACTACGTATAGAACAGGATCATTTAGTAACTGGATACAGCAGCAGTGTACTACGTAGAGAACAGGATCATTTAGACACTGGAGACTGCAGCAGAGTACTACGTAGAGAACAGGATCATTTAGACACTGGATACAGCAGCAGAGTACTACGTAGAGAACAGGATAATTTAGACACTGGAGACTGTAGCAGAGTACTACGTAGTGAACAGGATCATTTAGTCACTGGATACAGCAGCAGAGATCTACGTAGAGAACATTATCATTTAGATACTGGATACAGCAGCAGAGTACTACGTAGAGAACAGGATCATTTAGACACTGGATACAGCAGCAGAGTACTACGTAGAGAACAGGATCATTTAGACACTGGAGACTGCAGCAGAGTACTAGGTAGAGAACAGGATCATTTAGACACTGGATACAGCAGCAGAGTACTACGTAGAGTACAGGATAATTTAGTCACTGGATACAGCAGCAGAGTACTACGTATAGAACAGGATCATTTAGTCACTGAATACAGCAGCAGAGTACTACGTAGAGTACAGGATCATTTAGACACTGGATACAGCAGCAGAGTACTACGTAGAGAACAGGATAATTTAGTCACTGGATACAGCAGCAGAGTACTACGTAGAGAACAGGATCATTTAGTCACTGGATACAGCAGCAGAGATCTACGTAGAGAACATTATCATTTAGATACTGGATACAGCAGCAGAGTACTACGTAGAGTACAGGATAATTTAGTCACTGGATACAGCAGCAGAGTACTACGTAGAGAACAGGATCACTTAGTCACTGGATACAGCAGCAGAGTACTACGTAGAGAACATTATCATTTAGATACTGGATACAGCAGCAGAGTACTACGTAGAGAACAGGATCATTTATACACTGGAGACTGCAGCAGAGTACCACGTAGAGAACAGGATCATTTTGTCACTGGATACAGCAGCAGAGTACTACGTAGAGAACAGGATCATTTAGTCACTGGATACAGCAGCATACTAGTGGGTAGAGAACAGGATAATTTAGAAACGGGATACAGCAGCAGAGTACTATGTAGAGAACAGGATAATTAGTAGTAACTGGATACAGCAGCAGCAGAGTATCGTAGAGAACAGGATCATTTAGACACTGGAGACTGCACATTATCATTTAGATACAGCAGCAGAGAACTGGATACAGCAGCAGAGTACTACGTAGAGAACAGGATCATTTAGACACTGGAGACTACAGCAGCAGAGTACTACGTAGAGAACAGGATAATTTAGTCACTGGATACAGCAGCAGAGATCTCACTGGATACAGAGAACATTATCATTTAGATACTGGATACAGCAGCAGCAGTGAGTACTACGTAGAGAACAGGATCATTTAGACACTAGTACGTAGAGAACAGGATAACAGGATCAGAACATTATCATTTAGATACTTACAGACACTGGACTGGATACAGCAGCAGAGTACTACGTAGAGAACAGGATCATTTAGACACTGGAGACTAGACTGGATACAGCAGCAGAGTACTGGATACAGCAGCAGAGTACTATAGAACAGGATCATTTAGTCACTGAATACAGCAGCAGAGAACAGGATCAGGATAATTTAGTCATTTAGACACTGGAGACTGCAGCAGGAGTACTACGTAGAGACTGCACAGGATAATTTAGTCACTGGATACAGCAGCAGAGTACTACGTAGAGAACAGGATAATTTAGTCACTGGATACAGCAGCAGAGTCCTACGTAGAGAACAGGATCACTTAGTCACTGGATACAGCAGCAGAGTACTAGGTAAAGAACAGGATCATTTAGTCACTGGATACAGCAACAGAGTACTACGTAGAGAACAGGATCATTTATACACTGGAGACTGCAACAGAGTACCACGTAGAGAACAGGATCATTTTGTCACTGGATACAGCAGCAGAGTACTACGTAGAGAACAGGATCATTTAGTCACTGGATACAGCAGCATACTAGTGGGTAGAGAACAGGATCATTTAGAAACGGGATACAGCAGCAGAGTACTATGTAGAGAACATGATCATTTAGTATCTGGATACAGCAGCAGAGATCTACGTAGAGAACATTATCATTTAGTAACTGGATACAGCAGCAGTGTACTACGTAGAGAACAGGATCATTTAGACACTGGAGACTGCAGCAGAGTACTACGTAGAGAACAGGATCATTTAGACACTGGAGACTGTAGCAGAGTACTACGTAGAGAACAGGATCATTTAGACACTGGACACAGCAGCAGAGTACTAGGTAGAGAACAGGATAATTTAAACACTGGAGACTGTAGCAGAGTACTACGTAGTGATCTGGATCATTTAGTCACTGGATACAGCAGCAGAGTACTAGGTAGAGAACAGGATAATTTAGTCACTGGAGACTGCAGCAGAGTACTACGTAGAGAACATGATCATTTAGTCACTGGATACAGCAGCATACTAGTGGGTAGAGAACAGGATATTTTAGAAACTGGATACGGCAGCAGAGTACAAGGTAGAGTACAGGATAATTTAGACAATGGAGACTGCAGTAGAGTAGTGGGTAGAGTACAGGATCATTTAGACACTGGAGACTGCAGCAGAGTAGTTTGTAGAGTACAGGGTATATTAGACACTGGAGACTGTAGCAGAGTACAAGGTAGAGTACAGGGTATATTAGACACTGGAGACTGTAGCAGAGTACAAGGTAGAGTACAGGATCATTTAGACACAGGAGACTGCAGCAGAGTAGTTTGTAGAGTACAGGGTATATTAGACACTGGAGACTGTAGCAGAGTACAAGGTAGAGTACAGGATAATTTAGACACTGGATACTGCAGTAGAGAACTAGGTAAATTACAGAATTATTTAGACACTGGAGACTGCAGTAGAGAACTAGGTAAATTACAGAATTATTTAGACACTGGAGACTGCATTAGAGTAGTGGGTTGAGTACAGGATCATTTAGACACTGGAGACTGCAGCAGAGTAGTGGGTTGAGTGCAGGATAATTTAGACACTGGAGACTGCAGCAGTGTTAGTGGGTAGAGTACAGGATAATTTAGACACTGGAGACTGCAGTAGAGTAGTGGGTTGATAACAGGATAATTTAAACACTGGAGACTGCGTCAGAGTAGTGGGTCGAGAACAGGATAATTTAGACACTGGAGACTGCAGCAGTGTTAGTGGGTAGAGTACAGGATAATTTAGATACTGGAGACTGCAGCAGTGTTAGTGGGTAGAGTACTGGATAATTTAAACACTGGAGACTGCAGCAGAGTAGATTGTAGAGTACAGGGTAAATTAGAAACTGGAGACTGTAGCAGAGTACAAGGTAGAGTACAAAATAATTTAGACACTGGAGACTGCAGTAGAGAACTAGGCAAATTACAGAATTATTTAGACACTGGAGACTGCATCAGAGTAGTGGGTTGAGTGCATGATAATTTAGACACTGGAGACTGCAGTAGAGAACTAGGCAAATTACAGAATTATTTAGACACTGGAGACTGCATCAGAGTAGTGGGTTGAGTGCAGGATAATTTAGACACTGGAGACTGCGGCAGTTTTAGTGGGTAGAGTACAGGATAATTTAGACACTAGAGACTGCAGTAGAGTAGTGGGTTGAGAACAGGATAATTTAAACACTGGAGACTGCAGTAGAGTAGTGGGTTGAGAACAGGATAATTTAAACACTGGAGACTGCATTAGAGTAGTGGGTCGAGAACAGGATAATCTAAACACTGGAGACTGCATAGAGTACTAGGTATAATACAGGATAATTTTGACACTGGAGACTACAATAGAGTACTAGGTAGAGTACATACTATTTTAGACACATGAGGCTGCAGCAGAGTTGTGGGTAGAGTACAGGATCATTTATACACGGGAGACTGCAGCAGAGTATTGTGTAGAGTACAGGATCATTTATACACTGGAGACTGCAGCAGTGTTAGTGGGTAGAGTACAGGATCATTTGTACACGGGAGACTGCAGCAGAGTATTGGGTAGAGTACAGGATTGTTTATACACTGGAGATTGCAGCAGTGTTAGTGTGTAGAGTACAGGATCATTTATACACGGGAGACCACAGCAGAGTATTGGGTAGGGTACAGGATCATTTATACACTGGAGACTGCAGCAGAGTATTGGGTAGAGTACAGGATCATTTGTACACGGGAGACTGCAGCAGAGTATTGGGTAGAGTACAGGATAATTTATACACTGGAGATTGCAGCAGTGCTAGTAGGTAGAGTACAGGATCATTTGTGCACGGGAGACTGTAGCAGATTATTGGTTAGAGTACAGGATCATTTAGACACTGGAGACTGCAGCAGTGTAGTGGTTAGTTTACTCAATCAATTTAACACTGGAGACTGCAACAGAGTAGTGGTTTGTTTACTCGATCAATTTAACACTGGAGAATGCAACAGAGTACTAGGTATTATCCAGGATCATTTTGACACTGGAGACTGCAGCAAAGTACTAATAGAGTACAGAATAATTTAGATACTGGAGACTGCAGCAAAGTACTAATAGAGTACAGAATAATTTAGGCACTGGAGACTGCAGCAAAGTACTAATAGAGTACAGAATAATTTAGACACTGGAGACTGCAGCAGAGTACTTGGTAAAGTACATGATAATTTACTCACTGGAGACTGCAGCAGGGTAGTTTGTAGAGTACAGGATCATTTAGACACTTGGGACTGCAGCAGAGTAGTGGGTAGAGTACAGGATGAAGGTAATTAATATACCTGGATTTAAAGCCCCCATGCAGTATTTTAATAGAAATAGGATAAATAATCACTGTATGTCTAATAAATCACTGTTTTTATTTGATGCCATGATCATCATCATTCCTATTTTACATGTCAGAGAGGCATTTCTCTTCTACACAACATTTTAATTCATGAATGTTCCAAAACTTTGCTTCCTGCTGAACACTACTCTTAACCCTTCAAAGTAAGTGGATACTTATGGAAATAAAATATGACTGGTCATTGGTCAGAATAATCAGATTGTGATGTCACGATCTGACCCAAAAACTTAATCCCACCAAAACATTGTGTAACTCCACTTTTGCTTTACATCTCTTACACAAAAAGGGTATTATTATACTTTTCTGATTTCCACAATGTTATTTAGACCTTATAGTGTGGAAATATCATAAAAAACAGGTACATTTTGTTTTTGACTGCACTGCTTCTATAAACAAGCTCACACTGTCACTGGATATTGAGGGGGAGAGCGAAAGAGAGGGAGAAGGAAAGAGAGAGAGAGAGACAGAGAGAGAGAGTGTGAGAGAGGGAGGCACGGAGAAAGAGAGCATAGCAGGGAGAGAGAGAAAACTGATAGGGAGTGAGAGCAGGATTTGGGTGCTGAGCCTGATCCCACTCACAAAAGCAGGACAGATAATCAGCTTCCTCTCTCATCCAGGCTGATTCAGTCCTATACGGAATTCCCACGCGACGCAGGCCTTCCAAACCGGACCGCCATCCTCTCATCCCTTCTCCTTTATACTGTGATCCCCTCTTCTCCAAGCCTCCCTTTTCTCTGAGCCTGTGACACACATTCCGTATTCCCCCACTTGAGTCCCATCAGTAACCCTGAGAGTTTTTGCTCCTCTTTCTTATAATGTTTCGTCCTCTTTATTTTCACTTCCTTTTGTTCATTTCAAAAAGAAAAGGATGTTTGTTTTTGATTACCTTCTAATTCATGTGTCTCTCCTTTGTCCTCTGCTCTGTCATTTTATTTATGCTCTCTCTTCTTTCTCCTCCAGCAGCATCTCACTGGTCTGTCACTGATGATGCAATCACACCATTCTCTGTAGTGATGAAACTGTCTGTTACTAATTAGAAAACAAAAAAAGCTATTCCTTAAACTATTTCCCTCTCAAATTATGAGTGGAAAAGTTAATTCAATGGAATATAGGAAACATAAAGATGATATATGCATGTCTGTTGGTTACAGGTGTGTGTATGTGTTTGTGCGTTTATGTGTGTGTGTGTGTGTTTTATTGCATATGTCTAAAATAAATTACCTTTCTAAATGCATTCAAGCTATCCCTCTAGCCTCCTCCCATCCAGTAGATCTTAAGATGTTCATACTGTATCTTCAGATTTGTTTTCAATAAGGATGTTTCAATATGGATGGTAATGTAGTGTGTGTATCTGACACAAACATAAGTCCATTTCAACCCAACATGATCTTATTGAACGGAAACATAGAGCTTTAGGTACATACTTATACACCAGTGGGGGTCGGTGCCACTTAAGATGAGGGAGGAATTTTTTTTAGCATTGTTTCTATTGAAGCATATTGGATGTCTGTCATTCTAATTACAACCACCCAGCTCAATGTGACATCGATAGGTTTAGGCTACTATATGATATTAAAGTTGTCCCTGTACCCATCATGAGGTTGCTACAACCTATGAATGTAAGTTTAGGTGCACAGGTCGAGAGAAATGTTAATAATCAAGGTGACAGGCATTGACACATTCAATGCCGCCTTGCATCCTCCTGCTTGCATCTAGCTGATCTAGGGAGTTTATTTTGGACAAATGCAGGTATGTCTATCCCAGTTTTGTTCCTTTTGCTTCCCTTTAAGAAAGGTTTTTCAACAGAATCAGCGGAATGAATACACCCCTGATCACAAGCAAACACAGTTCACTTTCATAGCAGCCACACACACATATACAATGGGGGAAAAAAGTATTTAGTCAGCCACCAATTGTGCAAGTTCTCCCACTTAAAAAGATGAGAGAGGCCTGTAATTTTCAGCATAGGTACACTTCAACAATGACAGACAAAATGAGTAGAAAAAAATCCAGAAAATCACATTGTAGGATTTTTTATGAATTTAATTGCAAATTATGGTGGAAAATAAGTATTTGGTCACCAACAAACAAGCACGATTTCTGGCTCTCACAGACCTGTAACTTCTTCTTTAAGAGGCTCATCTGTCCTCCACTCGTTACCTGTATTAATGGCACCTGTTTGAACTTGTTATCAGTATAAAAGACACCTGTCCACAACCTCAAACAGTCACACTCCACTATGGCCAAGACCAAAGAGCTGTCAAAGGACACCAGAAACTAAATTGTAGACCTGCACCAGGATGGGAAGACTGAATCTGCAATAGGTAAGCAGCTTGGTTTGAAAAAATCAACTGTGGGAGCAATTATTAGGAAATGGAAGACATACAAGAACACTGATAATCTCCCCTGATCTGGGGCTCCATGCAAGATCTCACCCCGTGGGGTCAAAATGATCACAAGAACGGTAAACAAAAATCCCAGAACCACACGGGGGGACCTAGTGAATGACCTGCAGAGAGCTGGGACCAAATTAATAAAGCCTATCATCAGTAACACACTACGTCGCCAGGGACTCAAATCCTGCAGTGCCAGACATGTCCCCCTGCTTAAGCCAGTACATGTCCAGGCCCATCTGAAGTTTGCTAGAGAGCATTTGGATGATGCAGAAGAAGATTGGGAGAATGTCATATGGTCAGATGAAACCAAAATATAACTTTTTGGTAAAAACTCAACTTGTCGTGTTTGGAGGACAAAGAATGCTGAGTTGCATACAAAGAACACCATACCTACTGTGAAGCATAGGGGTGGAAACATCATGCTTTGGGGCTGTTTTTCTGCAAAGGGACCAGGACGACTGATCCGTGTAAAGGAAAGAATGAATGGGCCCATGTATCGTGAGATTTGCAGTGAAAACCTCCTTCCATCACCAAGGGCATTGAAGATGAAACGTGGCTGGGTCTTTCAGCATGACAATGATCCCAAACACACCGCCCAGGCAATGAAGGAGTGGCTTCGTAAGAAGCATTTCAAGGTCATGGAGTGGCTTGCCAGTCTCCAGATCTCAACCCCATAGAAAATCTTTGGAGGGAGTTGAAAGTCTGTGTTGCCCAGCAACAGCCCCAAAACATCACTGCTCTAGAGGAGATCTGCATGGAGGAATGGGCCAAAATACCAGCAACAGTGTGTGAAAACCTTGTGAAGACTTACAGAAAATGTTTGACCTCTGTCATTGCCAACAAAGGGTATATAACAAAGTATTGAGATAAACTTTTGTTATTGACCAAATACTTATTTTCCGCCATAATTTGCAAATAAATTCATTAAAAATCCTACAATGTGATTTTAGTTGAAGTGTACCTATGAATTAAATTACAGACCTCTCATCTTTTTAAGTGGGAGAACTTGCACAATTGGTGGCTGACTAAATACTTTTTTCCCCCTCTTTTATTTTGGTACACATATTTATCCCCTTGTTTTTTGTGGGCACAAATCTCAATATGAGTCCCATGACACTTGTGGGTGTACAGATAATTTTGTGAGAAGACAGACTTCTCTAGGGTAGGGGGCAGCATTCAGAATTTTGATTGAATAGCGGGCCTAAATTAAACTGCCTTCTACTTAGACCCGGAAGTTAGGATATGCATATAATTGGTAGATTTGGATAGAAAACACTCTAAAGTTTCCACAACTGTTAAAATAATGTCTGTGAGTATAACAGAACTGAAAAATCCATTCAGGAAGTTGGATTGTTTTTGTTGTTGTAGCTTTCTATTCAATGCCATTACAGTATCCATTGACTTAGGACTTAAATTGCTGTTCCTATGCGCTCCACTAGATGTCAACAGTCTTTTGAAATTGTTTCAGGCTTGTGTTCTGAAAAATGATGGAGTAAAACCAGTCTGAATGAGTGGAACCTACCGTGTCACAGAGCTTTTTCATGCGCGGGACCGAGAGAGTGCCTTTCTTGTTCACCATTTATATTGACGACATTATTGAAATGTTATCAATTATTTAGGCTAAAACCAACCTGAGGATTGAATATAAACATCGTTTGACATGTTTCTATGAACTTTACGGATACAATTAAAAAAAAATTGTCTGCCTGTTGTGACTGTGTTTGAGCCTGTGGATTACTGAAGAAAACAAGCGAACAAAACTGAGGTTTTTGGATATGAAGAGAGACTTTATCGAACAAAGGGAACATTTATTGAATAAATGAATGTCTTCTGAGTGCAATCATATTAAGATCATCAAAGGTAAGTGATTAATTTTATCTCTATTTCTGACTTGTGTAACTCTTCTACTTGGCTGGTTACTGTTTGTAATGATACTGAGCATATGTCTTCTCAAAGAAACTACTGGTATTCAAAACTTGCCATACTATTTATGTCATGCTGCTTTGTTGACAACTCCAACCCTCTCGCACCCTGGGAATTCAGCCAATCAGTAGCTGCCGCTGCAATTATTTATGAATATTATTAAACTCTGTTTTGTCTGAATTTAAAATCAGGTCTAGTTAGTTAAAGAAGGTATGTTAGAACAAGGTTGGGACAACAGCCTGCTTACCCCCAGGCCCTCCAGGACTAAAGTTGCCATAATCTGCCCAATGCTAATGCTACATTGTGTATTTATTTACAGGGCGTAAGTCTTTTTTTTTAATAGAAGCTATGTTACTAAGTTTACCTCATGGGTGAGCTCCTATTGACACAATGACAGAACCATCAAAACACAAGTAAGTACTACATTTTCGGTGAAGATCTTATTTTCCTGTTTTCATGAACAGTAGTTGTTATTCAGGACTCAGGGCAGGGATCAGTGTGTTGGAGGTATGCATATGTTAACACACATAATTACTTGAATTATTACTTTGACAGGTTCTCATTACTTCTTATTGTGTAGCTGTTTCTCTCCCGGCGAAGCATATTGATTTTCCCAACCTCTAATTCCAGTACTGAAATTGAAATGGATGGATTGCCATGACTGCTGTTGTCTTGCATCATTTGAAAGAGGCATGCACCAAATTGTTCTGTGGTAATTTTGCAATACTACAGTACATTTTCCTTTTTCCACAGACAGACTGTCATTGTCATATACTAAGCCAAGCAGAAATACAGATAGATAGATCATTCAATATCCCAATAATATTGATAGACATACAGTATCAGTATTGGTCTTCCTATGGGTTTATACAATATGTCTGTACCTGTGTATGTATTTATGTAGGTATGTAAATATTAGCCATGGATGACTGCTGTACATGTTTGTGCACCATATATGTCAGACTTGGAGAAGTGAGTGTGTGTGCTTGTCATCCTTATGGGAGCTATGGAAGATAATCATAATGGATTTGCTATCACATGTGTGTCATTGCCTTTTTATATACCCATTTAAAAAAGTAGTTATTATACTATGGTCTAAATACTCTAGTATTACTACATGTATATACTTTAGCATTCACTATAGTGTATTTGCATACTTTACAGAAGTATTCAATGTAGTGTTTTGTAGTAAGTACTAGAATACTGTAGTATTTACCATTGTTTTGTTTTATTATCTTTGACATAGAAGTGGAGGCTTTCTCCTTGAGGAAACCGACTGGAGAAATACTAAAAGAGCAAATGTTCCATAACCTGTAGGTAGGTAGATAGGTAGGGAGGTAGGACTGGGGTCTGAATGGATAGTTCTGAGCTTCTACTCGTTTCTATAACCTGTATGGTCTATACTTATGGGTGGCACAAAATGACATATGGGAGAGGGGAATGGCAAGGGTATCCAGGACTTCAGAAAGTATTCATACCACATGATTTATTTTTGTTGTTACAGCCTGAATTCAAAATGTATAAAATATTTTTTTCTTATCCATCTACACACAATACCTCACAATGACAAAGTGAAAACATTATTTTTTAGAAATGTTTCCTATTGTATGTAGCACAGTGACACAAATTCGAAATGTAATCCATTTAAATTCAGGCTGTAACACAACAAAATGTGGAAAAAACCAAGGGTAGTGAATACTTTCTGAAGGCACTGTATACAAATTAAATAATGTAGTATTTACTATAATAAAAAAAAAGTGTTTTGCAGACTGTAGTGTTTTAACAGACATTACCGTAGTATTTACTACAGTATTCTTTAATATACTTGTCACGCCGAAGTCGGTCCCTCTCCTTGTTCTTGCGACGTTCGGCGGTCGACGTCACCGTTCTTCTAGCCATCGCCGATCCACTTTTCATCTTCCATTTGTTTTGTCTTTGTTTTACACACCTGGTTTCAATTCCCCAATTACATGTGCATTATTTAACCCTCTGTTTTCCCCATGGTTTTTGTGCGTGTTTGTTTATTGTAAGTTTGGTTCGTTGTTTGTGGGCCTGGTGTTACTTCATGTATTTTGATATTCTGAGTAAAGTTCCTTGTGTTACTCATCTCTGCTGTCCTGCGCCTGACTCCTCTGCACCAGCTACACCCAGATCCTTACAATACTTAATATATTTTAAGTGATACACATGATTGAGGAATACTACAGTGTGTAGTATTGTATTCTACAGTATACTACAGTTTACTACATAACTCTATAGTAAGTACTGTATTATTCTATAGTAAACTGTAATATTTTGTCATGTGGGTACCCCTGGCACATTCAGTGCCATTAGGTAGAGCTACGCTATATAATGCTAACTTGCTCCTGTCTCTGTCTATGTGGGCTAACAGATACTAGCGACTACCCCCCTGGCCCCCATCTGTCTCTGATACCTGCCCTGTGTGATCTTACCCGCAGGCCATACACATACCTCAGGTCTCCCTAGCCCACAGCACTATGATTAAATGAACATCCCTTGAGTGGCAAGAGACCCCCGAAAGACAAACGGAGATGGATCAACGTTTTAACCAAAGTATTGTATCTTTCTCTCTCTCTCTCTGTTTCTTTCTCTCTGTTTCTTTCTCTGTCTCTCAAGTGTCCCCCCAAAGCATCTTTGATAAGAAGATGTATTACTTTATTAGATCACTAGTGTGCCTCAGCCCTCAGGCAAACAGCTGATTGGAAGAGACAGGCGCACAATGCTGAGAAATGCCAGGGCTGACTGTTCAGGCCGCCACTGAATACCAGGAGTTCTAGGAACAAAGCAGGCCAATTGTTTGGAGCACTACGGAATTCTATGATTATAAGTAACTGCTGGCAGGTAGCTAGAAAGTCTGGGCCACCATGGGATTCCAGGTGTTCTTAGAACAAGGACTGGCATCAGAGAGACAGGGAGAGAAAGGGTAGAGAAGTAAGGGGAAAACATTTGTAATTTACTTTTTTCCTACTATTTACATTTCTTCTCTACTTGTACTCTTTCCTGAAGAAAATAAGAGACATGATTTCAATTTTAGTCATCAATTAAATATGATATTTCCATTAATTACAGATTTATTTGTCTTTCTTTAGATTTTTTCTTTAGTAATGAGGTGGAGATTTTTCGGAAATTGGTTGAGAACTTGCTGCATTAATGTACCTGAGAAAAGTAAAAACTACCCTGGGGGTTGACCTACTAAAAGTTACTGTGGGTGGTGGTGTGTGTGTGTGTGCCACACTTCCCCTCTTAGAGAGTCGTTAGGTGCACTGTAGGATGATGTTGAGAATCGACAACTCTAGACAGTCGGCAACCACTCACAGATGACATTTCACAGACAGAACAATGACTTTCTAGTAACCCTCTGCTCTTTTATCTGCTCCACAATGCTGGCTCACTGAACACACACACACACACACACACACACACACACACACACACACACACACACACACACACACACACACACACACACACACAGAACACCAGACCTGTTCTCTCCTGGCCTCCTCAAGACCTGCTGTTTGTTGGAGGCCCAGATGAAGGTGTAGGAAGTAAGAAACCAGAAGCTTCTGTCTAGTGGAGGCCCAGATGAAGGTGTAGGAGAAGAGAAAACAGGAGTAGTGAAGGAAATAGAATTTGCTGCCGAGTGTGTGTGTGTGTGTGTGTGTGTGTGTGTGTGTGTGTGTGTGTGTGTGTGTGTGTGTGTGTGTTGTGTGTGTGTTCAGTGTTCAGTGTTCAGTGTTCAATGTTCTATGGGATTGAGGTCAGGGCTTTGTGATGGCCACTCCAATACCTTGACTTTGTTGTCCTTAAGCCCTTTTGCCACAACTTTGGAAGTATGCTTTGGGGTCATTGTCAGTTTGGAAGACCCATTTGCGACCAAGCTTTAACTTCCTGGCTGATGTCTTGAGATGTTGTTTCAATATATCCACAATATTTTCCTGGCTCATAATGCCATCTATTTTGTGAAGTGCACCAGTTCATCCTGCAGCAAAGCACCCCCATCACGTGATGCTGCCACCCCCGTGCTTCATGGTTGGGATGATGTTCCTCGGCTTGCAAGCCTTTTCCCTCCAAACCTAACAATGTTCATTATGGCCAAACAGTTATATTTTTGTTTCATCAGACCGGAGGACATTTCTCCAAAAAGTACGATCTTTGTCCCCATGTGCAGTTCCAAACCATAGTCTGGCTTTTTTTATTGCGGTTTTGGAGAAGTGGCTTCTTCCTTGTTGAGCGGCCTTTCAGGTTATGTTGATATAGGACTTGTTTTACTGTGGATATAGATACTTTGTACCTGTTTCCTTCAGCATCTTCACAAGGTCCTTTGCTGTTGTTCTGGGATTGATTTGCACTTTTTGCACCAAAGTACGTTCATCTCTGGGAGACAGAACGCGTCTCCTTCCTGCGTGTTTTGAAGGCTGCGTGGTCCCATGGTGTTTATACTTGCGTACTATTGTTGTACAGATGAATGTGGTACCTTCAGGCATTTGGAAATTGCTCCCAAGGATGTTCCAGACTTGTGGAGGTCTACCATTTTTTCTCTGAGGTCTTGGCTGATTTATTTTGATTTTCCCATGATGTCAAGCAAAGAGGCACTGACTTTGAAGGTAGGCCTTGAAAAACATCAACATGTACACCTCCAATTAACTCCGATTATGTCAATTAGCCTATCAGAAGCTTCTAAAGTCATGACATAATTTTCTGGAATTTTCCAAGCTGTTTAACTCCTCTAGGATAGGGGAGACGCTCACGTCCCACCAGGCCAACATCCGGTGAAACTGCAGAGAGCTAACATTCTAAATACACCATTTGTTATAGTAAACATTCTTGTAAATACATGCATCTTACATCATTTAAAAGATGAACGTCTTATTAATCCAGCCGCTGTGTCAGATTTCAAAAAGGTTTACTGCAAAAGCAGCATGCTATTTTCTGAGGACGGCGCCCCACACACACGTGTCACTAGCATTTTCCAACCAAGCATTAGCGTCACAAAAGTCAGAAATAACAATAAAATAAATTGCTTACCATTGAAGATCTTCCTCTGGTGGCAATGACAAGTGTCCTAACTACACAGTGAATGTTAGTTTTGTTTGATAACATCCGTTTTTATAGCCTAACACTAAACATTTGTAAACCGCTTGCGTCGTGATTTCCGTCTCATTCAACTTTGGAAGAAGCGTTCGTGGTATTTACACACACTAAACAAACATTTATCCAGTCATGGTTGGTTTCATTGCAATCCTCTGGTTGTTACTAACACAACAATACATGATGGTTCTTTTCCCGGGACGTATTGACCGAAACAAACCGATTTGAAGACACCAATCAATGACCTCATTGCGCAACAATGGTAGGACCGGTCTATCGTTGATTGACTGTATTTTCGCCCAATGACCACTGATCATCTTGAAATCTAGCTTGGAAGATAGCCAATGAGCTGAGGTAAATGGCTATATGTAATGGTTATACGTTCAAAGACCAGCCTTTGTCGTAAACTCTGGCGTAAAAGAGGTTAATTCGCCATTGCAAATCCTACTTGACGGAGCCACGAGTGTTACGCATAGCAGTACATATTCAATAGCATTTTCAACAAGTTTAAATATTTAAATTATGGCGAATAAAACAGGAAAAGCTAAAACAAAGTCTAGGTATACAGAATAACCCAAATTATAGAGGAAATTGATAGACAGCGAGACAGAGTTTCTTCAGGAAGATTAATCTTTCAGCGAAGCTAGTTTTGACGCCCAGGCGGAAGTAATGTTTCTGCATGGCGATCCATGCTCGATTGGTAAATTCTAATGCTAATGTCATTGTTTGAAATTAATATTAAATATTATTCATTTGAGATTTGTTTTAAATTTTCTTATTTTATTTGCAATATATACAAATATAATCTGTAATGAAATGTGTAAAGTACACATTGGCAATACTGTGTGTGTGTGGTATATTTTTTAAATTAATTTTACATAAACTTGGATGGAACAGCACTTCCCTATATTGATTATATTCCCTGTACTCTATATACAGTAGGGCAAAAAAAGTATTTAGTCAGTCACCAATTGTGCAAGTTCTCTCACTTAAAAAGAGGCCTGTAATTTTCATCATAGGTACACTCCAACTATGACAGACAAAATGAGAATAAAAATCCAGAAAATCACATTGTAGGATTGTTAATGAATTTATTTGCAAATTATGGTGGAAAATAAGTATTTGGAAAACCTGAGAAACATCCAACCAGGAAGTGGGAAATCTGAGGATTGTAGTTTTTCAACTCATTGCCATTCCAATATACAGTATCTGTTTTTGCACTTCCTAAGTATTTATAATGCTATTTCTGACTAATGTTGACTCCACAACATGGCAGATATCTCTTTGGCTGTTTTGGTCTCTGAGCGCCGTGCTCAGATTATGGCATGGTTTGCTTTTTCCGTAAAGTTTTTTGAAATCTGACACAGCGGTTGCATTAATCAGAGAGGCAACAAAGAGACCAAGGATAACCCTGAAGGAGCTGCAAAGCTCCACAGCGGAGATTGGAGTTTCTGTACATAGGACCACTTCAAGCCATACAGTCCACAGAGCTGGGCTTCATGGAAGAGTGGCCAGAAAAAAAGGCATGTGGGAGAGTTCCCAAACATATGGAAGAAGGTACTCTGGTCAGATGAGACTAAAATTGAGCTTTTAGGCCATCAAGGAGAATGCTATGTATGTCGCAAACACAACACCTCGAGAAGACCATGTATTTCGTCGGTAGGGACTGAGAAACTGGTCAGAATTGAAGGGATGATGGTGCTAAATACAGAGAAATTCTTGAGGGAAACCTGTTTCTGTCTTCCAGTGATTTGTGACTGGGATGGAGGTTCACCTCCCAGCAGGACAATGACCCTAAGCATACTGCTAAAGCAACACTCAAGTGGTTTAAGGGAAAACATTTAAATGTCTTGTAATGGCCTCATCAAAGCCCAGACATCAATCCATTTTAGAATCTGTGGTATGACTTAAAGATTGCTGTACACAAGCGGAACCTTCCAACTCGAAGGAGCCGGAGCAGTTTCCCTTGAAGAATGGGCAAAAATGCCAGTGGCTAGATGTGCCAAGCTTATGGAGACATACCCCAAGAGACTTGCAGCTGTTATTGCTGCAAAAGGTGTCTCTACAAAGTATTGACTACAAAGTATTGACTTTGGGGGGGGGGGGGGGGGTGAATAGTTATGCACACTCAAGTGGTGTCTTTGTCTTATTTCTTGTTGTTTCACAAAAAATATTTACCATCTTCAAGGTGGTAGGCATGTTGTGTAAATCAAATGATACAAACCCCCCAAATATACATTTTAATCCCAGGTTGTGAGACAACAAAATAGGAAAAATGCCAAGGGGGATGAAAACTTTTGAATGTCACTGTATATGTCATACATTGCCATAACTGTTCCTGCATACTACTGTATAAACTCACCTCGGTCTCCAGAGCAAATGCATTTGTCTTCATTAAAAGACAGGTTTACTTATGTGCTATATTGACAGTCTAATCTATTGTTACTATAACGGCACAGGGCAAAACTCAGATGCTGACACGGGAGGCAGATGGTTCGAGTCTCTGATATTTATTACAATCCAAGGGGCAGGCTAGATAGAGCATGGTCGTGGACAGGCAAAAGATTATAACAAGGTCAGAGTCCAGGAGGTACAGAGTGGCAGGCAGGCAGGTTTGAGGTCAGGGCAGGCATTATGGTCAGGCAGGAGGGTTCAGAGTCAATGCAGGCAAGGGTCAAAACCTGGAAGACTAGCAAAAGAGAGATAAGAAAAAGCAGGAACACAGAAAAACACACTGGTTGACTTGACAAGACGAACTGACAACAGACAAACAGGGAACACCGGAATAAATACCTAGGGACTAATGGGGAAAACGGCTAACACCTGGAGGTGGGTGGAGACAATCACAAAGACAGGTGAAACAGATCAGGGAGTGACATTTATACTGAAACATGTTTACTTGCCAACAAATTACTTTAAAACCTCTTGAAACTAGGGGGCACTATTTTCATTTTTGGAAAAATAACGTTCCCAAAGTAAATGGGCTATTTCTCAGGACAAGATGCTAGAATATGCATATAATTGACAGCTTAGGATAGAAAACACTCTAAAGTTTCCAAAACTGTAAAAATATTGTCTGTGAGTATAACAGAACTGATATTCCAGGCGAAAGCCTGAGAAAAATCCAATCAGGAAGTGACTCTTATTTTTGAAACCTCTGTGTTCCTATGCATCCCTATTGACCATTGAAAGGGATATCAACCATATTCCTTTTTCTATGGCTTCCCTAATGTGTCTACAGCCACTAGACATAGTTTCAGGCTTTTATTTTGAAAAATGAGCGTGGACGACAACATTGCGTCAGTGGTGGCTCTCAGAGTGATTTGTGCCTAATAGACAAAGGCGGCCAATGTTCCTCTCGCTCCTACTGAAAAGCCAATTGTCCCGGTTGATATATTATCGAATAGATATTTGAAAAACACCTTGAGGTTTGATTATAAAAAACGTTTGCCATGTTTCTGTCGATATTATGGATCTAATTTTGAGTTGTTTTCAGCGTTGTCGTGACCGCAATTTCTTGTGGATTTCTCAACAAAACGTGGACAAGAAACGGAGCTATTTCGGCTATAAAAATAATCTTTATGGAACAAAAGGAATATTTGCTGTCTAACTGGGAGTCTCGTGAGTGAAAACATCAGAAGCTCATCAAAGGTAAACGATTTAATATGATTGCTTTTCTGATTTTCGTGACCAAGCTTCCTGCTGCTAGCTGGACATAATAATATGCTAGGCTATCGATAAACTTACACAAACGCTTGTCTTGCTTTGGCTGTAAAGCATAATTTCAAAATCTGTGATGACACGGTGATTTACAAAAGGCTAAGCTGTGTTTCACTATATTTCACTTGTGATTTCATGAATATGAGTATTTTCTAGTAATATTTTTTGACCGTTGCGCTATGCTAATTAGTGTTGTTGATGACAATTCTCCCGGATCCGGGATGGGTAGTTCTAAGAGGCTTTAGTTATACAGTAAGACTGAAGCTAATTCCCCCCCAAAAAATATATATATTTGTCATATACAACAGGTGAAGAACTTACAGTGAAATGCTTACTTACAAGCCCTTAACCAACAATATGAAATGAAAATAGTCTTGGGGTGCCATTTGATTAGATATTAGATGTTCGGGAGTCTTATGACTTGGGGGTAGAAGCTGTTGAGAGACTCTTGGACATAGACTTGCGCTTTGGTACCGCATACCGTGCGGTCTACCGCATGCCGAACAGTCTGTGACTAGGGTGGCTGGAATCTTTGACAATTTTTAGGACCTTCCTCTGACACCGCCTGGTATAGAGGTCCTGGATGGCAGGAAGCTTGGCCAGTGTACTGGGCCGTACACACTACCCTCTGTAGTGCCTTGCGGTCGTAGGCGGAGTAGTTGCCATACCAGGCAGTGATGCAACTCGTTAGGAAGCTCTCGATGGTGTAGCTGTAGAACCTTTTGAGGATCTGAGGACCCATTCCAAATCTTTTCAGTCTCCTGAGGGGGGATAGATTTTGTCGTGCCCTCTTCACGACTGTCTTGGTGTGCTTGGACCATGTTGTTTGTTGGTGATGTGGACGGCAAAGAACTTGAAGCTCTCAACCTGCTCCACTGCAGCCCCGTCGATGAGAATAAGGGGTGTGCTCGGTGCTCTTTTTCCTGTAGTCCACAATCATCATTGTTGTCCTTGCACCACATGGTCAGGACTCTGACCTCACCATAGGCTGTCTTGTTGTTATTGGATGTCAGGCCTCCCACTGTTGTGTCATCAGCAAACATATTGATGGTGTTGGAGTCGTGCCTGGCCATGCAGTCATGAGTGAACAGGGAGTATTGGAAGGGACTGAGCACGCATTCCTAAGGGACCCCGTGTTGAGGATCAGCGAGACAGATGTGTTGTTACCTACCCTTACCACCTGGGGGCGGTCCGTCAGGAAGTCCAGGATCCAGTTGCAGAGGGAGGTGTTTAGTCCCAGGGTCCTTAGCTTAGTGATGGGCTTTGAGAGCACTGTGGTGTTGAATGCTGCGCTGTCATCAATGAATAGCATTCTCACAAAGTGTCCCTTTTGTCCATGTTGGAAAGGGCAGTGTGGAGTGCAATAGAGATTGCATCATCTGTGGATCTGTTGGTGCGATATGCATATTGGAGTGGGTCTAGGGTTTCTCAGATAATGGTGTTGATGTAAGCCATGACCAACCTTTCAAAGCATTTCATGGCAACATACGTGAGTAGTCATTTAGGCAGGTTACCTTAGTGTTCTTGGTCACAGGGTCTTTGGTGGTCTGCTTAAAACATGTTGGTATTACAGACTCCGACAGGGAGAGGTTGAAAATGTCAGTGAAGACACTTGCCAGTTGGTCAGAGCATGCTAGGAGTAAGCGTCCTGGTAATCCGTCTGGCCCAGCGGCCTTGTGAATGTTGACCTGTTTAAAGGTCTTACTCACATCGGCTGCGGAGAGCGTGATCACACAGTTGTCCGGAACGGCTGATAATCTCATGCATGTTTCCTAAGGCAAGGCTACATGTATTCTCTGGGATGCCACTGAAAGTTTTTTCCACTTTCTCGCTGGAAAGTATATGCCCAGCAACCCAGCAAAGTATGGCATCAAGATGTGAGTGGCCTGTGATGCACAATCCATCTACGCTTGGATGATGCAAGTCTGCACAGGGAAGCCGACCAGTGGAGGCCCGGAGAAGAACCAAGGGATGCGTGTTGTACTTGATGTGACAAATGGACTGAGTGGTCACAATGTAACGTGTGACAATTTATTCACCTCTTATGAACTCACACAGCAGCTCCTGAAGAGGAAGATCTCCATGGTTGGCACAGTTAGAAGGAACAAGCCTGAGCTCCCCCTGCACTCCTTGCAACAAGGGGAAGAGAGACCTTCTCATCAAAGTTTGCCTTCACCCCCACCACCACTCTAGTTTCTTACCTCCCAAAGAGGAACAAGAATGTGGTCCTCCTGAACACACTGCACAAAACGACTGAGATCAGTGATTGTGAGGACAGGAAGCCAGCCATCATCCTGGACTACAACCACAACAAAGGAGGCCTGGACAGCCTGGACAAGGGGATTGGAAAATACAGCTACAGGAGGATGACTGCCCGCTGGACCCTGGTCATCTTCCATAAAATCAATAATGTGTCCTCATACAATGCCTTTGTGATATGGAACAAGATCAACCCTACCTGGATGCCTAATAAGCGGAACAAGAAAAGGGTGTTCCTGGAACAGCTGGGAAAGGAACTTGTAAACCTCACACATTCAAAGAAGGGAACACCTCCCCCACACAGCAGCATCTACAGCGCTTGTGAAAGCTGTTCAGGGGGCTGAATCTTGTCCTGATCCACCTGATGCTGCAGCTTGGGCAGGCAAGAGGAGGAGATGCCAACTATGTCCCCCAAAGAAGGACTGTAACAAATACTATGTGCTGCACATGTGAGAAATACATCTGTAAAGTCCATGCACAGACACTTGCATACTGTCCTACATGTGCTAATTAGAGTTGATTGATTTATACAGTGGGGAGAACAAGTATTTGATAAACTGCCGATTTTGCAGGTTTTCCGACTTACAAAGCATGTAGAGGTCTGTAATTTTTATCATAGGTATACTTCAACTGTGAGTTGCAATTGCAATTACAGAGATCATACGTTTCCTGAAGTTCTTGACCAGGTTTGCACACACTGCAGCAGGGATTTTGGTCCACTCCTCCATACACACCTTCTCCAAATCCTTCAGGTTTCGGGGCTGTCGCTGGGCAATACGGACTTTCAGCTCCCTCCAAAGATTTTCTATTGGGTTCAGGTCTGGAGACTAGCTAGGCCACTCCAGGACCTTGAGATGCTTCTTACGGAGCCACTCCTTAGTTGCCCTGGCTGTGTGTTTCGGGTCGTTGTCATGCTGGAAGACCCAGCCACGACCCATCTTCAATGCTCTTACTGAGGGAAGGAGGTGTTGGCCAAAATCTCGCGATACATGGCCCCATCCATCCTCCCCTCAATGCGGTGCAGTCATCCTGTCCCCTTTGCAGAAAAGTAACCCCAAAGAATGATGTTTCCACCTCCCTGCTTCACGGTTGGGATGGCGTTCTTGGGGTTGTACTCCAACTTTAAGGGTTTAGTGAAAGCGCGACATTTCTTACTCTTAGGACAAGGGGAGAAAACAGAATGTTAAGACTACACAAGGCTTAAAAGAGGGTGAGAATGATGCTAAATGGTGTAGACAAAGAAGAGCTCTTCGGGAGGTTTACCAAAACATTCAAGAGCCATTTTTCTAAAGTGAGGTTACAAGTTTATCAACTTTCAAAGCAGATTTACTCACCTCATTGTTTCTTTACGGTAGTGAATGATATACCATTTTCAAGCTCTGAGTATCTACTTTTATCCAATGTAAAAAAACACCCTTAAAATTTTGCTACATATGACCACATTGAGCTGGTCACAAATAGAACACAGTCACATTAGCCTCTGCGGTAGTTTATCTACAGTTGAAGTCGGACGTTTACATACACTTAGGTTGGAGTCATTAAAACTATTTTTTCAACCACTCCACAAAATTCTTGTTAAACAGCTTGGAAAATTCCAGAAAATTATGTCATGGCTTTAGAAGCTTCTGATAGGCTAATTGACATAATTTGAGTCAATTGGAGGTGTACCTGTGGATGTATTTCAAGGCCTACCTTCAAACTAAGTGCATCTTTGCTTGACATCATGGGAAAATCAAAAGAAATCAGCCAAGATCTCAGAAAATAAATTGTAGACCTCCACAAGTCTGGTTCAGCCTTGGGAGCAATTTCCAAATGCCTGAAGGTACCACATTTATCTGTACAAACAATTGCATGCAAGTTAAACACCATGGGACCACGCGGTCGTCATACCGCTCAGAAAGGAGACACGTTCTGTCTCCTAGAGATGAACGTACTTTGGTGTGAAAAGTGCAAATCATTCCAAGAACAACAGCAAAGGACCTTGTGAAGATGCTGGAGGAAACAGGTACAAAAGTGTCTATATCCACAGTAAAACGAGTCCTATGTCGACATAACCTGAAAGGCTGCACAGCAAGGAAGAAGCCACTTCTCCAAAACCGCCATAAAAAAGCCAGACTACGGTTTGCAACTGCACATGGGGAAAAATATTGTAGTTTTTGGAGAAATGTCCTCTGGTCTGATGAAACAAAAATAGAAAGGGGGAGGCTTGCAAGCCGAAGAACACCATCCCAACCGTGAAGCATGGGGGTGCCAGCATCATATTGTGGGGGTGCTTTGCTGCAGGAGGGACTGGTGCACTTCACAAAATAGATGGCATCATGAGCCAGGACAATTATGTGGATATATTGAAGCAACATCTCAAGACATCAGTATGGAAGTGAAAGCTTGGTCGCAAATGGGTCTTACAAATGGACAATGACCCCAAGCATACTTGCAAAGTTGTGGCAAAATGGCTTAAGGACAACAAAGTCAAGGTATTGGAGTGGCCATCACAAAGCCCTGAAGTGAATCCCATAGAAAATTTGTGGGCAGAACTGAAAGTGTGTGTGAGCAAGAATGCCTACAAACCTGACTCAGTTACACCAGCTCTGTCAGGAAGAATGGGTTAAAGGCTACCCAAAATGTTTGACCCAAGTTAAAGAATTTAAAGGCAATGCTACCAAATACTAAGTGAGTGTATGTAAACTTCTGACCCACTGGGAATGTGATGAAAGAAATAAAAGCTGAAAGAAATAATTCTCCCTATTATTATTCTGACATTTCACTTTTTTAAAATACAGTGGTTATCCTAACAAGGAATTTTTACGATGACTAAATGTCAGGAATTGTGAAAAACTGCATTTAAATGTAGTTGACTAAGGTGTATGTAAACTTCCGACTTCAACTGTAGATAGATTTTGGTTTAGATAAACTAGCTAGCGAGCTAGTTGCTAGGTAACTACCTCAGCTTGACATACTTTCTTCTGCGCTGATGTTGGCTGATCAGATAGCTCCCTCTTTGAAGTGAAAAAACCTCCTATAATTTAGACATTTCTCACACCTCAACGTGGCAATCCTCCACATATTTAAATCACTATGAATTCTTGATGTTGTGGTTTGCTTACAAGCAGGCAATGAGAGATGCAGAAACGCTCATATTTGCATGTAGCGAGGAGATTCTGAATTTTTATTACACATACATTACCGGTCAAAAGTTTTAGAGCACCTACTCATTCAAGGGTTTTTCTTCATTTTTACTATGTTCTGCATTGTAGAATAATAGTGAAGACTTCAACACTATGAAATTACACAAATGGAATCATGTAGTAACCACAAAAGTGTTAAACAAATCAAAATGTATTTAATATTTGAGATAGTAGCCATGCTTTGCCTTGATGACAGCATTGCACAATCTTGGCATTCTCTCAACCAGCTTCTGAGGTAGTCACCTGGAATGCATTTAAATTAACAGGTGTGCCTTGTTAAAAGTTAATTTGTTGAATTTCTTTCCATCTTAATTCTTAGGGCTAGGCGCCTCGCTAGTGGGACAACTTCCGGTGAAACTGGAGGGCGCGCAATTCAAATAAATAATCATAAAAGTATGGATATTAAACTTACATTTTTGTTAGTCTAACTGCACTATACGATTTACAGTAGCTATTTCAGCGCTAACATTCCATGCGATTGTTTGAGGACGGCGCCGCACATCAAAATATTTTTCCACCGGCACAGGTTTCATAAATTCACAAATAGCGATTAAATATTCACTTACTTCTTGAAAATCTTCCTCTGATTTGTCATTCAAAAGGGTCCCAGCTATAACATGTAGTGTCATTTTGTTAGATAAAATCCTTCTTTATATCCCAAAAAGTCTGTTTAGTTGGCGCCATCAATTTGAGTAATCCACTCGTTCAACATGCAGAGAAAGGATTCCGAAAATCTACCCCTAAACGTTGTTTCAACAAGTCAAAATACGTTTCGATACACTCCTCAGATACCCTAAAATGTAATCAAACTATAATATTTCTTACGGAAAGATGTATGTTCAATAGGAAACAGATTTTAGCAGGTGCATCCTGTCTTCATGGCACGTTACAAGTTACAAGCCTGAAACCTTGAACATAGACTACTGACACCCTGTGGAAGCAATAGGAATTGCACCCTGGGTGCAAATTTTCAGTATGCCCTTATACTTGCCATTGAAAGAGGATGGTCTCTCATCAAAATAAACATTTCCGGTGATTTTCTTTGGATTTTCTCCAACCATATCTTTTGTGTTATATTCTCCCACATTATGTTAACATTTCTACAAACTTCAAAGTGTTTTATTTCCAATGGTACCAATTATATTCATATCCTGGCTTCAGGGGCTGAGCAACAGGCAGTTTACTTTGGGCACGTCGTTCAGGTGGAAATTGAGAAAAAAGGGCCTAGCCCTAAGACGTTTTAATTAATGCGTTTGAGCCAATTAGTTGTGTTGTAACATGGTAGGGGGTGTAGACAGAAGACAGCTCTATTTGGTAAAAGACCAAGTCCATATTATGGCAAGAACAGCTCAAAGAAGCAAAGAGAAATGACAGTCATTAATTTAAGACATGAAGGTCAGTCTATACGGAAAATTTTAGGAACTTTGAAAGTGCAGTCGCAAAAACCATTAATCTTTATAAAGAAACTGGCTCCCATGAGGACCTTCACATGATTGGAAGACCCGGTGTTACCTCTGCTGCAGAGGATAAGTTCATTAGAATTACCAGCCTCAGAAATTGCAGCCCAAATAAATGCTTCATAGAGTTCAAGTAACACATCTCAACATCAACTGTTCAGAGGAGACTGTGTTAATCAGGCCTTCACGGTCAAATTCTTTGCAAAGAAACCACTTCTAAAGGACACCAATAAGAAGAAGTCTTGCTTGGGCCTAGAAACACGAGCAATGGACATTAGACCGGTGGAAATGTGTCCTTTGGTCTGGAGTCCAAATTGGAGATTTTTGGTTCCAACCATGTGAGACGCGGTGTGGGTGAACGGATGATCTCCACATGTGTATTTCCCACCGTAAAGCATGGAGGAGGAGGTGTTATGGTGTGGCGGTGCTTTGCTGGTGACACTGTCTGTGATTTATTTAGAATTCAAGGCACCATTTAACCAGCATGTCTACCACAGCATTCTGCGCCATCCCAACTGCTTTGGGCTTAGTGGGACTATCATTTGCTTTTCAACTGGACAATGACCCAACACACTTCCAGGTCTTATAAGGGCTATTTGATGAAGAAGGAGAGTGATGGAGTGCTGCATCAGATGACCTGGCCTCCACAATCTGCCAACCTCAACCAAATTGAGATGATTTGGGATGAGTCAGACTCCAGAGTGAAGAAAAAGCAGCCATCACGTGTTCAGCATATTGGGAACTCCTTCAAGACTGTTGGAAAAGTACTCCAGGTGAAGCTGGTTGAGAGAATTCTAAGTGTGTAAAAAGCTGTCATCAAGGCAATGGGTGGCTATTTGAATATTTTTTTTGAACACCTTTTTGGTTACTACATGATTCCATTACGGTAATTTCATAGTTTTGAAGTCTTCACCATTACTCTACAGTGAAGACAATAGTACAAATAAAGAAAAACCCTTGAATGAGTAGGTGTTCTAAAACTTTTGACTGGTAATGTATGGTATGCTAAAAACATTTGTCACGCCCTTATCTGTTTCACCTGTCCTTGTGCTTACTTCCACCCCCCTCCAGGTGTCACCCATCTTCCCCATTATTATCTGGGTACTTATACCTGTGTTCTCAGTTTGTCTGTTGCCAATTCGTCTTGTTAGTCAAGTCAAGGTTCTTGCTTTTCCCCAGCCTCTCATTTTCTTGCCCTCCTGGTTTTAACCCTTGCCTGTCCTGACTCTGAGCCTATCTGCCTGACCTCTCTGCCTGACCCTGACCCTGAGTCTGCCTGCCGTGCTGTACCGTTGCCCACTACTCTGGTTGATCGACCCCTGCCTGCCTTGATCTGTCGTTTGCCTGACCCTGTTGCTGTAATAAACATTGTTACATCAACAAAGTCTGCATTTGGGTCTTACCTGAAACCTGATAATATTAATGGACATATAGTCCAGTGGAGAAATGTATTTTTAATGCTCCAGCTGACGTGTTTTTTCTGTGTGAACCCTGGCACAAAGTTTCTGTTTGTTGTTAATATCTCTTTGTCTGTGACAGTAGGGGAGATGACAGAAGTGTGTGTGTGTGTGTGTGTGTGTGTGTGTGTGTGTGTGTGTGTGTGTGTGTGTGTGTGTGTGTGTGTGTGTGTGTGTGTGTGTGTGTGTGCTTGTGCGTGCGTGAGCGTGCGCGTGCGCGTGTGTGTGTGTGCGTGTGAAAGAGAGAGTGATCATGTAGAGAGTGTGTGTGCCCGCATGTGCATTCATGTATATGTGTGCATCCAGACGCCCCACAGTGTAAAGACGTGAGGCTGGTGACCGTATCCAGTCTGTGTGATAGTGTTCATGTTAATTTTAATGAGTGAACAGGAGACTCAGCAGGGGGTGGTCACAGTATTACAAAGTCAAATTAAAAGAGTTTATAATTAGGCCTCTGATGTGAACAACTTAATCAAAATCAATAATGACACAAGTTTCAGGAAAGTCATGAGCAGAACAGACTAAGATTGTGCAGGGCACTTGTGGGCTTGACAATCAATACATTACAAGGAGAAATAAGAAATAAAAGACCACACGTGCCAATTATATTCAAGGTCACAGAAATTAGTCGTTTCTTGTCATGTGTGAATGTAGGACGATTTAGCCATCAGTATCTGTGTTTGTTTTTTGTTGTTGGGGGGGGGGGGGGGGGGGGGTATTAAAACATACAATCTACCTGCAGTGAGGCTGCTCAACATTTACATTACATTCAGCCATCTAACCGGCTCCTGTCCAGAACGACCCACAGGAGCAACCAGGTTCAAGTGCGCCGCCCAAGGGCACGCCGACAGATCTGTTTTCTTTATTTATTTAGAGCTAAATATAGACAGGTATGTAATTGACTAATAAGCACATTAAAAGGGATGTTGAGGGAAATTACATGGCGGCAAATTCTGAACACAAGTCGAGATGATGGGCGGCGACTATCAACACTAACTACATTTACATAGATGTGTAAATGTTAAAGCAACATCAAGTGTTCACTGATGATATTATTGCTTTGAAAGGAAAGCATGTTTGATACAAGACTCTACTACCCCACTGAGCTAAAGCCTAGATATTAGCACTGGGAGCTAGCATATCTTCAGGTCCAAGGGAATCCATAACACACAATTTCAATATGGAAACTATTTGAATGTGTACTTTATTTCCCATTACAACTAACTCCATATTTAGCTCTTCTCCAAGGATTCAGCAAATGCTCAATGTCGTTCTTCTCCCTTGCATGAAAAGTCCTTCAATTCCATCTGAGGTCAAACAACTTCAGCCCTGCGTTATGTGTAATTGCATTGTTTTGTCCCATTCTCATTGTTTGTGTTTTTGCGGGTAAGTTGAGATGGGGGACCCAAGGGATAGTAAATAGAGCCTAGGAGCCTTGGGAATCATCGAGATGATAAACACAACAATAAGGAAAGTAAATGTAAGTAAACAGCATGATGACACTGTGTGAAAATGAACAATAAAACTCATCTCATCCCACAGATGGGACATATGCACAAACACACCCATTGCATGTGCACACATTAACTGATTTTACGTAAAACTGACTACAACCTTGGTCTCAGATTCAAGGGGAATGGAAATTAACACCATCCTCGTCTCTGACAAGTTAGAGACACACACGTATGATCAGTGGTGGAAAAAGTACTCAATTGTTCTCTCTCTCTCTCTATATATATATATATATATATATATATATAAAATAGTCTCTCTCTCTCATTCTCTCTTTCTCTCTCTAAAATGAGGGGTTGCTGATGTTGCGCATTTGATTAAGGCTTTGGTTGTCACGGCGACAGTGTAATTACAGGAATTGATTATAATAAGAGGGGAGGTTGCAGTACAATGGAAGTACATCTCAAACACACACTTCGATACACAAACCCTGCAGACACAATGGTAGTACATAATTTACACAGTGTACTGCAGACACAATAGTAAAATGCTGCTCCAACTCAACCCAAACTAACCACCCCCACACCCCAACACGTCAAAGAAGCCGGAAAAATCACCATGTAATTGGAAGGAATGAATGGGAGGAATAGTCTAAATGAGCATATGGGGGGATTAGGGACCTGAGTTATTGAAGTTATTTGAAAATGATAATGTGTCATATAAAACCATAGCCTATAGCTGCAGTGAAAAGCATGTCATAAACGCAAACAATATACCATCCACATTTCGATACACAAACCCACACCGCAGACTCAACGGGCGTACATCATTTGCAAAGTGCACTGCAGTAAAAGTGAAAGTCACCCAGTAAAATACTACTTGAGTAAAATCTAACAGTATTTGGTTTTAAATATACTAAGTATCAAAAGTAAATGGAATTGCTAAAATGTACTTAAGTTTCAAAAGTGAAATTATAAATCAATTCAACTTCCTTATATTAAGCAAACCAGAAGACACAATTTAATTAAATGTTTTATTGATGGATAGCCAGGGGCACACTCCAACACTCTGACATCATTTACAAACAAAGAATTTGTGTTTAGTGAGTCTGCCAGATCAGAGGCAGTAGGGATGACCAGAGATATTCTCTTGATAAGTGTGTGAATTGGACCTGTCAAAATGTAACGAGTACTTTTGGGTGTCAGGGAAAATGTATGGAGTAAAGAGTACTTTATTTTCATTAGGAATGGAGTGAAGTAAAAGTAAAAGTACAATTTTAAATAGTAAAGTAAAGTACAGATAGCCCTAAAAACTACTTGGTAGATAATGCTGACCGCATTATCTACCAAGAGAATTCTCTTTGATTATAATCACAGTCGTGTATATCCCGCCCCAAGCAGACACCTTGACGGCCCTGAAAGAACTTCATTGGACTCTATGTAAACTGGAAACCACATATCCCGAGGATGCATTTATTGTAACTGGGGATTTTAACAAGGCTAATCTGAACACAAGGCTGCCTACATTTTATAAACATATCGAATGTACAACCCGGGCTGGCAAAATCCTGGATCATTGTTACTCTAACTTCCGTGACGCATACAAAGCCTTCCCTCGCCCTGCTTTTGGCAAATCTGACCACGACTCCATTTTGTTGCTCCCAGCCAAAAACAGAAACTAAAACAGGAAACACCCGTGCTCAGGTCTGTTCAACGCTGGTCCAACCAATCTGATTCCTCGCTTCAAGATTGCTTCGATCGCGTGGACTGGGATATGTTCCGGATAGCGTTGAACCATGGTGACTATTAAAACCTTCCCCAACCCGAAACCGTGGATTGATGGCAGCATTCGCGCAAAACTGAAAGCGCGAACCACTGCTGCTATTAAACATTTAAACGTGTTAACCCTCGCAAGGCCTATGGCCCAGACGGCATCCCTAGCCACGTCCTCAGAGCATGCGCAGACCAGCTGGCTGGTGTGTTTACGGACATATTCAATCAATCCCTATCCCAGTCTGCAGTTCCCACATGCTTCAAGAGGGCCACCATGGTTCCTGTTCCCAAGAAAGCTAAGGAAACTGATCAAAATGATTACCACCCCGTAGCACTCACTTCCGCCATCATGAAGTGCTTTGAGAGACTAGTCAAGGATCATATCACCTCCACCCTATCTGACACCCTAGACCCACTCCAATTTGCTTACCGCCCCAAAAGGTCTACAGATGATGCAATCGCAATCACACTGCACACTGCCCTAACCCATCTGGACAAGAGGAATACCTATGTAAGAATGCTGTTCATCAACTACTGCTCAGCATTTAACACCATAGTACCCTCCAAACTCATCATTAAGCTCAAGGCCCTGAGTCTAGACCCCGCCCTGTGCAACTGAGTCTTGGACTTTCTGATGGGACGCCCCCAGGTGGTGAGGTTAGGGAACAACATCTCCACCCCACTGATCCTCAACACTGGGGTTCTCAGCCCTCTCCTGTACTCCCTGTTCACCCATGACTGCGTGGCCATGCACGCCTCCACTCAATCATCATGTTTGCAGACCACACCACAGTGGTGGGCTTGATTACCAACAACGAGACGGCCTACAGGGAGGAGGTGAGGCCCTCGGAGTGTGGTGTCAGGAAAATAACCTCACATTCAACGTCAACAAAACAAAGGAGATCGTGGACTTCAGGAAACAGCTGAGGGAGCACCCCCCTATCCACATCGACTGGACAGTAGTGGAGAAGGTGGAAAGTTTTTAGTTCCTCTGCGTACACATCACAGACAAACTGAAATGGTCCACCCACACAGACAGCGTGGTGATGAAGGTGCAACAGCGCACCTTCAAACTCAGGAGGCTGAGGAAATTTGGCTTGTCACCAAAAACACTCAAACTTCTACAAATGCACAATCGAGAGCAACCTGTCGGGCTGTATCACCGCCTGGTACGGCAACTGCTGCGCCCACAACCGGAAGGCTCTCCAGAGGGTAGTGAGGTCTGCACAATGCATCACCGGGGACAAACTACCTGCTCTTCAGGACACCTACACCCGATGTCACAGGAAGGCCAAAAAGATCATCAAGGACAACAACCACCCGAGCCACTGCCACTCAATCACTGACATTGAGTGGCTGCTGTCAACATACTGACTCAAATCACTAGCTACTTAATAATTAGAAATTGGATGTAATAAATGTATCACTAGTCACTTTAAACAATGCCAATTTATATAATGTTTACATACCCTACATTACTCATCTCATATGTATATACTGTACTCTATACAACATATTGCATCCTATGCCGTTCGGCCATCGCTCATCCATATATTTATATGTACATATTCTTATTAATTCCTTTACACTTTACATTCATTCCTTTACACTTTACATTCATTCCAACCTGGGACACTGCACATAATGGACACCCCTCCCCAACAGTAGGATCCAGGTATACCAGATAGATATCGGTGGCTATAGCTCCATGTATTATCCTCCATTGCAGGTCAGCTGTCCTCTTATCTTCATTGGGATAGGGGGCAGCATTTTCACTTTTGGATCAAAAGCGTGCCCAGAGTAAACTGCCTGCTACTCAGTCCCATATGCTAATATATGCATATTATGAGTCATATAGAAAACACTCTGAAGTTTCTAAAACTGTTTGAATGATGTCTGTGATATTATGGAGTTAATTTGGAAAAAAGTTCGCGTTTTGAGGACTGAATTTGCGTTTTTTTTTTGGTAGCCAAATGTGATGTACAAAACGTAGCTATTTCTAATACACAAAGAATCTTTTTGGAAAAACTGAGCATCTGCTATCTAACTGAGAGTCTCCTCATTGAAAACATCCGAAGTTCTTTAAAGGTAAATGATTTTATTTCAAGGCTTTTATGTTTTTGTTGAAATGTTGCGTGCTGGATGCTAACGCTAATGCTAACGCTAAATGCTACGCTAGCTAGCCACTTTTACACAAATAATTGTTTTCCTATGGTTGAGAAGCATATTTTGAAAATCTGAGATGACAGTGTTGTTTACAAAAGGCTAAGCTTGAGAGATGGCATATTTATTTCATTTCATTTGCGATTTTCATGAATAGTTAACGTTGCGTTATGGTAATGAGCTTGAGTCTGTATTCCTGATACCGGATCCGGGATGGGGAGATCAGAGAGGTTAAAAGTATTTTTTATTTAAGTACTTTACACCACTGCGTATTATAGTTAATCACGTTCTACATTCTTTCTCATCCTATTCTAACTATTTTCCCCATATTTTTTCTCTACCGTCAGTATATCACTGTATCTCCAGAAGGATACCACAATTTACTTAAATCAGTCCTTTCTGTCACATATCTCCTGCATTGCCCTCTACTGCTCACCCTGTGTCTCCTTGACCTGCCGCCACTCCCCCAGTACTCTCTCCCTCTCCCTCCCTCTCTCTCTCTGTGTGTGTGATTATCTGGGCAGAGACAGGTGTACTGGAGCAGATCCCCACCAGCTGCAACTGTTCCATAATCAAGACCTCTACAAATACTCGGCACTGCCACTTCCACTCTGCCAGATAGTAATCTCTGCTCAGTCAGTCTATGTTTCTAGCCGTTTGTTACTATTCAGATCCTGTTATCCTGTTTTCCTTGCCTGATGCCGTTTTCCTCTCCGCTACAGTTCCGCCTGCTCTGACTCTGTCCCTGTCTCCAATCCCACGTCTCATCATCCTGCTACTCTGTCCTGGATTCCCCACTCTACTACTCCCTTGGAATCCCCTCCGGACCTGCTTAGCCTGTCTCAACCACTCTCGTTACAGCCTCCACCCTTGGTTTCCAGCAACCCGCCCAAGCTTCCCTTGACTTGCTCTCTATCTCCCCGCTCTGTTTTAATAAATACCTTGGTTACTTCATCCCAGTCTCCTCGTTTGAGTCTGCTCCTAGGTTTCCCTGTTCCACTCCGTGTAACACTTTCTCTCCAATTGTCACTAACAACGGCCACAATCCCCAAGGGGTGTCGACCTGTCTGTTTTTTTCTGTCTACTTCTGTGTCCATCCGTCTGTCTACTTGTCTCTCTGTTTGCAACTGTCAGAGTAAGTATTTCCATGTTTCTTTGGTTTCCTGTCTACATCTTCACGTAAAAAAACTAAATTGACACACGCCCCAAAATATGGACTAACGGAATAGTAAACGGTGTAAAACACATATATCAAGGCACACATAAACACACGTCTTCCTAAACGTGGACACACAAATACTGTGCATTCAGACACACACAGAACGTTAACATGCAATCAGGGGAAGCACAAACGCACAGACATATTACGGGTTATCGTGTATTTTTTTGACTGAGGAAATCACTTTTTCATTCAGGTGTTTTTTGTGAGATGTATCACTAACTCCCATTAAACATCAAAGCAACTGCTTGAATAGACACAGAGTTCTCTGAGTAAATCACATTATTCTGAATCAATAAACTATTTTCCTTACAACCTACAGTGCCTTGCGAAAGTATTCGGCCTCCTTGAACTTTGCGACCTTTTGCCACATTTCAGGCTTCAAACATAAAGATATAAAACTGTATTTTTTTGTGAAGAATCAACAACAAGTGGGACACAATCATGAAGTGGAACGACATTTATTGGATATTTCAAACTTTTTTAACAAATCAAAATCTGAAAAATTGGGCGTGCAAAATTATTCAGCCCCTTTACTTTCAGTGCAGCAAACTCTCTCCAGAAGTTCAGTGAGGATCTCTGAATGATCCAATGTTGACCTAAATGACTAATGATGATAAATACAATCCACCTGTGTGTAATCAAGTCTCCGTATAAATGCACCTGCACTGTGATAGTCTCAGAGGTCCGTCAAAAGCGCAGAGAGCATAATGAAGAACAAGGAACACACCAGGCAGGTCCGAGATACTGTTGTGAAGAAGTTTAAAGCCGGATTTGGATACAAAAAGATTTCCCAAGCTTTAAACATCCCAGGGAGCACTGTGCAAGCGATAATATTGAAATGGAAGGAGTATCAGACCACTGCAAATCTACCAAGACCTGGCCGTCCCTCTAAACTTTCAGCTCATACAAGGAGAAGACTGATCAGAGATGCAGCCAAGAGGCCCATGATCACTCTGGATGAACTGCAGAGATCTACAGCTGAGGTGGGAGACTCTGTCCATAGGACAACAATCTGTCGTATATTGCACAAATCTGGCCTTTATGGAAGAGTGGCAAGAAGAAAGCCATTTCTTAAAGATATCCATAAAAAGTGTTGTTTAAATTTTGCCACAAGCCACCTGGGAGACACACCAAACATGTGACCTGAATCCAATCGAGAATCTGTGGAAAGAACTGAAAACTGCTGTTCACAAATGCTCTCCATCCAACCTCACTGAGCTCGAGCTGTTTTGCAAGGAGGAATGGGAAAAAAATTCAGTCTCTCGATGTGCAAATCTGATAGAGACATACCCCAAGCAACTTACAGCTGTAATCGCAGCAAAAGGTGGCGCTACAAAGTATTAACTTAAGGGGGCTGAATAATTTTGCACGCCCAATTTTTCAGTTTTTGATTTGTTAAAAAAGTTTGAAATATCCAATAAATGTCGTTCCACTTCATGATTGTGTCCCACTTGTTGTTGATTCTTCACAAAAAAATACAGTTTTATATCTTTATGTTTGAAGCCTGAAATGTGGCAAAAGGTCGCAAAGTTCAAGGGGGGCGAATACTTTCGCAAGGCACTGTATATCCTGACTCATACTGGAAGAGATATGTCTGAGAAAGAGTGGAGGAAATAGAGAGATAAAGAAAAAATGAAAAAGAGTGGCAGGGTGTGAGAAGGATTTTCCAAAAGGAGGGAGGGCTTCAGAGGAGGGCAGATAGAGGAAAATAACACCCTCCAAAAAAGAAAGAAAGAGAGTGATAGAAAGAGAAAAGACATTGACAGTGTCCATCCAAGTCACAGCCACCACTGTGCACAGCATCTCAATACACAGAGGAGATGGGGTCGGGAAACAACAGCAGAAAACAACAAAAGAGAAGCAATGAAAAATGAATAGGGATACAAAAAAAACACTGACTTTCCTTTTTTGTTGGCCCGAGGAGAGTGAATGATCAGTATCTCAGTTTTACATCATCAGGTAATGAGCATGAGGGCCAGTGGACCTCTCCTGTCTCCTCTCCTACACCCCTTCTGTCTTTCTTTCCTCTTCTCTCTCTTTCTCTCTCTCTCTCTCTCTCTCTCTCTCTCTTTCTCTCTCTCTCTTAAGTTCTCTTACCCGCAGGCTGCTGTGGTAATTGGCTGTCCAACAGAGCTGGAGTGGAAATGTGTAGGGGTTGAAATTGTGTGTGTGTGTGTGTGTGTGTGCGTACATGCATGCATGCGTGTGTTTGTGATTAACATCTACGAGTGCATGATGTATCTTTATGACTATTGATGACGAAGATGGAGATTATTTAAAAGGAAAAACTGTAGAAATGTCCATGGTATCTACAGGTCTCCGCTAAACTATGTTTTGATAGCAACTAAACATGTACAGTTGAAGTCGGATGTTTACATACACCTTAGCCAAATACATTTAAACTCAGTAAAATTCCTGACATTTAATCCTAGTAAAAATTCAATGTCTTTGTCACGTTCTGACCTTAGATATTTTGTTATGTCTTTGTTTAGTATGGTCAGGGCGTGAGTTGGGTGGGTTGTCTATGTTAATTTTTCTATGTTTTGGGATTTCTGTGTTTGGCCTGGTATGGTTCTCAATCAGCGGCAGTTGTCAATTGTTGTCCCTGATTGAGAACCATACTTAGGTAGCCTGGTTTCACTTTTGAGTGGTGGGTGATTATTTTCCGTGTTAGTGGCACACGGGACAGTTTAGTTTGTTTCGATTTTCGTTTGTTCTTTCACTTTGTTATTTTGTAGTTTTCAGTTTTACATATTAAAATGGGCACTTACCAAGCAACAAATTGGTCCGATATCTCTTACTCCTCGTCGGAAGAAGAAGACGAGCGTTACAGTCTTAAGTCAGTTAGGATCACCACTTTATTTTAAGAATGTGAAATGTCAGAATAATAGTAGGGAGAATTATTTATTTCAGCTTATTTATTTCATCACTTTCCCAGTGGGTCATAGTTTACATACACTCAATTAGTATTTGGTAGCATTGGTTCTAAAATTGTGATCTTGGGACAAACAATTCGATTAGCCTTCCACATGCTTCCCAGAATAAGTTGAGTGAATTTTGGCCCATTCCTCCTGACAGAGCTGGTGTAACTGAGTCAGGTTTGTAGGCCTCCTTGCTCGCACATGCTTTATCAGTTCTGCACACAAATGTTCTATAGGATTGAGGTCAGGGCTTTGTGATGGCCACTCCAATACATTGACTTTGTTGTCCTTAAGCCATTTTGCCACAACTTTGGAAGTATGGTTGGGGTCATTGTCCATTTGGAAGATCCATTTGCGACCAAGCTTTAACCTCCTAACTGACGTCTTGAGATGTTGCTTCAATATTTCCACATAATTTCCCTTCCTTTTTCCTCCAAACATATCGAAGTTCATTATGGCCAAACAGTTATATTTTTGTTTCAGCAGACCAGAGGACATTACTCCAAAAAGTATGATCTTTGTCACCATGTGCAGTTGCAAATCGTAGTCTGCCTTTTTTTACGGCAGTTTTGGAGCAGTGACTTCTTCCTTGCTGAGCGGCCTTTCAGGTTATGTCGATATAGGACTCGTTTTACTGTGGATCTAGATGCTTTTGTACCTGTTTCCTCCAGCATCTTCACAAGGTCTGCTGTTGTTCTGGGATTGATTTCCACCTTTCTCACCAAAGTACGTTAATCTCTAGGACACAGAACGCTTCTCCTGCCTGAGCAATATGACGGCTGCGTATTCCCATGGTGTTTATACTTGCGTACTATTGTTTGTACAGATGAACGTGGTTCCTTCCGATGTTTGGAAATTGCTCCCAAGGATGGACCAGACTTGTTGAGGTCTACAATGTTTTTTCTGAGGTCTTGGCTGATTTTTTTTAGATTGTGTCAAGCAAAGAGGCACTGAGTTTGAAGGTAGGCCTTGAAATACATCCATAGGTACGCCTCCTATTGACTCAAATTATGTAAATTAGCCTATCAGAAGCTTCTTTAGCCATTACCTAATTTTCTGGAATTTTCCAAGCTGTTTAATGGAATAGTCAACTTAGTGTATGTAAACTTCTGACCCACTGGAATTGTGATACAGTGAATTATAAGTGAAATTGTAACGCTTTCTTCCTGAGAAAGAGAGGACCAAAGCGCAGCGTGGTGAGTGTTCATCTTCTTTAATAATAAATCCCAACTGAACACTTCAAATTACAAAACAACAAATGTGAAACCAGTCCTATCTGGTGCATAGACACAAAGACAGACAGGAAACAATCACCCACAAACCCCAACACAAAACAAGCTACCTAAATATGGTTCCCAATCAGAGACAATGACTAAGACCTGCCTCTGATTGAGAACCATATCAGGCCAAACATAGAAACAGACAAACTAGACACACAACATAGAATGCCCACCCAGCTCACATCCTGACCAACACTAAAACAAGGAAAACACACAAGAACTATGGTCAGAACGTGACAGAAATATTCTGTCTGTAAACGATTGTTGGAAAAATTACTTGTATCATGCACAAAGTAGATGTCCTGTCTGACTTGCCAAAACTATAGTTTGTTGACAATACAGTTGTGGAGTGGTTGAAAACGAGTTTAATTGACTTCAACTGTATACTCTTTTACATTTGCTATGATACATGCCTATAGATGCTATGATGGTGATGAATTCCACTAGTAGGAGTAAGACCTTTTTTGGTACAGCATGATGCCATTAATGTCTCTAAACCAAATGAGACGTTCATAAACACACAGCAGCACATATACCATAATTCATTGGCCTTAAAAAGCATGGGATCGATGACAGTTTATGATGTGGTTTTCCCATGATTCAATGGGAGATACTTTTTTAGGGTCGGTGCAGGCAGGCGTCACAGGCTCAGATGTCAAAGGTAATGGAGGTCATTTTGAAAGTGTTCAGTCAAATTTCCACTCAAATCAATATTTGCTCTCTAGTTAATGTCTCATTGCTCCATGTGATGCCAATTTGTCTTTAATTGCAGTGTGGTGTATAATTGAAATACTTGTTTTCTGTCTTTCTAAGCATTATATGTTGCTTTTTGCTTTGTATGAAGTCAAAAGCAGTCATTATGTTAGCCCTGGTCAATGTTAATATGGGGTTGCGTGTGTCTAGAGAGGAGTTGTTTTCAGCCCAGTCTGTGAAAATTGCCAAAATGTGTTTTCTTTTCACCTTTACCCTCTTCTTATTTATGAAAGATAACTCTTAGCAGCATCTGACACTTAGAGTTAATCTGAGACTTATTCACTGAGTGTACAAAACACTACTGTTGAGTTGCACCCTCTTTTGCCCTGAAAACATCTTCAATTCGTCAAGGCATAGACTACAAGGTGTTGAAAGCGTTCCACTCAGAACCACATGAATACATGTGCACTTCTTGACACACTCAAACTGATGCCCCTGGCACCTAATACCATACCCTGTTCAAAGGCACTTCAATATTTTGTCTTGCCCATTCACCCTATGAATGGCACACATACAACTTGCAGACTTGTTTTCGAGTTGCTGTGCGTTTTGTTGCCAACCTATTTTGCTACCTGACAACTTTACGGTTTATATTTTTGTTTTTTTTCCTCAACTTTTTCACTCCGGACGCTTTATCTGGACACGATTCGTCAGGACCTCCAACAGCCGAAGCTAAGTAGTAACATTAACATGATGCCTTCTAATTGCAGTCGCTGTACTCGATTTACGGCGAGGATAGCTGTGCTACAAGCCCAGCTTCAGACGCAATCGTTAGACAAGGGTCATTTCAGTGTAGGAAAGGATGAAACAGCGTCTGTGCCACCAGTAAGTACAGATAGTAGTATAAATCCCCTGGCACAGTCCCCGCAGCCGGACAACTTTGTCACGGTTTCTGGAAGGAAATGCTGTAGGAACGCTCAACCGGTGTTGCTCATTCAGCCGACAGAAACTTTCAACTGGTTTTCCCCATTAAGCAGCGGGTTGGAGTCAGAGGCCGAGTCTTCTCTGGTCTCTAGTCTTCTCTGGTCTCTACTCCTCCCGTTACGGGGTCTGAGACGCCAAGCTTCCCACCATTAGCTCTGACAAATTGAAAACTCTAGTCATTGGCGACTCCATTACCCGCAGTATTAGACTTAAAACGAATCATCCAGCGATCATACACTGTTTACCAGGGGGCAGGGCTACCGACGTTAAGGCTAATCTGAAGATGGTGCTGGCTAAAGCTAAAACTGGCGAGTGTAGAGAGTATAGAGATATTGTTATCCACGTCGGCACCAACGATGTTAGGATGAAACAGTCAGAGATCACCAAGCGCAACATAGCTTCTGCGTGTAAATCAGCTAGAAAGATGTGTCGGCATCGAGTAATTGTCTCTGGCCCCCTCCCAGTTAGGGGGAGTGATGATCTCTACAGCAGAGTCTCACAACTCAATCGCTGGTTGAAAACTGTTTTCTGCCCCTCCCAAAATATAGAATTTGTAGATAATTGGCCCTCTTTCTGGGACTCACCCACAAACAGGGCCAAGCCTGACCTGCTGAGGAGTGACTGACTCCATCCTAGCTGGAGGGGTGCTCTCATCTTATCTACCGACATAGACAGGGCTCTAACTCCTCTAGCTCCACAATGAAATAGGGTGCAGGCCAGGCAGGCTGTTAGCCAGCCTGCCAGCATAGTGGAGTCTGCCACTAGCACAGTCAGTGTAGTCAGCTCAGCTATCACCATTGAGACCGTGTCTGTGCCTCAACCTAGGTTGGGCAAAACTAAACATGGTGGTGTTCGCCTTAGCAATCTCACTAGGATAAAGACCACCTCCATTCCTGTCATTATTGAAAGAGATCATGATACCTCACATCTCAAAATAGGGCTACTTAATGTTAGATCCCTTACTTCAAAGGCAATTATGGTCAATGAACTAATCACTGATCATAATCTTGATGTGATTGGCCTGACTGAAACATGGCTTAAGCCTGATGAATTTACTGTGTTAAAAGAGGCCTCACCTCCTGGCTACACTAGTGACCATATCCCCCGTGCATCCCGCAAAGGCGGAGGTGTTGCTAACATTTACGATAGCAAATTTCAATTTACAAAAAAAAAAAATGAAGTTTCCGTCTTTTGAGCTTCTAGTCATGAAATTTATGCAGCCTACTCAATCACTTTTTATAGCTACTGTTTACAGGCCTTCTGGGCCATATACAGCATTTCTCACTGAGTTCCCTGAATTCCTATCAGACCTTGTAGTCATAGCAGATCATATTCTAATCTTTGGTGACTTTAATATTCACATGGAAAAGTCCACAGACCCACTCCAAAAGGCTTTCGGAGCCATCATCGACTCAGTGGGTTTTGTCCAACATGTCTCTGGACCCACTCACTGTCACAGTCATACGCTGGACCTAGTTTTGTCCCATGGAATAAATGTTGTGGATCTTAATGTTTTTCCTCATAACCCTGGACTATTGGACCACCATTTTATTACGTTTGCAATTGCAACAAATAATCTGCTCAGACCAAAACCAAGGAACATCAAAAGTCGTGCTATAAATTCACAGACAACACAAAGATTCCTTGATGTCCTTCCAGATTCCCCCTGTCTACCCAAGGACGCCAGAGGACAAAAATCAGTTAATCACCTAACTGAGGAACTCAATTTAACCTTGCGCAATACCCTAGATGCAGCTGCACCCCTAAAAACTAAAAACATTTCTCATAAGAAACTAGCTCCCTGGTACACAGAAAATACCCGAGCTCTGAAGCAAGCTTCCAGAAAATTGGAACGGAAATGGCGCCACACCAAACTGGAAGTCTTCCGACTAGCTTGGAAAGACAGTACCGTGCAGTACCGAAAGAGCCCTTACTGCTGCTCATCCTATTTTTCTAACTTAATTGAGGAAAATAAGAACAATCCGAAATTCCTTTTTGATACTGTCACAAAGCTAACTAAAAAGCAGCATTCCCCAAGAGAGGATGACTTTAACTTTAGCAGTGATAAATTCAGGAACTTCTTTGAGGAAAAGATTATGATTATTAGAAAGCAAATTACGGACTCCTCCTTTAAATCTGCGTATTCCTTCAAAGCTCAGTTGTCCTGAGTCTGCACAACTCTGCCAGGACCTAGGATCAAGAGAGACGCTCAAGTGTTTTAGTACTATATCTCTTGACACAATGATAAAAATAATCATGGCCTCTAAACCTTCAAGCTGCATACTGGAACCTATTCCAACTAAACTACTGAAAGAGCTGCTTCCTGTGCTTGGCCCTCCTATGTTGAACATAATAAACGGCTCTCTATCCACCAGATGTGTACCAAACTCACTAAAAGTGGCAGTAATAAAGCCTCTCTTGAAAAAGCCAAACCTTGACCCAGAAAATATTTAAAAAACTATCGGCCTATATCGAATCTTCCATTCCTCTCAAAAATTTTAGAAAAGGCTGTTGCGCAGCAACTCACTGCCTTCCTGAAGACAAACAATGTATACGAAATGCTTCAGTCTGGTTTTAGACCCCATCATAGCACTGAGACGGCACTTGTGTAGGTGGTAAATTACATTTTAATGGCATCGGACCGAGGCTCTGCATCTGTCCTCGTGCTCCTAGACCTTAGTGCTGCTTTTGATAGCATCGATCACCACATTCTTTTGGAGAGATTGGAAACCCAAATTGGTCTACACGGTCAAGATATCAGTTTGTCTCTGTGAATGGTTTGTCCTCTGACAAATCAACTGTAAATTTCGGTGTTCCTCAAGGTTCCGTTTTAGGACCACTATTGTTTTCACTATATATTTTACCTCTTGGGGATGTTATTCGAAAACATAATGTTAACTTTCACTGCTATGCGGATGACACACAGCTGTACATTTCAATGAAACATGGTGAAGCCCCAAAATTGCCCTTGCTAGAAGCATGTGTTTCAGACATAAGGAAGTGGATGGCTGCAAACGTTCTACTTTTAAACTCAGACAAAACAGAGATGCTTGTTCTAGGTCCCAAGAAACAAAGAGATATTCTGTTGAATCTGACAATTAATCTTAATGGTTGAAAGTCGTCTCAAATAAAACTGTGAAGGACCTCGGCGTTACTCTGGACCCTGATCTCTCTTTTGAAGAACATATCAAGACCATTTCAAGGACAGCTTTTTTCCATCTACGTAACATTGCAAAAATCAGAAACTTTCTGTCCAAAAATGATGCAGAAAAATTTATCCATGCTTTTGTCACTTCTAGGTTAGACTACTGCAATGCTCTACTTTCCGGCTACCCGGATAAAGCACTAAATAAACTTCAGTTAGTGCTGAACACGGCTGCTAGAATCCTGACTAGAACCAAAAAAGTTGATCATATTACTCCAGTGCTAGCCTCTCTACACTGGCTTCCTGTCAAAGCAAGGGCTGATTTCAAGGTTTTACTGCTAACCTACAAAGCATTACATGGGCTTGCTCCTACCTATCTCTCTGATTTGGTCCTGCCGTACATACCTACACGTACGCTACGGTCAAAAGACACAGGCCTCCTAATTGTCCCTAGAATTTCTAAGCAAACAGCTGGAGGCAGGGCTTTCTCCTATAGAGCTCCATTTTTATGGAACGGTCTGCCTACCCATGTCAGAGACGCAAACTCGGTCTCAAGTCTTTACTGAAGACTCATCTCTTCAGTGGGTCATATGATTGAGTGTAGTCTGGCCCAGGAGTGGGAAGGTGAACGGAAAGGCTCTGGAGCAACGAACCGCCCTTGCTGTCTCTGCCTGGCCGGTTCCCCTCTTTCCACTGGGATTCTCTGCCTCTAACCCTATTACAGGGGCTGAGTCACTGGCTTACTGGGGCTCTCTCATGCCGTCCCTGGAGGGGGTGCATCACCTGAGTGGGTTTATTCACTGATGTGGTCATCCTGTCTGGGTTGGCGCCCCCCCCCTTGGGTTGTGCCGTGGCGGAGGTCTTTGTGGGCTATACTCAGCCTTGTCTCAGGATGGTAGGTTGGTGGTTGAAGATATCCCTCTAGTGGTGTGGGGGCTGTGCTTTGGCAAAGTGGGTGGGGTTATATCCTTCCTGTTTGGCCCTGTCCGGGGGTGTCCTCGGATGGGGCCACAGTGTCTCCTGACCCCTCCTGTCTCAGCCTCCAGTATTTATGCTGCAGTAGTTTATGTGTCGGGGGGGCTAGGGTCAGTTTGTTATATCTGGAGTACTTCTCCTGTCCTATTCGGTGACCTGTGTGAATCTAAGTGTGCGTTCTCTAATTCTTTCCTTCTCTCTTTCTTTCTCTCTCTCGGAGGACCTGAGCCCTAGGACCATGCCCCAGGACTACCTGACATGCCTCCTTGCTGTCCCCAGTCCACCTGGCCGTGCTGCTGCTCCAGTTTCAACTAGGACCTGAGCCCTAGGACTGTGCCCCAGGACTACCTGACATGATGACTCCTTGCTGTCCCCAGTCCACCTGGCCGTGCTGCTGCTCCAGTTTCAACTGTTCTGCCTTATTATTATTCGACCATGCTGGTCATTTATGAACATTTGAACATCTTGGCCATGTTCTGTTATAATCTCCACCCGGCACAGCCAGAAGAGGACCACCCCACATAGCCTGGTTCCTCTCTAGGTTTCTTCCTAGGTTTTGGCCTTTCTAGGGAGTTTTTCCTAGCCACCGTACTTCTACACCTGCATTGTTTGCTGTTTGGGGTTTTAGGCTGGGTTTCTGTACAGCACTTTGAGATATCAGCTGATGTACAAAGGGCTATATAAATAAATTTGATTTGATACGCAATCCATGCCTTAATTGTGTCAAGGCTTAAAAATCCTTCTTCAACCTATCTCCTACCCTTCATTTTCACTGATCGAAGTGGATTTAACAAGTGACACCAACAAGAGATCATAGCTTTCACCTGGATTCACCTGGTCAGTAGTCTATGTCATGGACATTTTTTGTATACTCTATACACAGCTTTCTTTTCTCTACACCTATACTTACACGGCTATAACATGTGGTATTTCATAAATATATTATTAAGCATCTATAGGCTTGCAATAATACATGCACTAATCTTATCTTCAAGTAATAGTTTTGGGATAATATTTTAAACTTCCTGATGCATTAAGACATTAATTACAGGCCTGTGTGTGGTCTGCACCTAATTGCTGCTTTTCCTCAGCTTTGTCCATGAATAAAACCCAGTGTCCCTGCACTCTTTAACCACCCCTGAATATGAATCTACAGATCTCTTCTTTAATAGAGACGTACAGGACATAGACTACTGAATGTGCCTTAACTGCCCCTAAAAAGCAACTCATCAATTTGAAAACGGCCTTTGTTGCATCGATATGAGTCAGACACATTTATTCTAGTGTCAAAACTGACTACAAAGTGTAAATAGGATAATGTGTGTCATTATGTCAGTCTCATCTAAAACCTAGTTTGGAACTTGATTGCGTCACAACGAGTAAATGAAGGTTGGGTTTGGAATACAATTACGTCAACAAATCATGCCCCTTTTTGCCTTGCCCACGAGCAAATCGCCCCTCCTCCCACTTCGCTTCCCTTCATTGAATGAGGCTCCATTTCTTCATCGCCCCCAATGTGTTCAAAGGACGACAGACTAACTCTAGCGTGGTGTGCAATGACAGTTGGTGGTGAGTTTAACCAGAGATACTGGAATATAATGACCTCTCTGGTATAACTTAGCTAACAACATTAGATAACGCTATTGTTGGTTATGTTGGTAGCTATATTTTGATAAAGCGAGGCAAGTTAGCTAACATTAGTAATTTAATGTCAAGCATCAAAGTAAATATATATATATATATGTTTCAGAGGTTTAAAAGGGAACATAAACGAATAATAAAAATAACTTTGTTTTCCTGGTCAGAACTGTCACACCCTGATCTGTTTCACCTGTCTTTGTGATTGTCTTCACCTCCCTTCAGTTGTCACCCATCTTCCTCATTATCCCCTGTGTATTTATACCTGCGTTCCCTGTTTGTCTGCTGACAGTTTTGTTTCATCAAGCATACCAGCATTTTTCCCTCTGCTCCTGTCTCTGGATTGTTCCTGTTTTCTAGTTTCCCCAGTGTTGAACATTCTGCCTGCCCTGACCCTGATTCTGCCTGCCATCCTGTACCTTTGCCCCACCTTCTGGATTACTGACCTTTGCCTGCCCACCCTGCGCCTGCCTGCTGTCCTGTACCTTAGCCCCACCTATCTGTATTACTGACCTCTGCATGCCCTTGACCTGCCTTTTGCCTGCCCCTGTTCGATTAAGGAGAAGTTGATCTATATTTCCATGCATAACACTTATATATTTAATCAATGTTTATTATGAGTATTTCTGTAATTTGATGTGGCTCTCTGCACTTTCACCGAATGTTTGTTTGAGACAATGCATTTCTGATCATAACACACCAATTTCAAATGAGGTTTTTGGACATAAAGATTAACTGTATCGAACAAAACACACATTTATTGTGTAACGAAGTCCTGTGAGTGCCATCTGATCATCAAAGGTTTGATTCATTTAATCGTTTTATCTGCGGGATTGACCTTTTTCCTAGCACTACTCCAACCCGGGGACGACTGTACTCTCTGTCGGGACCAGACACCAAGGCTATGGAGACCTAGAGTGGTGACTCCCCAGCTGCAGGATTCATCTATCCTTCTGCCTCTCCTGCCAGCGCAGGGTTCTTCTTTGTGGAGAAGAAGGACAAGACCCTGTGCCTGTGCATCAACTACCGGGGTCTCAATGACATAACGGGTGAAGAACCGCTACCCCTCATCTCCTCGGCCTTCTAGCCGCTCCAGGGGGCCACCGTGTTTTTCAAGCTGGATCAACGGAATGCCTACCACCTGGTGTGGATACGGGAAGGGGACGAGTGGAAGACCGCCTTCAACATGGCCAGCGGTCACAAAGAGTATCTGGTAATGCCATTTGGCCTTACCAACACCCCTGCTGTGTTCCAAGCTCTGGTTAATGATGTTCTCCGTGACATGTTGAACTGGTTCGTCTTTGTATACCTTGATGACATCCTCGTCTTCTCCTGCTCCACCAAGAATATGTGCTCCACGTCCGATAGGTTCTCCAACGCCTCCTGGAGAACCAGCTGTTTGTAAAAGTAGAGAAGTGCGAGTTCCATCGCTCCACCAACCCTTTTCTGGGTTACATAATCGCTGCAGGGAGCATACAAATGGATTCCGGGAAGGTGAGAGCGGTTGTAAATTGGCCCCAGCCTACTTCCAGGGTGCAGCTGCAATGTTTCCTGGAGTTCGCCAACTTCTATCGCCGCTTTATCCGGGGTTACAGCATCCTGGCTTCCCACCTGTCAGCACTCACTCCGCCCCAATTTTCCGTTCGCATGGTCACCAGCTGCTGACTGGGCATTCCGGGACCTGAAACATCACTTTACCACAGCTACCATCTTGGTTCATCCTGAGCCATCAATTCAGTTCGTGGTGGAGGCAATGCTTCGGATGTCGGAGTGGGGGCTGTCCTGTCCCACCGCTCTACCCTGGATGTCAAGCTACATCCCTGCGCCGCCTTCTCCTATCACCTCAATGCCACACAGAAGAACTACGATGTGGGGAATCATGAGCTTCTCGTGGTGAAGATGCCATTGGAGGAATGGAGGCACTTGCTGGAGGGGCATCCACTCATCGTGTGGACTGACCATAAGAACCTGGAATATCTCCGCACCGCCAAGCGCCTCAATTCCAGGCAAGCGAGATGGGCCCTGCTGTTCACACGGTTCAACTTCTCCCTCTTGTACCGGCCAGGATCCAAGAATGTCAAGCCGGATGTATGTCAAGCCGGATGTGCTTTCACGCTGCTATAGCCTCATAACTACTACCGCGCAACCCGAGACCACCCTTCCCACTTCATGCCTGGATATGGCACTCAGTTGGGGAATAGGGAAGCAGGTCAGTGAGGCACAGAATTCCCAGCCGAACCCCTGATAACCGGATGTTTGTTTCTGACGCCGTCCGCTTCACTGTCCTGGAGTGGGCCCAATCCTCCAGGCTTGCCTGCCACCCAGGCTCCCATCAGACCCTGGCTTTTGTTCAACAATGTTTTTGTTGGCCTACCATGGTCCCTTACGTGTCTGCATTCATCACCGTTTGTGCACAGAACAAGACTCCTCGGTAAGCTACCGCCAGTCTCCTCCAACCTCTGCCTGTGCCTCACTATCCCTGGTCTCACAACTCCCTGGACTTTGTCACGGGTCTTCCCCTGTCTGATGGCAACACCACCATCCTGACCGTGGTGGATCGGTTTTCCAAAGCCAACCACTTCCTTCCTCTTCCTCTACACAAACTACCTACCAGCTCATGGTGCAGCACGTTTTCCGGATCCATGGACTACCAGTAGACACGGTCTCTGACCGGGGTCCTCAGTTCTCGTCAGTTCAATGGCTGTCCACCCGAGATCTGCACCTCCTGGTGGAAATCCACAAACTCTCCCCCCGCTTTATCAGCCTTTTTCCCATCTCGAAAGTCATTAGCCCCTCTGCTGTTTGTCTTCTGTTGCCCCATACCCTTAGTATACCTCTTACGTCTCATGTGTCCAGAGTTAAACCCATGTCTCACAGCCCTTTATCCCCAGTGTATTTATACCTGTGTTCTCTGTTTGTCTGTTGCCAGTTCGTTCTGTTTCGTCAAGCCTACCAGTGTTTTTCCCTCTGCTCCTGCCTCTCGATTGTTCCTGTTCCCTAGTTTTCCTGGTGTTGACCATCCTGCCTGCCCTGACCATGAGCCTGCCTGCTGTCCTGTACCTTTGCCCCACCTATCTGGATTACTGACCTCTGCCTGCCCTTGACCTGCCTTTTGCCTGCCCCTGTTTGATTAATAAACTGTTGTTACTTCAACGTTGTCTGAATCTGGATCTTACCTGAAATGTGCTAGGAACAATGGAACAGAACAAAACAATTATGTTTCTGTTAAGAACGAAACAATTACAAAATAATGTAGGTTCCAACCCATGATCTAAAGAGAGCCACTATCAGAACCTCTTGAGTGTAGGGGGCAGTATTTTGATGTTTGGATGAAAAACCTACCCATTTCAAACTGCCTATTTCTCAGGCCCAGAATCTAGAATATACCTATAATTGTCAGATTAGGTTAGAAAACACTCTAAAGTTTCCAAAACTGTCAAATTATTGTCTGTGTGTATAGCAGGACTGATATTGCAGGTGAAAACCTGAGAAAAATCAAACCAGGAAGTGGTCTCTATTTTGAAAGCTCCATGTTCCATAGCCTGCCTTCGCTCCATTTAAAGGGATACCAACCAGATTCCTTTACCTAAGGCTTCCCGATGGTGTGAACAGTCTTTAGACATAGTTTCAGGCTTTTATTTTGAAAAATGAGTGAGAAAGCTCACATCACGTCATTGTATGGCTGGGTGCCAGCAGAGTTTTGTATGCGCAACAGCTTGGTGCAGCTACATTCCCGGTTGATAAATTATTGATTATATATTGTAAAAACAACCTGAGGATTGTTTATAAAAAACTTTGACATGTTTCTACGAACATTACTGATACTATTTGGAATTTTCATCTGCGATGTCGTGATCGCCCGAGCCTGTGGATTTCTGAACATAACACGCCAACCAAATGGAGGTATTTTGGATAAAAAAATAATCTTTATGGAACAAGAGGAATATTTATTGTGTAACTGGGAGTCTCGTGAGTGCAAACATCCAAAGATCAAAGGTAAGTGATTTAATTTATTGCTTTTCTGACTTTCGTGACCAATCTACTTGGCTGCTAGCTGTTTGTAATATTTTGTCTACTGAGAGAGATTTGCTTACATAAACGCTTGGTAGCCATTACACCAATCGGTCCTACTGAAAAATGAATTGTCCCAATGGATATATTATCGAATAGATATTTGAAAAACACCTTGAGGATTGATTATAAACAACGTTTGCCATGTTTCTGTCGATATTATGGAGCTAATTTGGAATATTTTTCGCTGTTTACGTGACTGCAATTTCCGGGCGATTTCTAAGCCAAACGTGAAGAACAAACGGAGCTATTTCGCCTACAAAAATAATCCTTTTGGAAAAAAGGAACATTTGCTATCTAACTGGGAGTCTCGTGAGTGAAAACATCCGAAGCTCATCAAAGGTAAACAATTTAATTTGATTGCTTTTCTGATTTCCGTGACCAATTTACCTGCTGCTAGCTGGACACAATGCTATGCTAGGCTATGGATAAACTTACACAAACGCTTGTCTAGCTTTGGCTGTAAAGCGTATTTTGAAAATCTGAGACGATAGGGTGATTAACAAAAGGCTAAGCTGTGTCTCAATATATTTCACTTGTGATTTTCATGAATAGGAATATTTTCTAGTAATATTTATGTCCGTTGCGTTATAGTAATTAGTGTCAGATGATGACAACGGTCCCGTTAACGGGATGGGGTGTCACTAGAGGTTTTAAGAGCAGTTGGAGGCCACGGAAGGAGTGTTGTATGGCATTGAAGCTCGTTTGGAGGTTAGTTAGCACAGTGTCCAAGGAAGGGCCAGAAGTATACAGAATGGTGTCGTCTGCGTAGAGGTGGTTCAGGGAATCACCCGCAGCAAGAGCGACATCATTGATATATACAGAGAAAAGAGTCGGCCCGAGAATTGAACCCTGTGGTACCCCCATAGAGACGGACAACATGCCCTCCGATTTGACACACTGAACGCTGTCTGCAAAGTAGTTGGTGAACCAGGCGAGCCAGTCATCAGAAAAACCAAGGCTATTGAGTCTGCCGATAAGAATACAGTGATTGACAGAGTCGAAAGCTTGATTGATGAAGGTTGATGAAGACTGCTGCACAGTACTGTCTTTTATCGATGGCGGTTATGATATCATTTATTACGTTGAGCGTGGCTGAGGTGCACCCGTGACCGGCTCGGAAGCCGGATTGCACAGCAGGGGAGGTACGGTGGGATTCGAAATGGTCAGTGATCTGTTTATTAACTTGGCTTTCAAAGACTTTAGATAGGCAGGGCAGGATGGATATAGGTCTGTAGCAGTTTGGGTCCAGGGTGTCACCCCCTTTGAAGAGGGGGATAACCGCGGCAGCTTTCCAATCTTTAGGGATCTCGGACGATACGAAAGAGAGGTTTAACATTTTTAGAAAGAGAACTCCCAGATCGTCTAACCCAGCTGATTTGTACTGCTCTTGTTTTCCATGGACATTAGAGTGTCCCAAAACGTTTTGGAGTTTCTGCTTGAAAAAGCTAGTCTTTGCTTTCCTGACTGACTGTGTGTATTGGTTCCTGACATCCCTGAACAGTTGCATATCGTGGGGACTGTTTGATGCTATGGCAGTCCGCCACAGGATGTTTTTGTGCTGGTCACGGGCAGTCAGGTCTGGAGTGAACCAAGGGCTATGTCTGTTCTTAGTTCTGCATTTTTTGAACGGGGCATGCTTATCTAAGATGGTAAGGAAATTACTTTTAAAGAATGACCAGGCATCCTCGACTGACGGGATGAGGTCAATGTCCTTCCAGGATACCCGGGCCTGGTCGATTAGAAGTGTTTTAGGGAGCGTTTGACAGTGATGAGGGGTGGTCGTTTGAAAGTGGACCCATAGCGGATACAAGCAATGAGGTAGTGATCGCTGAGATCCTGATTGAAAACAGAAGAGGTGTATTTTGAGGGCAAGTTGGTCAGGATGTCTATGAGGGTGCCCATGTTTACGGATTTAGGGTTGTTCCTGGTGGGTTCCTTGATGGTTTGTGTAAGATTGAGGGCATCTAGCTTAGATTGTAGGACTGCCTTGGTGTTAAGCATATCCCAGTTTAGGTCACCTAACAAATCAAAAAATCAAATCAAATGTTATTTGTCACATACACATGGTTAGCAGATGTTAATGCGATTGTAGCGAAATGCTTGTGCTTCTAGTTCCGACAATGCAGTAATAACCAACCCTGAACGAACTCTGAAGCTAGATGGGGGGCGATCAATTCACAAATAGTGTCCAGGGCACAGCTGGGAGCGAGGGGGGTCGATAGCAGACGGCAACAGTGAGAGACTTATTTCTAGAGAGATTAATTTTTAAAATTAGAAGTTCAAACTGTTTGGGTATAGACCTGGAAAGTATGACAGAACTTTGCAGGCTCTCTCTGCAGTAGATTGCAACTCCTCCTAGTTCTATATTGACGGAAAATGTTGTAGCTGGGTATGGAAATCTCAGAATTGTTGGTGGCCTTCCTAAACCAGGATTCAGACACGGCAAGGGCATCAGGGTAGGCGGAGTGTGCTAAAGCAGTGAGGTAAACAATCTTAGGGAGGAGGCTTCTGATGTTGACATGCATGAAGCCAACGTTTTTTCGATCACAGAAGTCAACAAATGAGGGTGCCTGGGGACACGCGGGGCCTGGGTTTACCTCCACATCACCCGAGGAACAGAGGAGGAGTAGGATGAGGGTACGGCTAAAGGCTAACAAAACTGGTCGCCTAGAGCGTTGGGGACAAAGTATTAAAGGAGCAGATTTCTGGGCGTGGTAGAATAGAATCAGGGCATAATGTGCAGACAGGGGTATGGTGGGGTGCGGGTACAGCGGGGGTAAGCCCAGGCACTGAGTGATGACAAGAGAGGTTGTATCTCTGGATAAGCTGTTTATAATGCGCGAGGTCACTGCATGTGTGGGAGGTGGGACAAAGTAGGTATCAGAGGTATAATGAGTGGAACTAGGGGCTCCATTGTAAACTAAAACAATGATAACTAACCTAAACAACAGTATACAAGGCATATTGACATATGAGAGAGACATACAGCGAGGCATAAAGTAATCACAGTTGTTGATTTGGAGAGCTAGCTAAGACAACAACAGCTAATCAGCTAAAACAACAACAGGTAAAATGGCGATGAATGGGCACAGGGTCGGTTAACTACACACAGAGCCTGAGTTCGCTGCTGGGGCCGGCAGATAAACAAAACAAAAAAACAAAAAAATATCTATATATTTACAGAATGGAGTACAGTGATTAATGGACAGTCCAGCGTGCATCAGCTATGTAGCCAAGTGATCATAGGGTCCAGAGGGCAGCAATAGATGGAACAGGGAGGCCGCGGAGTAGTCATTACTACGCTAGCATGCGGGCGACGTGGCGTTTAAAGTTAGTAACCCGGGGCTAGTAGAAGCGTCTTCTCCGACGGAGGCCAGTTGAAGGCACTGCGGATGGAGTATTCATCGGCAAACCTGTCGTGGTGGTGTGGCGGGGCGCCGTGTCGACTAAGGATCCATGCCAGGTGGCGAAAGAGATATTGTAGATGTAGAAATGTAGTTTTCTCTCTGGGAGATGCGCTTGGCTCACGGCTAACTGGTGCTAGCTTCGGGGCAGAGGCGTTAGCCACTATAGCCGCTCGGTAGCAGCGGGGATCCGGTGCCAAGGTCCAGAGCTTACGGCAAGGATCCGGTGGAGTAGTGTGTTCTAGCCGTGTTTGGGTGGAGTCCGGGTGAACAACTGAGTAGGCCGGGAGGTGGGCCTCAGGGATAGTTTCGGTACTGTGTAACTCGGTGGGTGCTAGCTAGCTGTGAAGATCAGAAGAATGGTCCAGGGATTACAGCAGGAATCCGGCGTTGTAGTGGAGACAGTCCTTTACTGGTAGGCTGGCGAGTATTATCCAGGCCAAAAAATATATATATTTTTTTAAAAAGGGCTGGTACCTGTGCAGAAGGTAAACAAAGACTAAATAGCTTGTAGCTAATTAGCTGGTTAGCTTCTGATGGCTGTGGTTCCTGCTATAAGGTCTAAAAATTACAAATAATAGCGGTTACATATCACATTGGTTGAGGCAGATTACTGGAAGGTATAATTGAACTAAAATTGAGAAGAGATTGAAAATAAAATTGAAATATTTACAAATAAAAAGATGAAAAAATACAAAAGTACACGAGAGGACAAACAAAACACGTCTGCATTGCTACGCCATCTTGGAAACATGATTAGGTTAGGGTTAGGGTTAGGATACGAACCCGGTATAGGATAAGGGGCAGGATTAGGTTTAGGATACGAATCCGGTTTAGGGACTTCCAGAGCCTAAGAGAAACCTTGGCCATCAAAACTGCCATCAAAACTCAGGAGCTTCTACCTGGGGATGACAAGGTGGCCTGCTGTGGTGGAACAGAGTGCGCATGTGGGTTGGTACGGGAGAAGAAGGTCTGAGAGGAGGGCTATGTAGGTCAGAACGAGGAAATTGTATTCAATGCGTTGGGAGCCAGGGAGCAAGGGAGCCAGTGGCGTTCACTAATGACAGGGGTGATGTGCTGCCATGACTTAGTGTGGGTGAGGAGCCAGGCTGCAGAGTTTTGAACCATTTGGAGCTCATGAAGGGAGTTTGCGGTGATGCCGGAGAGTAGTGAGTTGCAGTAGTCAAGACAGGAGGAAATAAATCCATATATGAGGGTTTCAGCGGCAGGACAGGAGAAGGAATACCTAATTTTGGCAGAGGTGGACCTGATTTTGCGGAGGTGGAAGAATGAGGGAGATTGATGAGTGTATTTTGGTGATCTTGTCTTTGAAAAACTGAACGGAGGAGATGAAGAGACCAGTGGAGGAAGTAGAAAAGGAGTCATCACGGGGTTGAAGTAATTTGCTGACAGTGGAGTACTGAGTCCATGATTTATTATTGGAGCTGTTGATGATATTGGAGAAGTAGATAGACCTGGCAGACCTGGCAGCACTGAGGGCATCTCTGTAGGGAGGGGTGCCATATGGGGGTTAAATGTTAGGATGATTCTAAGGGCCTGTGACTGACAGGGGCCCTAAAAAATTATTAGAACATTAGGTAAAACATTTTCAATATTCAATTATTAACCTATCATCATTAACATAATATTTTATTTACAATGTACAAATAAAATTGACGGTTTCTTTTCCTTTTCTTTTCTTGTTTTTGGCAAAAAGTAAACATCCAGAGGGTAAATCAAATAAAATGTTATTGGTCACATACAAATAGTTAGCAGATGTTAATGAAAGTGTAGCAAAATGCTTGTGCCTCTAGTTTCGATGCAGTAATGCAGTGCAGTAATATCTAACACGTAATCTAACAATTCCCCAACAACTACCTAATACACACACATCTAAAGGGGTGAATGAGAATATGTACATGTAAGTATATGGATGAACGATGGCTGAGTGGCATATGCAAGGTGCAGTAGATGCGACAAAATACAGTATATACATGTGATATGAGTAATGTAAGATATGTAAACATTATTAAAGTGACAGTATTTAAAGTAGCATTGTTTAAAGTGACTAGTGATCCATTTATTAATTAATTTAAATTCAATACCCTGCATGTGTATTTTAATGAACGTTTGAGTTTTAACGAGTACATTTAGCATTTAGCGTAGCGCATTTGCATTTCCAGGTGCCTACTTGAGACGTCTGCGTCTCAAGTAGGATAAAGAGGTTAAAGTGTCCAGTGATTGGCTCTCAATGTAGGCAGCATTTTCATTTAGTTTTCCATTTTCCATTTTCACTTTTACAGCCGCTTATGTTCTATTTGTATATTTAGTTCAAAAATCTGCTGCTGATTTTATTATTTTGTTTGTTATAGCATTTTGTAGATGATAATGTTAATTCATTTTAATTGATGAGGTTATATTTATTTTAAGTTATTTGTTAATTTTAAGAGAATTTTCCATTCAAAATGTTACCATTAAAATGACATTTAGACTGTAAAAGACGGCATTTAGCACATTTCTTAAAGAGGGTATCAGTCTTACGTCAAATAGTGATTTCCACTGTATGCAGAATGTTGCATGCATGTCCGCACAGTGTTATATTTTCACAGCTCACTGTCAGGAAATATCCTACAGTAAATATTGGACTACAAGAAAGTTGCAAGCCTGCAAAGGTAGAGTTATTTGAAGCTTTGAATGGGCCGATTGAGTTCTGGAAGTGTGTGGTTACAGCAATTGCACTTGGTTGGTGTGGCCTGTGCTGGTGGGGCCCAATGTGATATCTTTTCATGGGACCCAAAATCCTTGGTGGCACCCGTCAGTAAGTGGAGAGGTAAAGTTTGTTGGCCTCACGGTACGTTTCGACTAGAAATGATGCCTCCTTGACAATTCTTTGCTGCAAATTTTTTTACATGAAGCTATTCAAGCAAGTAAAATACATTTTGAAAATAGCTAGCTACAGCAGGCCACCGTGTGTAGGCTAATGGCCTGCTAGTTGGCTAGCCAGCTTTACATACAATAGCTAAGTGAAATATCATCAGCTAGTTCACTTCATACTAGCTTGTTATCTTGATGTGATTGATTGATGATTATCTATTTATCAGTGTAAATTAAAAACTAATAATCCAAATGTATTTGTAGAAAACAGCCATGGAAGAGGGTGAAAGGATGTTCTGCTCCAGCTGTCAGAAAAGGGAGTAGGTTTACTAGTTAGACAAGGCAGGTTGTGGGAGGACATTATGAACATATTCTCCAGTTTTAATCCCTAGAGAGGAAAACTATGAAAAAAGACAGAGATAATAGTCAGGGCTGTCTAATTGTAATACAATGAAGCCTGTTTCTTCGTGATGTCTGTCCTCAGATACGGAGAGCTGCAGAAGCCTGTCTGCAGATGAAGGTCCCAGTGAATGTCCCAAGAGACTGCTGGCACATCCTTGTATGCCATGGGTTGTATACCATAGGGTTTAGCTGAAGTTAAAAGCATTAAATAAATACAAAATTATTATATGCATCATACTTGTCAACAAACTCGTCGTCAACTCAACTAATTTCTACAGAGATACAGTATCTGAGCCTTTTGACTGGAATGTTGACAATAATTATTCTAAGCAAACACTGTGCTCTCTTGTCTGTTGGCTTAGACATACAAAGTTGTGGTCAGAAGAGAGAAACATGGGGGAAAATCTAATGGCTGCCACATAGTCTCTCCATTAACTCAACAATGACAAAGCTGTATTGTAACTTTTTATCAGTGCTATACTAACCTTTGTGAATGATTACCTAATCTTTCAACAACAAAAAAAACACATATTCTCACAATCCAAAACCCTGTCTTTGACACAGAACAAATGCAATGTTTTATCATGGTCCAAATCTGCGAGTTAGCTCTCCACAACACCTTATCTTTTTTTGTCTCCTCAATGGCTATTCAGAAATGTACCATTTTATCAATGCTGTAAACACACACAGTGCTGGTGGATTGCAGAGGAGAGCATGGATGTTGCATATAAATCCACAGAGGGTTTGTGTCAGTAAGGAAAGAATTCCACACTGTCTTCAATCCACAGTCCCCTAGACTATAGATAAACTTTCTTCAAAGTAATGATTCAGAACATTGTTTCTGATATAAAAAGGTTCTTATAGTGAATTAAATCATTCATGTTACATTTTACAACTATAGGTTGAGTAAAACAATAAAGGAAAGGTAGTTAGTGGAGAGGTTAGGCAGTTAAATCAAATCAAATTTTTATTTGTCACATACACATGGTTAGCAGATGTTAATGCGAGTGTAGCGAAATGCTTGTGCTTCTAGTTCCGACAATGCAGTAATAACCAACAAGAAATCTAACTAACAATTCCAAACTACTGTCTTATACACAGTGTAAGGGGATAAAGAATATGTACATAAAGATATATGGATGAGAGATGGTACAGAGCAGCATAGGCAAGATACAGTAGATGGTATCGAGTACAGTATGTACAAATGAGATGAGTATGTAAACAAAGTGGCATAGTTTAAAGTGGCTAGTGATACATGTATTACATAAGGATACAGTCGATGATATAGAGTACAGTATATACGTATGCATATGAGATGAATAATGTAGGGTAAGTAACATTATATAAGGTAGCATTGTTTAAAGTGGCTAGTGATATATTTACATCATTTCCCATCAATTCCCATTATTAAAGTGGCTGGAGTTGAGTCAGTGTCAGTGTGTTGGCAGCAGCCACTCAGTGTTAGTGGTGGCTGTTTAACAGTCTGATGGCCTTGAGATAGAAGCTGTTTTTCAGTCTCTCGGTCCCAGCTTTGATGCACCTGTACTGACCTCGCCTTCTGGATGATAGTGGGGTGAACAGTCAGTGGCTCGGGTGGTTGATGTCCTTGATGATCTTTATGGCCTTCCTGTGACATCGGGTGGTGTAGGTGTCCTGGAGGGCAGGTAGTTTGCCCCCGGTGATGCGTTGTGCAGACCTCACTACCCTCTGGAGAGCCTTACGGTTGAGGGAGGTGCAGTTGCCATACCAGGCGGTGATACAGCCCGCCAGGATGCTCTCGATTGTGCATCTGTAGAAGTTTGTGAGTGCTTTTGGTGACAAGCCAAATTTCTTCAGCCTCCTGAGGTTGAAGAGGCGCTGCTGCGCCTTCTTCACGATGCTGTCTGTGTGAGTGGACCAATTCAGTTTGTCTGTGATGTGTATGCCGAGGAACTTAAAACTTACTACCCTCTCCACTACTGTTCCATCGATGTGGATAGGGGGGTGTTCCCTCTGCTGTTTCCTGAAGTCCACAATCATCTCCTTAGTTCTGTTGACGTTGAGTGTGAGGTTATTTTCCTGACACCACACTCCGAGGGCCCTCACCTCCTCCCTGTAGGCCGTCTCGTCGTTGTTGGTAATCAAGCCTACCACTGTTGTGTCGTCCGCAAACTTGATGATTGAGTTGGAGGCGTGCGTGGCCACGCAGTCGTGGGTGAACAGGGAGTACATGAGAGGGCTCAGAACACACCCTTGTGGGGCCCCAGTGTTGAGGATCAGCGGGGTGGAGATGCTGCCCGTCAGGAAGTCCAGTACCCAGTTGCACAGGGCGGGGTCGAGACCCAGGGTCTCGAGCTTGATGACGAGCTTGGAGGGTACTATGGTGTTGAATGCCGAGCTGTAGTCGATGAACAGCATTCTCACATAGGTATTCCTCTTGTCCAGATGGGTTAGGGCAGTGTGCAGTGTGGTTGAGATTGCATCGTCTGTGGACCTATTTGGGCAGTAAGCTAATTGGAGTGGGTCTAGGGTGTCAGGTAGGGTGGAGGTGATATGGTCCTTGACTAGTCTCTCAAAGCACTTCATGATGACGGAAGTGAGTGCTACGGGGCGGTAGTCGTTTAGCTCAGTTACCTTAGCTTTCTTGGGAACAGGAACAATGGTGGCCCTCTTGAAGCATGTGGGAACAGCAGACTGGTATAGGGATTGATTGAATATGTCCGTAAACACACCGGCCATCTGGTCTGCGCATGCTCTGAGGGCGCGGCTGGGGATGCCGTCTGGGCCTGCAGCCTTGCGAGGGTTAACACGTTTAAATGTTTTACTCACCTCGGCTGCAGTGAAGGAGAGTCCGCATGTTTTCGTTGCAGGCCGTGTCAGTGGCACTGTATTGTCCTCAAAGCGGGCAAAAAAAGTTATTTAGTCTGCCTGGGAGCAAGACATCCTGGTCCGTGACCGGGCTGGTGTTCTTCTTGTAGTCCGTGATTGACTGTAGACCCTGCCACATACCTCGTGTCTGAGCCGTTGAATTGAGATTTTACTTTGTCTCTATACTGACGCTTAGCTTGTTTGATAGCCTTGCGGAGGGAATAGCTGCACTGTTTGTATTCGGTCATGTTACCAGTCACCTTGCCCTGATTAAAAGCAGTGGTTTGCGCTTTCAGTTTCACGCAAATGCTGCCATCAATCCACGGTTTCTGGTTAGGGAATGTTTTAATAGTTGCTATGGGAACGACATCTTCAACACACGTTCTAATGAACTCGCACACCGAATCAGTGTATTCGTCAATGTTGTTCTCTGACGCAATACGAAACATATCCCAGTCCACGTGATGGAAGCAGTCTTGGAGTGTGGAATCAGCTTGGTCAGACCAGCGTTGGACAGACCTCAGCGTGGGAGCTTCTTGTTTTAGTTTCTGTCTGTAGGAAGGGATCAGCAAAATGGAGTCATGGTCAGCTTTTCCGAAAGGAGGGCGGGGCAGGGCCTTATATGCGTCGCGGAAGTTAGAATAACAATGATCCAAGGTTTTTCCAGCCCTGGTTGCGCAATCGATATGCTGATACAATTTAGGGAGTCTTGTTTTCAGACTAGCCTTGTTAAAATCCCCAGCTACAATGAATGCAGCCTCAGGATGCAGGGATTCCAGTTTGCAAAGAGTCAAGTAAAGTTCGTTCAGAGCCATCGATGTGTCTGCTTGGGGGGGAATATATACGGCTGTGATTATAATCGAAGAGAACTCTCTTGGTAGATAATGCGGTCGACATTTGATTGTGAGGAATTCTAAATCAGGTGAACAGAAGGATTTGAGTTCCTGTATGTTTCTGTGATCACACCATGTCTCGTTAGCCATAAGGCATACTTCCCCGCCCCTCTTCTTACCAAAAAGATGTTTGTTTCTGTCGGCGCGATGCGTGGAGAAACCCGCTGGCTGCACCGCCTCCGATAGCGTCTCTCCAGTGAGCCATGTTTACGTGAAGCAAAGAACGTTACAGTCTCTGATGTCCCTCTGGAATGCTACCCTTGCTCGGATTTCATCAACCTTGTTGTCAAGAGACTGGACATTGGCGAGAAGAATGCTAGGGAGTGGTGCACGATGTGCCCGTCTCCGGAGTCTGACCAGAAGACCGCCTCGTTTCCCTCTTTTACGGAGTCGTTTTTTGGGGTCGCCGGCTGGGATCCATTCCGTTGTCCTGGTTGAAAGGCAGAACACAGAATCCGCTTCGCGAAAATCATATTCTTGGTTGTACTGATGGTGAGTTGACGCTGATCTTATATTCAGTAGTTCTTCTCGACTGTATGTAATGAAACCTAAGATGACCTGGGGTACTAATGTAAGAAATAACACGTAAAAAAAACTGCATAGTTTCCTAGGATCACGAAGCGAGGCGGCCATCTCTGTCGGCACCATGGCAGTTAGTTAGAAAGGTAGGTAGGCATTGCTAATAACTTGCTGGATTCACAGGCGGGGTTACATGATGTTGTGGATATTATGTCTGATGATCAATGGGGCAGAAGGTTTGTTATGATACGCAATCGTCAGATAGCAAGCAACAATGACAAGAAGCTGCCTTGTGGAGCATAGTAGGTGGCTTGTTTTAGCTAGTTTGATCTTATTATTGATGTGTTTTGACTGATGTCACATCTATGCTCATATGGCAAAAATTATCTCATTGTGTAAATGTATTTATGCTTTCAATAATCAACCCTACGAAACAACCCCACTAAAACAAATGCCCCAAACACGGGGGACTTAAAGAGTCCAACAAAAACCCAAGCAAATGGGAAAACCGTGACACACAGACGTGTACACACGTACATCAAACAATCCCGCAAAGCCCAACCAATCAGCCTAAAACAAACACAGGTGAAACCAATAAACAGAAAAGGGGCAAAGGGATCAGTGCCAGCTAGTAGGCCGGTGACGACGACCGCCGAGCGCCACCCGAACAGAAAGGGGAGCTACCTTCGGCAGTAGTCGTGACAGTTTCTGGCCATTTTGAGCCTATAATCGAATCCACAAATGCTGATGCTCCAGATACACAACTTGTCTAAAGAAGACCAGATTTATTGTTTCTTTAATCAGAACAACTGTTTTCAGCTGTGCTAACATAATTGCGAAAGGGTTTTCTAATGATCAATTAGCCTTTTAAAATGATAATTTTGGATTAGCAAACACAACGTGCCATTGGAACACAGAAATTATGGTTGCTGATCATTTTCCTCTGTACGCCTATGTTGATATTCCATAAACAATCTGCTGATTCCAGCAACAATAGTCATTTACAACATGAACAATATCTACACTGTATTTCTGATCAATTTGATGTAATTTTATTGGACAAAACATTTGCTTTTCTTTCAAAAACAAGGACATTTCTATGTGACCCCAAACTTTTGAACAGTAGTGTAGGTTTCGCAGAAAGAGATCAGGATGCCTTGTGCGGATAAGTTGACAAGTGGCTAATCTGCCCTTGCCATCCGCTCTGCTAGCTAATATTCAATCACTGGAAAATAAATGGGAGAACTGAAAGCACGTATATCCTACCAACGGGACATTAAAAACTGTAACATTGTAACGTTCGTCGTTGGGAGAAAGAGAGGAGGACCAAGGTGCGGATCTTGTTTTAATAAAAAATACAAACAAAACAATAAAACGAACAGTCCTGAACGGTGAAACAAAACACAGAACAGAAAATAAACAACCACGAAACACAAGTGGGAAAAGGCTACCTAAGTATAATTCTCAATCAGAGACAACTAACGACACCTGCCTCTGATTGAGAACCATACCAGGCCAAACGCAAAACACAACATAGAAAACGGAACATAGACAACCCAACCAACTCACGCCGTGACCATGCTAAAACAAAGACATAACAAAGGAACTAAGGTCAGAACGTGACAAACATCTTATTTTTCTCCCAGTCATGGCTGAACAACGACATTAAGAACATACAGCTGGCGGCTTATACACTCTATCGTCAGGACAGAACTGCAGCCTCTGGTAAGACACAGGGCAGGGGCCTATGCATATTTGTAAACAAAACCGGCTGCATGATATCTAAAGAAGTCTCAAGGTTTTGTTCAACTGAGGTAGAGTATCGAATGATAAGCTGTAGACCACACTATCTACCTAGAGAGTTTTCATCTGTATTTTTCGTAGCTGTCTACTTAAAACCACAGACCAAGGCTGGCACTAAAAAAACACACTCAATGAGCTGTATTCCACCATAAGCAGGCAGGAAAATGCTCATCCAGAGGTGTCGCTCCTAGTGGTCGGGACTTTATTGCAGGCCAACTTAAATCAGTTTTACCTCATTTCTATCAGCTTGTTAAATGTGCAACTAGAGGGAAAACATTTCTAGACCACCTTTACTCCACACACAGAGAAACGCACAAAGCTCTCCCTCACCCTCCATTTGGCAAATCTGACCATAACTCTATCCTCCTGATTCCTGCTTACAAGCAAAAATTAAAGCAGGAAGCACCAGTGACTCGGCCTATAAAAAATTGGTCAGATGAAGCAGATGCTAAACTACAGGATCGTTTTGCTAGCACAGACTGGAACATGTTCTGGGATTCCTCCGATGGCATTGAGGAGTACACCACATCAGTTATTGGTTTTATCAATAATTGCTTTGAGGATAACATTCCCACAGTGACTGTACGTACATACTCCAACCAGAAGCCATGGATTACAGGCAATATTAGCACTGAGTTAAAGGGTAGAGCTGACGATTTCAAGACTGCTATGCCCTCCGACGAACCATCAAACAAGAAAAACTTCAATACAGGACTAAGATCGAATCGTACTACATCGGTGCCGACGCTCGTCAGTTGTGGCAGTTGTAGCAGGGCTTGCACAACTTGCCCTACAGACTACAAAGGGATGCGCAGCCAATGCCCAGTGACACGAGCTTACCAGACAAGCTAAATAACATATATGCTCGCTTCAAGGCAAGTTACACTGAAACTTGCATCAGAGCATCAGCTGTTCCGCATGACTGTGTGATCACACTCTCTGCAGCTGATTTAAGACCTTTAAACAAGTCAACATTCACAAGGCCACTGGGCCAGACGGATTACCAGGACGTGTACTCCGAGTATGCGCTGACCAACTAGCAAGTGTCTTCACGGACATTTTCAACCTTTCCTTGTCTGAGTCTGTAATACCAACATGTTTCAAGCAGACCACCATAGTCGCTGTGCCCAAGAACACTAAGGTAACCTGCCTAAATGACTACTGACCCGTTGCACTTATGTCTGTAGCCATGAAAAGTTGGTCATGGCTCACATCAACACCATTATCCCAGAAACCCTAGACCCACTCCAATTTGCATACCGCACCAACAGATCCAAAGATGATGCAATATCTAATGCACTCCACACTGCCCTTTCCAACATGGACAAAATAAACACATATGTGAGAATGCTATTCATTGACGACAGCGCAGCATTCAACACCACAGTGCTCTCAAAGCCCATCACTAATCTAAGGACCCTGGGACTAAACACCTCCCTCTGCAACTGGATCCTGGCCTTCCTGACGGGCCACCCCAGGTGGTATGGGTAGGTAACAACACATACGCCAAGCTGATCCTCAACACAGGGCCCCTCAGGAGTTCGTGCTTAGTCCCCTCCTGTGCTCCCTGTTCACTCATGACTGCACGGCGAGGCACGACTCCAACACCATCAATAAGTTTGCTGATTACACAACAGTGGGAGGCCTGATCACCGACAACTATAAGGAAAAGGTTAGAGATCTGACCATGTGGTGCAAGGACATCAACCTCTCCCTCAACATGATCAAGACAAAGGACATTTTTGTGGACTGGAAAAGGAGGACCGAGCACGCCCCCATTCTCATCAACATGGCTGTAGTGGATCAGGTTGAGAGATTCAAGTTCCTTTGCGTCCACATCACCACAAACTGAAATGGTCCAAGCAAACCAACACAGTCGTGAAGAGAGCACGACAAAACCTATTCCTCCTCAGGAGACCGAAAAGATTTGGCATGGGTCTTTAGGTCCTCAAAAGATTTTATAGCTGCACCATCGAGAGCATCCTGACGGGTTGGATCACTGCCTGGTATGGCAACTCCTCGGCCTCCGACCGCAAGGCACTACAGAGGGTGATGCGTATGGCCCAGTACATAACCGATGCCAAGATTCCTGCCATCCAGGACCTCTATACCAGGCGGTGTCAGAGGAAGGCCCAAAAAACTGTCAAAGACTCCAGCCACCCTCGTCGCAGACTGTTCTCTCTGCTTCCGCAAGGCAAGCGTTTCCGGAGCGCCAAGTCTGGGTCAAAGAGGCTTCTAAACAGCTTCTACCTCCAAGCCATGAGACTCCTGAACAGCTAATCAAATGGCTACACAGACTATTTGCATTGCCCCCCTGCTGTTGCTACTACTCTCTGTAATTATCTATGCAAAGCCACTTTAATAACTCTACCTACATGTACATAATTTCCTCAATTACCTCGACACTCTTAAGTGAATATTGTTTCAAACCAGGGCAGTTTATTGATGCAACTGAAAATCTAGAAAACTAAGGCACAATCACTAACGTGCACGAAAAATCTATCCCCCAAAAAATGTAATTGACACATTGACTCTGTACCGGTACCCCTGTATATAGCACCGCTATTACTGCTGCTTTTTAATTATTTGTTATTTTTTATCTCTTACTTTTTTTTGTATTTTCTTAAATCTACATTGTTGATTAAGGGATTAAGGGCATTTCACTGTTCACTGTTGTATTCGGCGCATGTGACAAATACAATTTGTCTCTTGTTAAATCCACTTCAATCAGTGTAGATGAAGGGGAGGAGACAGTTTAAAAAATGCCTTGAGACAATTGAGACATGGATTGTGTATGTGTGCAATTCAGAGGGTGCCTTCGAATGGGGTATGGTAGTACTGCAACGCTGCCAGGTTTTCACACTCAACAGTTTCCCATGTGTATCAAGAATGGTCTTCCACCTAAAGGACAACCAGCCAACTGTGTTTTGTACACTCAGTGTAGTTTACATGTTGTCAACAATAGTTGAATTCTAAGCAAACCCTGTATGTTTTGCCCCAAAGTTGTGCAGGCATCAGTCTTGTTGCTAAACAATCAACCTGTCTATTCACAAAAAAAGTTGATGTCCCTTCCTGTAGCAAGGCATTCTGGTTCTTGTTGCCCAATAAGGCAAAATCCATAAGTATGTTTCCTGGTCGCCTGTGGCCTACCCAACCAAAGAACAATGCAAATAATACATAGTAATTAGCATGAATAAATACTTTTAGGTTTTCCACCCAGACATTTTTTAATCCACAGTCAAAATGTCACAAAATTCAACATTGTCCTTTAACAATAAAATAAATGCTCCTCGGTAATTGAAGTATGTTGTGTATAATGTTACCAGGCATCAACACATATTGTCTTACACAACACTTGAACTTTGAAAATTTCACTTTGTTAACCTCTGATCTTCTACTAATAAAGCCTTTCAGAAATCACTGCTTCATAATGAGTGTTTACAGTATACACCACATACAGGCTTCCTCTCAGGCATGTCTGCATGTGTTTATCTGCTCTGGCTGTTATCTGTCTGTCTGGGTTTTTCTGTCACACACACACAAAGTCACAAGTCACGACGCGCACCTCAGGGACATGGGAAATGCATTACCATGACACCAGCGTATGAAGACTCAACGCACACACACACACACACACACACACACACACAGCGTCCAAGTAACTTAGAAAAGCATGCAGTAGCTGAGGGAATTCAGATGCAGAGCAAAAATAAAACAATGACAACTTTGTCTAGCCAGTGTGAACTTACCGCCCTCAGAACAAGATGTAGATTCCTCCTGAGACGGAATATGGGGTTGAGGATTATAGCCCTGTTTTTGTCTCTCCTGCGCTCCTCATCTGCAGTTCCCCTTTTCTCTTATTGTAAAGAGAGATTTAATTGTGGTTAGGAAATCTCCTCCCCGTCCTCCTCCCCTCCCACTCCTCCTCCCTCTCCACCCCCTCCTCCTCATCCCCTTCCCCTCACCTTCCAGCCCTGCTTACTGACTTTATCTCCCCCTACTGTGAATAGAGAAGGAGCTCCTTTCTCTTGATCTCTCCATCCTTATCTCCTTAACTTCCCTACTCCTTATGGTTGCTCATCGCACGATCTCAATTCAAATCAATTAAAGGGGCTTTATTGGCATGGGAAACATATGTTTACATTGAAAAAGCAAATTAAATTGTTACGTCCGTTGTTGGAATGAGACCAAGGTGCAGCTTGGTAAGCGTACATATTTTTTATTGTGATGAACACCAAAAAAACACCAAAAGATAAACGAATGTAACATTCTGCAGGCTACACAGTAACTGTACAAAAACAAGATCCCACAAACTCAGTTGGAAAACAGGCTGCCTAAGTATGATCCCCAATCAGAGACAACGATAAACAGATGCCTCTGATTGGGAACCATACTAGTCCAACAAAGAAATAGAAACAGATTTGCTAACCCAAGTCACACCCTGACCTAACCAAATGGAGAATAAAAAAGGCTCGCTAAGGTCAGGGCGTGACAGTACCCCCCCCCCCCTCTCCCCCCAAAGGGCAGCTCTGGAATGGGAACCCCCGCTAGAGACTCCGTACTGCAGACCGTTGCTGGAGACTCCAGACCGCGGTTCGTCACTGGAGGCTTTGTGCCATGGATCATCACTGCAGGCTTCATGCCATGTATCATCACTGCAGGCTCCGGGCCATGGATCATCAATGGAGGCTTCGGGCCGTGGATCATTACTGGAGGCTTCGTGCCATGGATCCTCACTGGAGGCTTCGTGCCATGAATCATCATTGGAGGCTTTGGGCCATGGTTCACCACTGGAGGCTTTGGGCCATGGATCACCACTGGAGGCTGGGTGCTTAGAGCTGGCACAGGGCTTATCGGGCTTTGAAGGCGCACTGGAAACACAGTACGTGAAACCGCAAAGCATGGTGTCTGAAGGGTCACACGCTCTTCAAATGTCTTGCTCCAGACCCTCCAAACTATTTTGTCACTCTCCACTGCCAACCACTCCTCGCTCAAACGGTCCAACAATTCCTCCTCGGTCTCGGACTCACCCCTCAGCACCAATGCCCACGTCGTCTGCCCCCCTTTTTGGGGCTGCCTCTCGGGTTTTCTGTTGTGTTCTCTCCTCCTGACCACGCTGCTTGGTCCTTTTGGGGTGGGATCTTCTGTTACGTCCGTTGTTGGAATGAGACCAAGGTGCAGTGTTGTAAGCGTACATCTTTCTTTATTATGATGAACACCAAAAAAACAACAAAAGCTAAACGAACGTAACATTCTACAGGCTACACAGTAACTGTACAAAAACAAGATCCCACAAACTCAGTTGGAAAACAGGCTGCCTAAGTATGATCCCCAATCAGAGACAACAATAAACAGCTGCCTCTGATTGGGAACCATAGTAGTCCAACAAAGAAATAGAAACGTAGATGTGCCCACCCAAGTCACAACCTGACCTAACCAAATAGAGAATAAAAAAGGCTCTCTAATGTCAGGGCGTGACAGAAATAGATAATAAACAAAAGTGAAATAACAGAATTGTGATGATGTGCAAATAGTTTAAAGTACAAAAGGGAAAATAAATACTGTAAACATAAATATGGGTTGTATTTACAATGGTGTTTGTTCTTCACTGGTTTCCCTTTCCTTGTGGCAACAGGTCACAAATATTGGTTATGTGATTGCACACTGTGGCTTTCACCCAACAGATATAGGAGTTTATCAAAATTGGATTTGTCTGTGTAATATGAGGGAAACTTGTGTCTCTAATATGGTCATACGTTTGGCAGGAGGTTAGGAAGAGTAGCTCAAATTCCACCTCAATTGTGTGGGCAGTGTGCACATAGAGTGTCTTCTCTTGAGAGCCAGGTCTGCCTTTGGCGGCTTTTCTCAATAGCAAGGCTATGCTCACTGAGTCTGTACATAGTCAAAGATTTCCTTAATTTTGGGTCAGTCACAGTGGTCAGGTATTCTGCCACTGTGTACTCTCTTTTTAGGGCTAAAAAGCATTCTAGTTTGCGCTGTTTTTTTGTTAATTATTTCCAATGTGTCAAGTAATTATCTTCACTTTGTCATGATTTGGTTGGGTCTAGTTGTGCTGATGTCCTGGGGCTCTGTGGGGTGTATTTGTGTTTGTGAACAGAGCCCCAGGACCAGCTTGCTTAGGGGACTCTTCTCCAGGTTCATTTCTCTGTAGGTGATGGCTTTGTTATGGAAGGTTTGGGAATTGCTTCCTTTTAGGTGGTTGTAAAATTCAAAGGCCTATCACGCCCTGACCATAGAGAGCTTTTTATGTCTCTATTTTGGTTTGGTCAGGGTGTGATTTGGGTGGGCATTCTATGTTATTTTTTCTATGTTTTTGTATTTCTTTGTTTTGGCCGGGTATGGTTCTCAATCAGGGACATCTGTCTATCGTTGTCTCTGATTGGGAACCATACTTAGGTAGCTTATTCCCACATGGTTTTTGTGGGTAGTTGTTTTCTGTTTAGTGTTTTGCACCTGACAGGACTGTTTCGGTTATTTACTTAGTTTTTTTGTTTAGTGTTCAGTTTAAATAAAAAGTCCTCTTCTTCATACCACAAAAAACGTTACAAGGCTATTTTCTGGATTATGATCATTAGCAGGTATCGGCTTAATTCTGCTCTGCAGGCAATATTTGGTGTTTTACGATGTACACGGAGGACATTTTGGCAGAATTCTGCATGCAGAGTCTCAATTTGGTGTTTGTCCTATTTTGTGAACTCCTGGTTGGTAAGTGGACCCCAGACCTCACAACAAAGGGAAATGGGTTCTATAAGTATTTTTAAGCAGATCCTAATTGGTACAACAAATTTTATGTTCCTTTTGATAGCATAGAAGACCTGTCTTGCATTGTCTCTCAGATTTTCACAGCTTAGTGGAAGTTACATGTGGCGCTGATGTTTAAGCTGAGGTATGTATTGCTTGTGTGCTCTAGGGCAGTGCTTCCCAAAATTTTTATAGTCCCGTACCCTTTCAAACATTCAACCTCCAGCTGCGTACTCCCTCTAGCACCAGGGTCAGCCCGCTCTCAAATGTTGTCCTAAATGTTGTCCTATATCGGCATAACCTGAGAGACAGCTCAGCAAGGATGAAGCCACTGCTCCAAAACCGCCATAAAAAAATCCAGGCTATGGTTTGCAACTGCACATGGGGACAAAGATTGTACTTATTGGAGAAATGTCCTCTGGTCTGATGAAACAAAAATAGAACTGTTTTGCCATAATTACCATTGTTATGTTTGGAGGAAAAAGGGGGAGGTTTGCAAGCCGAAGAACACCATCCCAACCGTGAAGCACGGGGGTGGCAGCATCATGTTGTGGGGGTGCTTTGCTGCAGGAGGGACTGGTGCACTTCACAAAATAGATGGCATCATGAGCCAGGAAAACGTGGATATATTGAAGCAACATCTCAAGACATCAGTCAGGAAGTGAAAACTTGGTTGCAAATGGGTCTTCCAGACGGACAATGACCCCAAGCATACTTCCAAAGTTGTGGCAAAATGTCTTAAGAACAACAAAGTCAAGATATTGGATTGGCTATCACAAAGCTCTGACCTCAATCCCATTGAACATTTGTGGGCAGAACAAAAAAGCTTGTGCAAACAAGGCCTACAAACCTGATTCAGTTACACCAGCCCTGTCAGGAGGAATGGGCCAAAATTCCACAAACATATTGTGGAAAGTTTGGAAGGCTACACGAAACGGTTCACCCAAATTAAACAATTTAATTAAAGGCAATGCTACCAAATACTAATTGAGTGCATGTAAACTTCTGACCCACTGGGAATGTGATGAAAGAAAATAAAGCTGCAATAAATAATTCTCCCTACTACTATTCTGACATTTCACATTCTTAAAATAAAGTGGTGATCCTAACTGACCTAAAACAGATATTTTACAGGGATTAAATGTCAGGAATTGTGAAACTGAGTTTAATTGTATTTGGCTAAAGTCTATGTAAACTTACAACTTCAACTGTAAGACTGAATCGTGATGGTTGGTCACATACACCTTGAGACATCCCATTAGACATCCTGAAAATCTTCTCACAAAAACATCTGTAGTGTCTGAAAGGTTTTGCCTACCATTATGACCACTCTATTGTAAGATGAAACTCTTGAGACACGATAGCATTCTCCGTTTTGCTCTAGGATGCACACAAGCCTCACAAGACTAACCTGAAGGTCCCCGGTACCAGTTAGCATTTTTATGGAATGATATATGGACATAGTTTAGAGCCTAAAACAAATATATATCCTCAAAAATATAAATAGTTTCCTTTGTTAAATCTCATCCTCTCTGTGAGCCAGGGCCTCTGTCTGGCTGCCACTGGGGCTGCTAGATTATATTTCTCCAAACAGACACACATAAATCCAAGATGGCGTAGTAGTCGGACATGTTTGCCTTGTCCCGTCTTGTCCCATGTAAATAGTTGATCTCATAGTTTTTTTTCTTATTTATTTTAATCTGACTTTCCACCTAGAATCTAAATATACTTTCCTGCAACCCGCTTCACCCGATGTGGTAGGGATATGCTAATTTTATACATTATAACAGGAACCTCAATCAGCAGCTAGCCAGCTAACTAGCTACTAGCTGGTAGTCACTGTTAGCCACGGCTAGCGGTCTTCACCTTCAGCTCGGTCACCAGCCAACTTTAGCTTAGTCAATACCTGCCAGTCTGCACAGCGCAATATCAACACAGAGCATATCGGGCTGCTTTTCATCAAAACATCACCGGGTTCTTGCCACAAGCTCTGGGACATTACACCGGATCATTGCAGCTGCAACTGAGTGGCTACCGCTGGCTAACGCCTCTGTCCTGAAGAAAGCATCAGTTAGCCTTGAGTTAGCCTCGAGCTAGGCCCATCTCCCGGCTAGCCGAAGAAGCATACCCGCTAATTCGTGGGCTACAATACTTCTTTTGCCAATTGGCCTGGACCCGTTATTGCCGACACGGAGCTCACCGATGCATCATGACTGGTCTGCCGACGTAATTGTCCGATGTGGTTTCAACAGGCTTTTCCGTTGCGATGTTACTGAAGACCCATCTGCTATCCCCGACCAGCTAGCTTTCTGAACGCCGTGCCTTCCACTCACTCACCTAGCATAGTAGCGACTACAAAAACAGCTCCCGGACCCACAAATTGCTGCTCATTGGAGCCTATGATCAATCGGCTACAAATGCCTCTCTCTAATTCAATTCAATATCAATATATCAATATATCAATGTCTTCTGCTGTTTCGGTTAGTTGTTGTTTTATTTCACTGTAGAGCCCCTAGTCCAGCTCAACATGCCTTAGATAGCTCTTCTGTCACACACTCCACAGATGGGGAGACCTCACCTGGCTTAGCTGGTGTCTCCAGAGATGCAAGATCTCTCATCGTCACTAACTGCCTAGGTTTACCCCCACTGTACTCACATCCTACCATACCCTTGTCTGGACATTATGCCCTGAATCTATTCTACCACGCCCAGAAATCTGCCCCTTTTATTCTCTGTTCCCAACGCACTAGACAACCAGTTCTTATAACCTTTAGCCGTACCCTTATCCTACGCCTCCTCTATTCCTCTGGTGATGTCTGGTTAATCCAGGCCCTGTAGCCCCCAGCATCACATCTATTCCCCAGGTGCTCTCATTTGTTGACTTCTGTAACCGTAAAAGCCTTGGTTTCATGCATGTTAACTTCTTGGTGACAGAGGGCAATATTTTCAATCCCAAATTCAACTGCCTACTACTCATCCCCAGAAGATAAGATATGCATATTATTCGTAGATTTGGATATAAAACACTGACGTTTCTAAAACTGTTTGACTCATGTCTGTGAGTATAACTAAACTTATGTAGCAGGCGAAACCCTGAGGAAAAAACTTTTTTTTTTTTGAGGTCACTCTCTTTTTAATGGGATTTCATTGGGAATCCAGATTTCTAAAGGACCTTCTTGCAGTTCCTACTGCTTCCACTGGAAGTCACGAGTCTTTAGAAATTGGTTGAGGTTTTTCTTTGTGTAATGAAGAAGTAGCCCTGTTCAAAACGAGGGTCACTTCAGGTGTACTGTTAGATAGAGGCGTGTGACCAGAAAGGTAGCGTCAGTTTGTTTTCTTCCTGTATTGAACACAGATCATCCGTCTTCAATTTTATCGATTATTTACTTTAGAAAGTACCTAAAGTTGTATTACAAAAGTAGTTTGAAATGTTTTGGCAAAGTTTACAAGTAACTTTTGAGATATTTGTGAGTCACGTTGCGCAAGTTGGAACCGGTGTTTCTCTGGATCAAACGCGCCAAATAAATGGACATTTTGGATATATATCGACGGAAGTAATCGAACAAAAGGACCATTTGTGATGTTTATGGGACATATTAGAGTGCCAACAAAAGAAGCTTGTCAAAGTTAAGGCATGATTTATATTATTATTTCTGCGTTTTGTGTCAAGCGGGCAGGGTTGAAATATGCTTCTCTCTCTTTATTTACGGAAGTGCTATCCTCAGAAAATAGCATTGTTTGCTTTCCCCGAAAAGCATTTTTGAAATCTGAATGTTGGCTGGATTCACAACACGTGTATCTTTAATTTGGTATCTTATATGTGTGATTTCATGAAAGTTTGATTTTTATAGTAATTTATTTGAATTTGGCGCACTGCATTTTCACTGGCTTTAACCCAGAAAGGTTAACTAACCTCTAACCAAGCTTCAATGCCATACAACACTCCTTCCATGGCCCCCAACTGCTCTTAAATGGCAGTAAAACTAAATGCATGCTATTCAACCACCTAGCATCACTACTCTGGGCGGTTCTGACTTAGAATATGTGGACTACTACAAATACCTAGGTGTCTGGTTAGACTCTAAACTGTCCTCCCAGAATCACATTAAGCATCTCCAATCCAAAATTAAATCTAGAGTCGGCTGGCTAATTCGCAACAAAGCCTCCGTCACTCATGCTGCCAAAAATACAATCGTAAAACTGACTATCCTAACGATCCTTGACTTCGGCGATGTCATTTACAGAATAGCCTCCAACACTCTACTCAGCAAATTGGCTGTAGTCTATCACAGCGCCATCTGTTTTGTTACCAAAGCCCCATATTCTACCCACCACTGCGACCTGTATGCTCCCTTGCTACATATTCATCTTTAAACCCACTGGCTCCAGGTCGTCTATAAGTCTTTGCTAGGTAAAGCCCCACCTTATCTCAGCTCACTGGTCTCCATAGCAACATCCACACATAGCAGGCACTCCAGCAGGTATATTTCACTGATCACCCCCAAAGCCATATCCCCCTTTGGCCGCCTTTCCTTCCAGTTCTCTGCTGCCAATGACTGGAACGAATTGCAAAAATCACTGAAGCTGGAAACTTATATCTCCCTCACTAACTTTAAGCATCAGCTGTCAGAGCAGCTTACCAATCACTGTACCTGTACAAGGTCCATCTGTAAAGAGCACACCCAACTACCTCATTCCCATATTGTTATTTATGTTTTTGCTCCTTTGCACCCCAGTATCTCTACTTGCACATCATCCTCTGCACATCTATCACTCCAGTGTTAATGCTAAATTGTAATTATTTACAATTTGCTCCTCAAACATACATGTATCTTATATTGTTTTAAAGGTAATTGTGTTATTAATCCCACCACAGTGTCCGATTTCAAATAGGCTTTACAGTGAAAGCACGGATTATGTTTGGTCACCACCAAGTCACAGAAAAACACAGCCATTTTTCCTGCCAAAGAGAGGAGCCACAAAAAGCACAAATAGAGATTAAATTTAGCACTAACCTTTGATGATCTTCATCAGATGACACTCATAGGACTTCATGTTACACAATACATGTATGTTTTGTTTGATAAAGTTCATATTTATGTAAAAAAATCTGAGTTTACATTGGCGCGTTACAATCACTATTTCCAAAAACATCCAGCAATTTTGCATAGCCACATCGATTCAACATAAATTCTCATCATAAATGTAGATGATAATACAAGTTAAACACATGGAATTATAGATATGCCTCTCCTTAATGCAACCACTGTGTCAAATTTCAAAAAACTTTACGGAATAAGCAAACCATGCAATAATCTGAGACGGACATCAGAAAAATAATCTAATTAACCGCAATGTTGGAACAGAAACCAGAAATCACATTATAAATATTCCCTTACCTTTGATCTTCATCAAAACGCACTCCCAGGAATCGCAGTTCCAAAATAAATGCTTGATTTGTTCGATAATGTCCGTTATTTATGTCCAAGTAGCTACTTTTGTTAGAGTTAGGTACACATATCCAAACGCTCGTGCATGACTTCGGACAAAAACCTATATTACAGGTCAAAGAAACATTTCAAACTAAGTACAGAATCAATCTTTAGGATGTTTTTATCATAAATCTTCAATGAAATTCCAACCGGAGAAATCCTTTGTGTCTAAAGGAGCAACGGAACGCAGGGCAATATCATGTAAAATGCGTGTGACCAGGAAATGACTCTCTGCCAGTAACCTGACTTTTTCAGCTATTAATCAGTCCCACAACACAGTAGAAGCCTCATTCAAGTTTCTAAAGACGGTTGACATCTAGTGGAAGCGATAGGAACAACTTCATTCATATCCCACTGTGTATTCAATAGGGCCTGAGTTGAAAATCGACCAACCTCAGATTTCTCACTTCCTGTTTGGATTTATTCTCAGGTTTTTGCCTGCCATATGAGTTATGTTATACTCACAGACATCATTCAAACAGTTTTAGAAACTCCAGAGTGTTTTCTATCCAATACTAATAATAATATGCATATATTAGCAACTGAGCCTGGGGAGCAGGCCGTTTACTCTGGGCACCTCTGGGCACCTTTCATCCAAGCTACTCAATACTGCCCCTGCAGCCATAAGAAGTTATTTGTTAAATTAGAACAAATAACATAACAATAACATTCCACCCAATTGATTGCAGGAAAGGGGTACGCTTGCTTTGTGCTTCCCGTGCATAGATCTATGTGACCAGTGACGCTTCTAGCTTGTATGGCTCCCTGAGCGAACCACCCCTTCAGCGCGCCAACACAAAAAAAGCACCATTCTCCACTAACTGTAATTTTTATATAGACATTTGGAACAACACAAATATGTAATCATAACATTTAAAATTATAATAAGACTCATAAATATCAAAAATAAGTAACAAAGACAAATAGAAACAAATTTGTGTTGATTTGGCACTGGAGCATCAATACATTACCCATTACAAAACACTGTCAGCCAAGAGTCAAGACCAAACCAATTCACGTTGGTGGTGTGCAGACTGGTTTCATATTATTCTTAACGATTAAATAATAAACCAGAAAAAAAACAGAAAAAATGCAACAATATGTCTGTGAAACTATTTATTCACAGGATTATGAATAAATTGTGGCTTATTTGGTTGCATCTCGTAGTGACTGATTTTACTAATTGCATTAGTTCTGTACAAAGTTAGAGGTGCACTATTTCATAGAATCCCCTGCTCCCCCTACCCCAGGCTTCCAGTAGGGAGACCTGAGGTCAACCTACCCCCGCCCTCCTCCCCATCTTGTACTTCTGAGTGGGAGACCTGCCTATCTCACAAACTAGAATCAGGTTGCCCACTCCGACAAGGTTAATTGACCCACAGTCCCAAACAGTGACATGATATCATTAACTTCTTATGGTATAGGGGACGCTTGCGTCCCACTTGGCCAAAAGCCAGGGAAAATGCAGCGCGGAAAATTCTAATAAAATGATATAAAAATCTAACTTTCATTAAATCACACATGTAAGATACTAAATTAAAGCTACACTCGTTGTGAATCCAGCCAACATGTCAGATTTTAAAAAGGCTTTTCGGCGAAAGCATAAGAAGATATTATCTGATGATAGCACAACAGTAAACAAAGAGAGTAGCATATTTCAGCTATGCAGGCGCTACACAAAACACAGAAACAAAATATAAAACATGCCTTACCTTTGACAAGCTTCTTTTGTTGGCACTCCAATATGTCCCATAAACATCACAATTGGTCCTTTTGTTCGATTAATTCCGTCCATGTATATCCGAAATGTCCATTTTTTTTGGCGCGTTTGATCCAGAAAAAAACAGCTTCCAAATCACACAACGTCACTACAAAATATCTCAAAAGTTGCCTGTAAACTTTGCCAAAACATTTCAAACTACTTTTGTAATATGTATTTTTAAACGCTACTTTTCAAGTCTTGCGCAACTCTCAACAGTGTTACCCATTTCCTAAATGGCCGTACTTCTTCATTGCACAAAGGAATAACCTCAACCAAATTCCAAAGACTGGTGACATTCAGTGGAAGCGGAAAACAAGTGCCTAAGAAATATTGTTTCCCAATGAGAAATCACTGAACAGACCTCAAAACAAAAATCTGATCGTTTAGTCCTCGGGTTCTGTTCTGTTATACTCACAGATATGATTCAAACAGGTTTAGAAACTTCAGAGTGTTTTCTATCCAAATCTACTAATAATATGCATATCTTATATTCTTGGCATGAGTAGCAGGAAGTTTAAATTGGGCACGCTATTTATCCAAAAGTGAAAATGCTAATGTCACCATTCCAAATATTTTTGTGCGTGCGCCCCGTACAAAGCAAGCTAGCCTTTTTAGCTTTCCACAACTCCTCCATTTGAATTAATGATTTATAAATTATTATTAACCCTAGCAAATATTGTTATTGCCTATTTACCAGTGTAACCTACAACATCATCCCAATTTCATATGCTGCTTCAATTTTTCAGCTAAAAATAGAATGTCATCATATCAAAGAGAAAAGGCGCTTGACAACCAGTTTTTTTTTACCATGCAGCAATAGTTAGCAATTACTCAACAAAATACATTTTGGGGAGATTCTATTTAGGCTACATTGTTATTTGGTTTATTGTTTGAACATTCACTGAGATTATATTTGGTTATCAATGCAAAATAGGCTACTTTGATGCATAGCCCATAGATCCGATTAAATAAAGGTGAAATAAAAAAATAAAAAACAACTTTACCCTCCCCATACACTGGTACATCACACTCTTTGTTATCCCTGAGCTCACTCCTCTCTTTACTCATGTTGTTGTTTCGTCTGATGTTTTTATATTTTGACTCTTACATTGTTTAGAAAAGCGACTTTGGGTCTTTGAAAAGTGCTATATAAAAATAACCTGTATTGTTGTTACTATTATTATTATTATCATTTCCTTGTGTGGATTTTCTCTCAACTTGTTTAAAGACCCTATTCTCAAATACAGATAGGTGCACAATGCAATTTCTACATTATATTTTGTTTTTCAAATTCAATCTTCCAGTGACTTTCTGAGCTGACAAAGGGAAACATACATTTTGTTTTGTGCGCATTTTCTCTTTTGCATTTTACATGCATTTCAAAAACATTAGTGCACATATATCATCATATATTATGAACTATGTATTTCTCATATATACAAATATACACTATGATTTATTCATTTATAAATATATTGACCATAAATAATCATGCATACAGTTAAATATATTTGAAACAAATACATGTACATATATGAATAGCACATGTATGTCAAATGTATACTATTACATATGGATAATAAATACATGTACATATATTTACATATTTGTAAATAATATTTAAACATATTTAGAAACAGACAAAAAAAAAATATATATATATAGAAAACAATTATATGTGAAATATATGGGCGTAAATGATGAATAAACGTATTTAGATATATTTATTTCAAATATGGGCTTATGTATTAAAAAATATAATTTGGATGGTATATTGTTTGCATTTATGTCATGATTTTCACTGCAGCTATACCCTATGGTTTTATATGACACATTATAATTTTCAATTAACTTCAATAACTCAGGTTCCTAATCACCCCATGTGCTCATTTGGACTATTCCTCCAATTCATTCCTTCCAATTACATGGGGAGGGTTCCAGCTTCTTTGATGTGGTGGGGGTGGTTAGGTTGAGTTGAGGTGGAGCAGCATTTTGCTGTGTCTGCAGGGTTTGTGTGTCGAAGTGTGAGTTTGAGATGTACTTCCATTGTACTGCACAACCCCCCCCCGGCTCTATAATCAATTCCTGTAATTACAAAGTCGCTTGCTACATCCAAAGCCTTAATCAAATGGCGCACCATCCACATCCCCTCATTCTAGAGAGAGAAAGAGACAATGAGAGAGAGCCTGTTAGAGAGAGAGAGACCATTATAGAGAGAGAGAGATCAGGTCATCAGGTCAGATGAGCTCCTGCATTTTTCAGCATTTTCTTAAAAAAAGATTGATTTAGAGTTAGATCAACTTGGATTTTTTTGTCAGGAACATATACAGGATGCTACCCTCTACAACATAACCTTCACTCCAAATCAAAACTCAAAACCTTCAACCTGATTTTGGACGGAATTACGGAATCACCTGGAAGGCCTTGCAACTACCAAAAATTATTATTCCAATGCTATACAGCAAATTCTCTGGCAAACAACAGAAACCTGAAAACACCATCCAACCTGGAACTGAGTGAGCAATGTTTAGTCTGAAGCTATATTTCATTTCCAAAAGCCAAGAAGAAAAATACATTACATGACTTTATAAGGACTGAATGCTAAATTAAGGCTGCCAAGCATGATACAACTTCAATTAGCAAGTGAGAGGTGTGAAAGCCCTTTAGCCCAACAATGGCAGGAGAGTCAAACAGTCTACTCCAACCAAATGGACAGGCTTTAGAAGCTACCTCCCGCTGTTCAGAGGTAATTAAAATACAGTACCCTGTGTATGTCAAGAATGAAAAGATCACAAAATTAAGCTCCTTATGGAAAATCAAGAGACACTTTTTGACTATTATAAAAAAGGGAACATCAGCAACCTCATCTTCCATACTAACCATCCCCTGGCATGGCACATTGCTATATTAGCACAATACCCCTTTGTTAAGAGAGGGGGTGTTAACAAGGGGTAGAAACTCAGGATACTTGACAACGAGGACTCTGAGTCAGCTAAAATAAATCTCTATAAGTCTGGAACAGTAATGGTACAGGGCACCTCCAACCTTTTCAGCTGGACTTACACCTAATCAAAGAATTATCCCAGGAGAAGCTCTCCCTTGTGAAAGATACCCCCACCCCGAGCAGGTCAGACCAGACCTCTTCATTATATAACCCGACAGATGAGCAACCCCAAGTGGAAAGTCAACCTCCCAGCACAGAGTACTACCCCCTCATTGAAATGAAGGATGAATTGACCCAGCTGGAGGTAAGGCAGGTGGAGCTGGAACAGCAGGTGATTACACTCCAGTCAGCACAGACCCAGACAACAGTCCAGCACAACAACACCCCCTTAACCAGACCCGGAGAGCTGGAGGTGGAGAGAGACATATCTGCACTCTGGAACGTGGTGAGACAACTTCAACAATATAAAAAGCAAGAGCAGGAGAAGAACAGAGCACTAGAGGAGAGGATCAGACTGCTGGAGGAGAGGTTGAGGGGGGTAGCGTGTGACAGAGAACAACCCACTAGAGAGGTGGCCACTCCCCCAGAGAAGTCAGCAGAACAGCCCACCCCAGCTCCCAACAAAAGTCTCGACACCACAGCAGAACAGTCCACACCAGACCCTGACCATAGCGTCGACATCACAGCAGAACAGACAAATTAAGAACCACAAACCCAGGGGCTCTTACCCCCTCTGGGCCACCCTGATAGCCCTCCTGAAAACCCTCCCACACCCACTGAGGACATACACAAGACTCAGATTGTACTCCTTATAGACTCAAATGGGAAATTTGTACAAGAAAAATGTTTTTCTCCCAAACACAGTGTGTCTAAACTCTGGTGTCCAAACACCCAGCGCTGTCTGAGGACAGAATAATAATACACACAGGCACAAACGACCTGAGAACACAGCAGGAAAGGGTGGCCACAGCACTGAAGAGAGTGATTGTAAAAGCTTATTCTACTTTACCCAATGCACAAGTGGTTATCTCCACCCTGCTACCACGAAAAGACTTCCACCCTGCCACCATACAGCGGGTAAACGCAAGTATTTCCCGTGACTGTGCCTCAAAACCATTTTTTTTCCTGGCCCACCACTCCACCCTGGACCTGAACAGCCTCTATGACCAGGTCCACCTATACAAGGCAGCAGTGCCCACCTTCGCCCGTACTCTAAAAAACATTGCTCTTAAAGATAGCCGCAACACTTCACACAGGAGAAACAGATCAATAGACACCCCGCCCAGACCAGCGAAACACTCTCCCAGACCTATAGAGGACCCACGTTGAGAGGACTTACATCCAGACCACAACACCACCAGCCACATACACACCCCCACCCCAACTAATCTTCACCCCCCCAAGTCAACCATGCCCACACCTCATTTAGGCCCCCTCAGATCAGACCTGTGCCCCTCCTGCCCACCCCATGCACCTCACCCCCGCAAAGAGTGCCTCAACATGGAAGTCATAAATATGCCCAGGCCGTGAGCAGACAAACAGGCCCAACCCCCAGTCGTACACTATCCCAAGCCAATGGCATGTATCAGATGCTCAGTAGGCTCTGCTCACACTTACTGGCCTGAGGCCAAACCAGACGACCAACAACATTGAACACTTTATGGAACACAAAGCCTTCACAATCTCATCCTGGAATATCCAAGGCCTGAGGTCATCTGCCTTTGGCCTAAAGAGCAGGAACCTGGACTTCACCAAAGAAATCGGTAATACAGACATTGTCATCCTGCAAGAAACCTGGTATAGAGGAGATGGACCCACTGGTTGCCCTCTAGGTGACAGAATCAAATCAAATGGACCCACTGGTTGCCCTCAGTGGGTTAACTGCCTGTGACAGTAATCAAATCAAATCAAATGTATTTATATAGCCCTTCGTACATCAGCTGATATCTCAAAGTGCTGTACAGAAACCCAGCCTAAAACCCCAAACAGCAAGCAATGCAGGTGTAGAAGCACGGTGGCTAGGAAAAACTCCCTAGAAAGGCCAAAACCTAGGAAGAAACCTAGAGAGGAACCAGGCTATGTGGGGTGGCCAGTCCTCTTCTGGCTGTGCCGGGTGGAGATTATAACAAAACATGGTCAAGATGTTCAAATGTTCATAAATGACCAGCATGGTCAAATTATAATAAGGCAGAATAGTTGAAACTGGAGCAGCAGCACAGTCAGGTGGACTGGGGACAGCAAGGAGTCATCATGTCAGGTATTCCTGGGGCATGGTCCTATGGCTCAGGTCAGTTGAAACTGGAGCAGCAGCACAGCCAGGTGGACTGGGGACAGCAAGGAGTCATCATGTCAGGTAGTCCTGGGGCATGGTCCTAGGGCTCAGGTCCTCCGAGAGAGAGAAAGAGAGAAGGAGAGAATTAGAGAACGCACACTTAGATTCACACAGGACACCGAATAGGACAGGAGAAGTACTCCAGATATAACAAACTGACCCTAGCCCCCCGACACATAAACTACTGCAGCATAAATACTGGAGGCTGAGACAGGAGGGGTCAGGAGACACTGTGGCCCCATCCGAGGACACCCCCGGACAGGGCCAAACAGGAAGGATATAACCCCACCCACTTTGCCAAAGCACAGCCCCCACAACACTAGAGGGATATCTTCAACCACCAACTTACCATCCTGAGACAAGGCTGAGTATAGCCCACAAAGACCTCCGCCACGGCACAACCCAGGGGGGGGGGGGGGGCGCCAACCCAGACAGGATGACCACATCAGTGACTCAACCCACTCAGGTGACGCACCCCTCCAGGGACGGCATGAGAGAGCCCCAGTAAAGCCAGTGACTCAGCCCCTGTAATTGGGTTAGAGGCAGAGAATCCCAGTGGAAAGAGGGGAACCGGCCAGGCAGAGACAGCAAGGGCGGTTCGTTGCTCCAGAGCCTTTCCGTTCACCCTCCCACTCCTGGGCCAGACTACACTCAATCATATGACCCACTGAAGAGATGAGTCTTCAGTAGAGACTTAAAGGTTGAGACCGAGTTTGCGTCTCTGACATGGGTAGGCAGACCGTTCCATAAAAATGGAGCTCTATAGGAGAAAGCCCTGCCTCCAGCTGTTTGCTTAAAAATTCTAGGGACAATTAGGAGGCCTGCGTCTTGTGACCGTAGCGTACTTGTAGGTATGTACGGCAGGACCAAATCAGAGAGATAGGTAGGAGCAAGCCCATGTAATGCTTTGTAGGTTAGCAGTAAAACCTTGAAATCAGCCCTTGCTTTGACAGGAAGCCAGTGTAGAGAGGCTAGCACTGGAGTAATATGATCACATTTTTTGGTTCTAGTCAGGATTCTAGCAGCCGTATTTAGCACTAACTGAAGTTTATTTAGTGCTTTATCCGGGTAGCCGGAAAGTAGAGCATTGCAGTAGTCTAACCTGGAAGTGACAAAAGCATGGATTAATTTTTCTGCATCATTTTTGGACAGAAAGTTTCTGATTTTTGCAATGTTACGTAGATGGAAAAAAGCTGTCCTTGAAATGGTCTTGATATGTTCTTCAAAAGAGAGATCAGGGTCCAGAGTAACGCCGAGGTCCTTCACAGTTTTATTTGAGACGACTGTACAACCATTAAGATTAATTGTCAGATTCAACAGAAGATCTCTTTGTTTCTTGGGACCTAGAACAAGCATCTCTGTTTTGTCCGAGTTTAAAAGTAGAAAGTTTGCAGCCATCCACTTCCTTATGTCTGAAACACATTCTTCTAGCAAGGGCAATTTTGGGGCTTCACCATGTGTGTCATCCGCATAGCAGTGAAAGTTAACATTATGTTTTCGAATGACATCCCCAAGAGGTAAAATATATAGTGAAAACAATAGTGGTCAGAGAGCTGGTAGTCCCATCCACGAAACTACCAGGTGTGAAACAGGCAAGGGACTCAGGGGGTATGCTAATTTGGTATATAGAGCAGACCTAACTCACTCCATTAAATTAATCAAAACAGGAACATATTATGTTAGGCTAGAATTTCAAAAGGTAATGCATCCTCCTATGCACTACCTATATCCCCCCACTAGACTCCCCATACTTAACGAAGACAGCTGTCTCCATCCTGGAGGGGGAAATCAATAATTTCCAGGCCTAGGGACATGTACCAGTCTGTGGCGACCTAAATGCCAGGACAAACACCTGCCTGCAGGTGACAGCATTCCCTCCACCATATGCCACCCTAGGCACAACTATGACAACATAATCAACAATAACGGGTCACAACTCCTGCAGCTCTGTCGCACGCTGGTTATGTACATAGTCAATGGTAAGCTTCGAGGCGACTCCTATGGTAGGTACACCTATAGCTCATCTCTTGGCAGTAGTACTGTAGACTACTTTATCACTGACCTCAATCCAGAGTCTCTCAGAGCGTTCACAGTCAGCCCACTGACACCCCTATCAGACCACAGCAAAATCACAGTCTACTTGAACAGAGCAATACTCAATCATGAGGCATCAAAGCCAAATTAACTGAGTAACATTAAGAAATGCCATAGATGGAAGGAATGCAGTTTGGAAACCTACCAAAAAACAATTAGGCAACAACAAATGCAATCCCTTTGAGACAACTTCCTGGGTAAAACGTTCCACTGAGATAGTGAAGGTATAAACTTGGCAGTAGAATATCTTAACAGTATATTTGACCTCTCAGCTTCCCTTACAAATCTTAAAATCTCAAATAGAAAACCAAAGAAAATGAACAACAATGACAAATGGTTTGATGAAGAATGAAAAAATCTAAGAAAGGTATTGAGAAACTTGTCCAACCAAAAACATAGAACCCGGAAAACCTGAGTCTACGCCTTCACTATGGTGAATCACTAAAAACATAACGAAATGCACTATGGAGAAAGAAGGAACAGCACGTCAGAAATCAGCTCAATGTAATTGAAGAATCTATAGACTCTAACCACTTCTAGGAAAATTGGAAAACACTAAACAAACAACAACATGAAGAATTATCTATCCAAAATGGAGATATATGGGTAAACCACTTCTCCAATCGTTTTGGCTCTAGAACAAACAGCAAAAACATATAAATGATCAAATACATATCTTAGAATCAACTATTAAAGACTACCAGAACCCACTCGATTCTACAATTACCTTGAACGAGCTACAGGACTAAATTAAAACCCTCCAACCCAAAAGTGCATGTGGTGTTGATGGTATCCTCAATGAAATTATTCAATTTACAGATGACAAATTCCAATTGACTATACTAAAACTCTTTAACTTCTCTAGGGTAGGGGGCAACATTCGGAATTTTGGATGAAAAGCGTGCCCAAATTAAACTGCCTGCTACTCAGGCCCAGAAGACAGGATATGCATGTAATTGGTAGATTTGGATAGAAAACTAAAGTTTCCAAAACTGTTAAAAATAGTGTCTGTGAGTATAACAGAACTGATTTGGCAGGCGAAAACCTGAGAAGAATCCATCCAGGAAGTAGGATTTTCTTTTGGTTTGTAGTTTTCTATTCAATGCCATTACAGTATCCATTGACATAGGACTCAAATTGCAGTTCCTATGCCTTCCACTAGATGTCAACAGTTTTTATAAATTGTTTCAGGCTTGTATTCTGAAAAATGAAGGAGTAAGAGCAGTCTGAATGAGTGGAACCTGCAGTGCCACAGAGCTTTTTCATGCGCACGACCGAGAGTGTGCCTTTCTGGTTTACCTTTAGTATTGACAACATTATTGTCCGGTTGAAATATTATAGATTATTTAGGCTAAAAACAACCTGAGGATTGAATATAAACATCATTTAACATGTTTCTATGAACTATACAGATACAATTAGGTTTTTTGTCTGCCTGTTGATTACTGAAGAAAACATGGAACAAAATTGAGGTTTTTGGATTTAAAGAGAGACTTTATCGAACAAAATCAACATTTATTGAGTAAATGTATGTCTTTTGAGTGCAACCATATGAAGATCATCAAAGGTAAGTGATTATTTTTCTCTCTATTTCTGACTTGTGTAACTCTTCTACTTGGCTGGTTACTGTTTGTAATGATTTGTTTTCTGGGCTATGTTCTCAAATAATCGTATAGTATGCTTTTGCCATAAAGCATTTTTTAAATCTGACACCGTGGTTGGATTCACAAGAAGTTAATCTTTAAACCTATATAAAATGCTTGTATGTTTTCTGAATTTTTATAGTGAGTATTTCTGTATTTGAACTTGGCGCTCCGCAATTTCACTGGATGTTGGCCAGGTGGAACGCTAGCGTCCCACATACCCTAGTGAGGTTAACATCATCCTTAGCTCTGGCATCTTCCCCAATATTTGGAACCAAGGACTGATCACCCCAATCCACAAGAGTGGAGACAAATTTGAACCCAATAAATACCATGGGATATGCATCAACAGCAACCTTGGGAAAATCTTATGCATTATTATTACCAAATTACTGTACAACAGACCACATATTCACCCTGCACATCCTAATTGACAAACAAACAAAGGCAAAGTCTTCTCATGCTTTGTTGATTTCAAAAAAGCCTTCGACTCAATTTGGCATGAGGGTATGCTATGCAAATTGATGGAAAGTGGTGTTGGGGGAAAAACATACGACATTATAAAATCCATGTACACAAACAACAAGTGTGCGGTTAAAATAGGCCAAAAAACACACACAATTCTTCCCACAGGGCCGTGGGGTGAGACAGCGATGCAGCTTAAGCCCCACCCTCTTCAACATATATATCAACACATTTCGAGGGCACTAGAAAAGTCTACAGCACCCAGCCTCATTCAACTAGAATCTGAAGTCAAATGTCTACGAGCATTCTATGCATTCAAAAGGAACATAAATCTCAACATTCCAATTAGATTCTGGCTAAAAATACTTGAATCAGTTGTAGAACCCATTGCCCTTTATGGTTGTGAGGTCTGGGGTTCGCTCACCAACCAAGAATTCACAAAATGGGACAAACACCAAATTGAGACTCTGCATGCAGAATTCTGTGTATCCTCCATGTACAACGTAGAACACCAAATAATGCATGCAGAGCAGAATTAGGCCGATACCCGCTAATGATCAAAATCCAGAAAATAGCCGTTAAATTCTACAACCACCTAAAAGGAAGCGATTCCCAAACCTTCCATAAGAAAGACATCACATCACAAGCTGGTCCTAGGGCTCTGTTCACAAACACAAACACACTCCACAGAGCCCCAGGACATCAGCACAACTAGACCCAACCAAATCATGAGAAAACAAAACTATAATTACTTGACACATTGGAAAGAATTAACAAAAAAACAGAGCAAACTAGAATGCTATTTAGCACTAAATAGAGAGTACACAGTGGCAGAATACCTGACCACTGTGACTGGCCCAAACTTAAGGAACTCTTTGACTATGTACAGACTCAGTGAGCATAGCCTTGCTTTTGAGAAGGGCCGACGTAGGCAGACCTAGCTCTCGAGATGTGCACACTGCCCTCAAAATGAGGTGGAAACTGAGCTGCACTTCCTAACTTCCTGCCCAATGTATGACCATATTAGAGACACATATTTCCCTCAGATTACACAGATTGTCACGCCCTGACCTTAGTTCCTTTTTTATGTCTCTATTTTGGTTTGGTCGGGGCGTGAGTTGGGGTGGGTATTCTATGTTGTTGTTCTATGTTTTCTTTTCTATGTGTTTGGCCTGGTATGGTTCCCAATCAGAGGCAGCTGTCTATCGTTGTCTCTGATTGAGAACCATACTTATGTAGCATTTTCCCACCTGCTGTTTGTGGGTAGTTGTTTTGTGTTTTCACCTTTCAGGACTGTTTCGATTTTCATTTCTTACGTTCACTTTGTTATTTGTTATTTTCGTGTTCTGTTATAATAAATAATCATGGACACTTACCACACTGCGTTTTGGTCCTATCCTTCCTACTCCTCATCCGAAAAAGAAGAAGATCGTTACACAGATCCACAAAGAATTCAAAAACAAACCCGACTTTGATAAACTCCCATATCTACTGGGTGAAATACCAAAGTGTGCAATCACTGCAGCAAGATGTGTTCTGTTGCCCCAAGAAAAGGTCAACCAGTGAAGAACAAACATCATTGTAAATACAACCCATATTTATTCTTATTTATTTTACCTTTTGTACTTTGACCATTTGTAAATCGTTACAACACTGTATATAAACCTAATGACATTTGTAATGTCTTCATTATTTTGAAACGTCTGTGAGTGTAATGTTTAGTGTTCATTTTTATTGTTTATTTCACTTTTGTATATTATCTTCCTCACTTGCTTTGGCAATGTTAACATATGTTTCCCATGCCAATAAAGCCCCTTGAATTGAATTGAGAGAGAGAATGAATGAGAGAGAGCCTATTACAGATAGAGATCCTATTACAGAGAGAGAGCCTATTATAGAGAGAGCGAGAAAGAGAGAATGTGAGAGAGTCTATTACAGAGAGAGATCCTATTGTAGAGAGAGAGAGAGAAAGAGAGAATGAGAGAGCCCATTATATATATATATATAGAGAGAGAGAAAGAGAGAGAGGTTTTAAATCATCTTTATGGTAACCAACAACACAATAAAAACTCATACAAAACCATAGTTACACATAAATTAAAAACACATCACCAAATCCTCCTCCACAGTAACTAAACACAACAGACTCTGAATACCCCATATACTCATAAACAGATCAATATTGTTAACCCATTTGTAACAGGCTGTCCCCAAATACTGTTCTATCAGGTCTTCCATATTGCTAATTTAGCTGCCCCTAACACAAAATTAAGCAAAATAACTACACTCCTTTGACTAAACCTATACTTTGGCCATGCTTTCCTCCTGGCTATCCCAACCCCGGCCAACAGCTCCGCACCCCTCGCAGCTACTGTCCCGAGCCTCCCCAGCTTCCGCTTCACCCAAATCCAGATCGCAGATGTTCTGAAAGAGCTGTAAAACCTGGACCCGTACAAATCAGCTGGCAATCTGGACCCTCTCTTTCTAAAATTATCCGTCGCCATTTTTGCAACCCCTATTACCAGTCTGTTCAACCTCTCTTTCATTTAGTCCGAGATCCCTAAAGATTGGAAAGCTGCCGCAGTCATCCCCCTCTTCAAAGGGGGTGACACTCTAGACCCAAACTGTTACAAACCTATATCCATCCTGCCCTGCCTTTCTAAAGTCTTTGAAAGCCAAGATAATAAACAGATCACTGACCATTTCGAATCCCACCGTACTTTCTCCGCGGTGCAATCCGGTTTCTTCGGCATTGTCTAAACATTTCAAACTACTTTTGTAATACAACTTTAGCTATTTTTTATGTAAATAATAGATAAAGTTGAAGACGGGATATACTGTGTTCAATACCGGAGGAAAACAAAGCGGAGCGTTCTTTCAGGTCACGCACCTCTAACAGTACGCTAGAGTACGCTAGACATGAGCCTCATTCTGAACATTGTTACTTCTTCATTTCTCAAAGGAAAAACCTCAACCAATTTCTAAAGACTGTTGACATCCAGTGAAAGCGAGAGGAACTGCAGGAAAGTCGATTCGGAATCTGGATTCCCAATGAAACCTCATTGAAAAGAGAGTGACCTCAAAAAAATTTAATCTGAACGGTTTGTCCTCGGAGTTTTGCTTGCCAAAAAAGTTATGTGATACTCACAGAATTGATTCAAACAGTTTTATAAACTTCAGAGTGTTTTCTATCCAAATCAACTAATAATATGCATATCTTAGCTTCTGGGTCTGAGTAGCAAGCCGTTTACTTTGGACATGCTTTTCATCCGGACGTGAAAACACTGCCCCCTGTCCCAAAGAAGTTAACTAACGTCCAAACGAGCTTCAATGCCATACAACACTCCTTCCGTGGCCTCCAACTGCTCTTAAACGCTAGCAAAACCAAATGCATGCTTTTCAACCGCTCGCTGCCCGCACCCGCCGGCCCGACTAGCATCACTACTCTGGAATGTGTTGACCTAGAATACGTGGACAACTACAAATACCTAGGTGTCTGGCTAGACTGTAAACTCTCCTTCCAGACTCATATCAAACATCTCCAATCCAAAATCAAATCTAGAATCGGCTTCCTATTTCACAACAAAACCTCCTTCACTCACGCCGCCAAACTTACCGTAGTTAATCTGACTATCCTACCGATCCTCGACATCGGCGATGTCATCTACAAAATAGCTTCCGACACTCTACTCAGCAAACTGGATGCAGTCTATCACAGTGCCATCCGTTTTGTTATCAAATCACCTTATACCACCCACCACTGTGTCATGACGTTGGCCTCTTTGGGTATAGCAAGCCCATCCCCCTCTCCCTGCCTCCCCCTTGCCTCCTTCAACTAGGTTGCTGTGGTCAGAGAGACGTCGTAAATTCCTGAGAAGACCCTGCCACACAGCCACACAGTAGAGAGAGAGTAGATTTTCATGGAGAACAAAGGAAATCCTTCCACCTCACAGAACTTGAGGTACGAACAAATTTCATGTTCTGGAGAAAGTATAAAAGATCGGTGAAGAATCCAGCTACGAACTGGTCCGTTTGTCACAACTTGGGAAGCTCATGGGAGACGCTGTGGCCACATTACCATAACGCTGTTTGTATAATAGCCCCATATATAAGGTTTACCTCTAATTGTTGTATAAGATGAATGAGTGAGTATGATACTGTTTACACAATTTTACAATGTGATTATGGACAATTTAATGAAGGAAAACTCAAAAAGGGAATTGGATTTGAACTAAATCAGAGGACCGCCCCTGAGCCCAGTTAGGGTCAGACATCCTGGGACAGCCTTTTCTGCCATTCCAAATAAAACCCCCACTCGGGATTTCGATCAGCAGACTGAGCATACCTCAATTACGAGATGGCTAAAGGTTGCAGACCATGTTTTTCTCCATTAAGAGGACAAAGGTTGTAGACCATTGCTGAATCTTTTAACCATACCACGTGGTTAAACTCTTATACTATCGATACCGACAGAATAAGAACAAGTCTTTGATATTGATTACTAGTCTGCAGCTAGGAATTCGGCATCATTGAACGCGAAGAATGACAATGGAAACATCCATTCTATAAAGAATGTCACTCTGAACAATACCCTCTAACCGAGAGAGAGATCTACAAAAAAATGAACTTTTCACCATTTATCAAGACGACACACTGAGCGTAAATATATATATTGATTGCAATTGTTCCCGAATGAGTGAGTCTTCAAGTGCAAAGGATTAGCATTTCAATTTTTATAATTATCACTTTGTAGTGACATCTTAGTCGACCCCCACTTCCCCTTTTGTCTAACAAGCCACCATAACGGTTTAGCCCACTAGGGCACATTCTCCTATCGTTACATTTACCTTGTTTGTTTGTTTGTTTATGCATTTCTGTGAATTACTTAGTTAGTAATAAATAAATGATTTAAGACGATTGATTTATGGATGACTCATAGTGAAGACTGGGTTCGTGCAGATAAACTAACGTGAGGTAAAGTAAATAATTCATTAATTTGAAGACTAATTGATCAGATCAAATATCTAAAAAGTTATTTTAGGAAATGATAACTTTGTAATCTGAATATTTTTCCTTGGTGCCCCGACTTCCTAGTTAATTAATTAGTTACGTGATTAATCAGGTGATTGCGTAACTAGTAACTAATTACTAGTAACTAATTACAGAGAATCTTTGATAAAAACTATCAGTCTTCAGTTAATGATAGTAAAGACATGACAACTGTGACGTGTTTGCTCTAGTCGGCTAGCCCTCGCTACATATTCGTCGCCAGGCCCACTGGCTCCAGGTCATCTAGAAGTCTATGCTAGGTAAAGCTCTGCCTTATCTCAGCTCACTGGTCACGATAACAACACCCACCCGTAGCACGCGCTCCAGCAGGTATATCTCACTGGTCTTCCCCAAAGCCAACACCTCCTTTGTTGGCTTTTCCTTCCAGTTCTCTGCTGCCAGTGACTGGAACGATTTGCAAAAATTGCTGAAGCTGGAGACTTACATTTCCCTCACTAATATTAAACATCAGCTATCTGATCAGCTAACCGATCGCTGCAGCTGTACATAGTCCATCTGTAAATAGCCTACCCAATCTACCTACCTCCCCCCCATATTGTTTATATTTACTTTGCTGCTCTTTTGCACACCAGTATCACTACTTACACACCATCATCTCCTCATCATCATCTGCTCATCTATCACTCCAGTGTTAATCTGCTAAATTGTATTAACTTTGCTACTATGGCCTATTTATTGCCATACCTCCTCATGCCATTTGCACACACTGTATATAGATTTTCTTTTTTTTCTATTGTGTTGACTGTACGCTCGTTTAGTGTTGTTGTTTCTGTCACACTGCTTTGCTTTATCATGGCCAGGTCGCAGTTGTTAACTCTTAGAACTACCCATCCCGGATCCGGTATATTTGTCATCAGCAACCGTTGAATAGCATAGCGCAACAGTCAAAAAATATTACTAGAAAAAATTCATATTCATGAAATCACAAGTGAAACATAGCGAAACACAGCTTAGCCTTTTGTTAATCACCCAGGCGTCTCAGATTTAGAAATTATGCTTGACAGCGAAAGTAATACAAGCGTTTGTGTAAGTTTATTGATAGCCTAGCATAGCATTATGTACACTTAGCATCAGGAAGCTTGGTCACGAAAATCAGAAAAGCAATCAAATTAACCTTTTACCTTTGATGATCTTCGGATGTTATCACTCACGAGACTCCCAGTTAGACAGCAAATGTTCCTTTTGTTCCATAAAGATATTTTTTATATCCAAATACCTTTGTTAGTTTGGCTGCGTTATGCCCAGGAATCCACCGGAAATCGCGGTCACGACAACGCAGACAAAAATTCCAAATTATATCCATAATGTTGACAGAAACATGGCAAACGTTTTTTATAATCAAACCTCAAGGTGTTTTTCAAATATCTATTTGATAATATCTCAACCGGTACAGTTGGCTTTTCACTAGGACCGGGAGGAACAATGGCCGCCTCTCTCTTTTGCGCAAAAATCACTCTGAGATCCCCCACCTGACCACTTACGTAATGTGGTCATTCACGCTCATTCTTCAAAATAAAGGCCTGAAACTATGTCTAAAGGCTTTAGACACATTAGGGAAGCCATAGAAAAGGAATCTGGTTGATATCCCTTTCAATGGTCAATAGGGATACATAGGAACACATAGGTTTCAAAATTTGAGTCACTTCCTGATTGGATATTTCTCAGGCTTTCGCCTGCAATATCAGTTCTGTTATAATATTTTTACAGTTTTGGAAACTTTAGAGTGTTTTTTGTATCCTAAGCTGTCAAATATATGCATGTTCTAGCATCTGGTCCTGAGAAATAGGCCATTTACTTTGGGAACGTTATTTTTCCAAACATAAAAATAGTGCCCCCTAGCTTCAAGAGGTTAAAGAGAACTTGTTCTCAACTAGCGTATCTGGTTAAATAAAGGTGAAATAAAAATAATAAAACTTTAGCCCAAATATAAAGCGATGGGAAGAGAAAACCTCTCCCAAAGCTGAGAACCAGGTAATTCATCCCGACCAACCTGGGACACTGTAAAAAGAGATGTTCCAGAGTTTCAGAGTCAGCACAGAATGGACACCCTTCCCCAACTGTCGGATCCAGGTGTACCAGATGCATATTGGTGGCTATGGCTCCATGTAATATCCTCCATTGGAGTTCAGCTGTCCTCTTGTCAATAGGCAGTTTAGGCAAAAGAGGCTCTTAAAAAAGCCACATCCCTGGTGGCGTGCCGGCCTTTCGAGACTTGACAAGAACTCTCCAAGCCTGCATAACAGTCACATAAAATGGAGTCAGGGCAGGCAAATCACCCCCCTCCAGCTTTAAGTGGAAAATGTGCTTGTCTAAGTCCAAACAGACCGCTCTCCTCATCAATGTATAGGTGTCGAAACAGCTAGAACCGTCACTGTACAACAGTCTATGGGCTGCTTGAAGTCGGAAAGCCATGATCCTGGAAGAAATGTCCACCAGGCCTTGCCCATCCTCGTGCAATAGCAGGTACAGGGCTGCAGCTTTAATCCAGTGTTGTCCAGACCAGAAGAAATTGACAGGGGTCCTCTGAAGCTCTTGTATCAGACAGGTAGTCTGTGCCACAGGGTAGAGGCTGCAAGATTATTAGCTACCAGTACCCTTCCCCTATAAGACAACTGGGGTAGCACCCATTTCCACCTTGACAGTCTGGCACACACTTTCTCCACTACAGCCTCCCAAAACATGACATCATGTAACAACTTAACATTAAAATACCAGTAAGGTGATGACCTTCGTGGACAGGACAAATGAATATCAACAGTAACAATATGGTGATCAGAGAAACCCACAGGAGTAATATCACACCTTCCAACCCTACTACAGTAGTGATCAGAGACATACAACCTGTCTAACCTTCCAACCCCACTACAGTAATGATCAGATAAATACAACCTGTCTAACCTTCCAACCCTACTACAGTAGTGCTCAGATACATACAACCTGTCTAACCTTCCAACCCTACTACAGTAGTGATCAGATACATACAACCTGTCTAACCTTCCAACTCTACTACAGTAGTGCTCAGATACAACTTGACTAACCTTCCAACCCTACTACAGTAGTGCTCAGATACATACAATCTCTCTAACCTTGCTGCACTGGCACGACCTTCATTAACTTTTAGCCATGTGAACTGCCTAACTTTTGCGTTCCTTACTCTCCACACATCAGAAAGCTCAAACTCAGTTAATAGACCAGACAGGCAAGTGGCTGACCACAGATGAGGTCAACAGTAAAATCTACTGTACAATTCCAGTCCCCCCCTAAAACCGTACACCCCTCTTGGTCTTAAGGTTTCCTTTATTTTATCAAATACAGCAATACGCTCTGTACCCTCATTAGGAGCGTAAACATAAAAATACATTTTTAAACATAACATCTACATTGGCCAATAAAACCCATCCCTTGACAATCTCTGTTGGAGATACCACAGTCACCCCTAAGCCTGAGGAAAACAAAATTGCCACCCCAGCACTGAAATTAGTACCATGACTGAGTATATGCTGCCCCTCCCACCACATACCCCAGTCAACCTCATTACTCATCACTATGTGTCTCCTGTAGAAAAACTACATGAAGCCTTTTCTGTTTTATGACTTCTAATACCCAAGCCCTCTTATTCCTGTCCCTTCCCCCGTTAATATTAAGAAGACATACAATTAAGATACAGAGAGCATCTGTGATTGCTCTGTTAGCATCTCTCAATATGTATAATCCTTCTCTTGTACTTGTCTTTGTTGCTGTATCTAACTAAGAGTGTGTTTGTTAGTTTCCAGAGGGAAGGGAGAGGAAATAATATTATTGCTGACTCAGTCTGGAAGGTATATTTCTGGCTGAAAGGTGAAATTGTGTGTGTGTTCTTATTCATTAACACTAATGTGAGGCCTGTGGGTATACACTAGCTCTGGAGGACTTGCTGATAGTGCACACTAGTTCCTCTTCCCTAGGGCTGTTTTAGGCTGCTAGCCCCAGGCCTTGAACACTCCTGTTACTTTACTTTTGGTCACTCCTAGCTCTAAGTTCCCTTAGGCAGACATAATGTTGGGACTGCAATCATTTTGTTATTGTTGTCCTTGCTTGCATTATTGTCTTTGTCATGATAATTATTTATTGTTGTTGCCCTGTGCATCGAAATCAACCAAGCAGAAATAAAGAAATACACTATGGGGTTCAAAGGGTGTACATGGGAAAGAGAGGAAGGATTACACAGAAAAATACAAAATCGAAACAAAAAAGCACATACACACTCACATACACACTCTCTCTCACACTCTTCCTCACACTCTCTCACTCACTCAATCACTCACGCATGCTACACACGCACACACACACACTCTCTCTCTCTCTCTCTCTCTCTCTCTCTCTACATCTCTCACTCACTCACACGCACACACACATGCACGCACACAACACACGCCTGGGGAGAGGTCATTGTTCTAGTCACAATTGTGGGTGTTGAATATTCCAACACTGTTTCCAACACCTCTGGAAAAAGAATTAGAGCAGCAATAACAGAACAATAATAAATTATATATATCTCATTATAAATTCTCAGAGAGCAGAAAGGACAAGTGTTTGACCTCTGGGGTCAACAACTCAGCTTCCTAAAAAGCGTTGTTGTACGTTTGTAAATTATGGATGTTTTTGTTTTACATGATTTAACAGACCGTCTAGGAAATGACATACTTTTGCTATGTGTGAGCGTCCATATGTCTAATTGTGGATAGGTATACATCAAGCTGTTTCTCTGTGTGTGAGTATACCATATAACAGGTAGTTTTTGCTCAGCAGCAAAATGTTATTTGTTGATTTTCATCAGGCTGTTTACTCATGCTGGTTGTGCTGTTTCTATACACTGTCCTTCTGGCTGATGCATTTCTACGACGGTGAGCAGCTGACTGAAAGAGAGAAGAGAAATTGCTACAAATTGGTTGCTGATATTTGCAATCTGACATCATTTCCATATGGACATCTGCAGCCAATCACAGGAGAATAGAGGTAGGGGAAGCTCAGGTGTAAGCAAAGGCTTCATAACACAGAAATACAATCATGGTTTGGCTCATACATGCACAGTGGTGGAAGAAGCATTCAATCGTCATACTGTCACGCCCTGACCTTAGAGAGCCTTTTAATTTCTCTATTTGCTTACGTCAGGGTTTGATTAAGGTGGGCATTCTAGTTTTTCGTTTTCTATGTTGGCCTGGTATGGTTCCCAATCAGAGGCAGCTGTCTATCGTTGTCTCTGATTGGGGATCATATTTAGGCAGCCTTTTCCCGCCTGTTTTGTGGAATCTTGTCTTTGTGTAGTGCCTGTTAACACTGCAATTACTTCATGGTTCATTTGTGTTCTGTATTTGTTTTGGTGAGTTTCTTTGATTAAAACATGGAAGTCTATGCACGCTGCGCATAGAGTTCCGCGTTTCATTATAACGAACGTGACACATACTGGAGTGAAAGTAAAGATATATTATTAATAGAAACTCATGGAGTAAAAAGTACATATTTTCTTTAGGAATGTGGTGGAGTAAATGTAAAAGTTGTCAAAAATATAAATAGTAAAGTACACATACACTAAAAACTACATTAGTAGTGCTTCTGCTCTCTGACCCAGAAGTGCCAGTATTTTTTAATTAAGTACTTTACAACAATGCACATGCATACACACACACACGCACACACACATGGATACACACACACACACACATAGCCCTAATGCTCTCTGACCCAGAAGTGCCATGGAGAAGAGAAGGGCTTTAGCAGCGGTGATGTATAATGCACCTTTGATCAAGTTTGATCAGATTCACTGACACTTCCTGTTTCTCTTCCATGCTCCCTACAGCCTCTCTGCCGACAGCTTTGAATAACACAAAACACCTTTTAAAAGGTGCTTTTAGTTCATTCATTTTCCCTTTCCCAACCCAGAGGTAACTCTATCTAAATCACTAATCCTCTACCGTAATAGGACTTTTTAAAATTGTTTTCCAATATAAAAACTCTTTAAAGGTTACAGCATTTCTGAAATTTTCTAAGAAAAAAAGTTAAATAAGAAACTATTGATGTTATCTAACATATGGATGAGTGATAGACTATTGATGTTATCTAACATATGGGGGAGTGATAGACTATTGATGTTATCTAACATATGGGGGAGTGATAGGCTATTTATGTTATCTAACATATGGGGGAGTGATAGGCTATTTATGTTATCTAACATATGGGGGAGTGATAGGCTATTTATGTTATCTAACATATGGGGGAGTGATAGGCTATTTATGTTATCTAACATATGGGGGAGTGATAGGCTATTTATGTTATCTAACATATGGATGAGTGATAGACTATTGATGTTATCTAACATATGGGGGAGTGATAGGCTATTTATGTTATCTAACATATGGGGGAGTGATAGGCTATTTATGTTATCTAACATATGGATGAGTGATAGACTATTGATGTTATCTAACATATGGGGGAGTGATAGGCTATTTATGTTATCTAACATATGGGGGAGTGATAGACTATTTATGTTATCTAACATATGGGGGAGTGATAGACTATTGATGTTATCTAACATATGGGGGAGTGATAGGCTATTTATGTTATCTAACATATGGGGGAGTGATAGGCTATTTATGTTATCTAACATATGGGGGAGTGATAGGCTATTTATGTTATCTAACATATGGGGGAGTGATAGGCTATTTATGTTATCTAACATATGGGGGAGTGATAGGCTATTTATGTTATCTAACATATGGGGGAGTGATAGGCTATTGATGTTATCTAACATATGGGGGAGTGATAGACTATTGATGTTATCTAACATATGGGGGAGTGATAGACTATTGATGTTATCTAACATATGGGGGAGTGATAGGCTATTTATGTTATCTAACATATGGGGGAGTGATAGGCTATTTATGTTATCTAACATGTGGGGGAGTGATAGGCTATTTATGTTATCTAACATATGGGGGAGTGATAGGCTATTTATGTTATCTAACATATGGGGGAGTGATAGGCTATTTATGTTATCTAACATATGGGGGAGTGATAGGCTATTTATGTTATCTAACATATGGGGGAGTGATAGGCTATTTATGTTATCTAACATATGGGGGAGTGATAGGCTATTTATGTTATCTAACATATGGGGGAGTGATAGGCTATTGATGTTATCTAACATATGGGGGAGTGATAGGCTATTTATGTTATCTAACATATGGGGGAGTGATAGGCTATTTATGTTATCTAACATATGGGGGAGTGATAGGCTATTTATGTTATCTAACATATGGGGGAGTGATAGGCTATTTATGTTATCTAACATATGGGGGAGTGATAGGCTATTTATGTTATCTAACATATGGGGGAGTGATAGGCTATTGATGTTATCTAACATATGGGGGAGTGATAGACTATTTATGTTATCTAACATATGGGGGAGTGATAGGCTATTTATGTTATCTAACATATGGGGGAGTGATAGGCTATTTATGTTATCTAACATATGGGGGAGTGATAGGCTATTGATGTTATCTAACATATGGGGGAGTGATAGACTATTGATGTTATCTAACATATGGGGGAGTGATAGACTATTGATGTTATCTAACATATGGGGGAGTGATAGGCTATTTATGTTATCTAACATATGGGGGAGTGATAGGCTATTTATGTTATCTAACATGTGGGGGAGTGATAGGCTATTTATGTTATCTAACATATGGGGGAGTGATAGGCTATTTATGTTATCTAACATATGGGGGAGTGATAGGCTATTTATGTTATCTAACATATGGGGGAGTGATAGGCTATTTATGTTATCTAACATATGGGGGAGTGATAGGCTATTTATGTTATCTAACATATGGGGGAGTGATAGGCTATTTATGTTATCTAACATATGGGGGAGTGATAGGCTATTGATGTTATCTAACATATGGGGGAGTGATAGGCTATTTATGTTATCTAACATATGGGGGAGTGATAGGCTATTTATGTTATCTAACATATGGGGGAGTGATAGGCTATTTATGTTATCTAACATATGGGGGAGTGATAGGCTATTTATGTTATCTAACATATGGGGGAGTGATAGGCTATTTATGTTATCTAACATATGGGGGAGTGATAGGCTATTGATGTTATCTAACATATGGGGGAGTGATAGGCTATTGATGTTATCTAACATATGGGGGAGTGATAGGCTATTTATGTTATCTAACATATGGGGGAGTGATAGGCTATTTATGTTATCTAACATATGGGGGAGTGATAGGCTATTTATGTTATCTAACATATGGGGGAGTGATAGGCTATTGATGTTATCTAACATATGGGGGAGTGATAGGCTATTTATGTTATCTAACATATGGGGGAGTGATAGGCTATTTATGTTATCTAACATATGGGGGAGTCATAGGCTATTGATGTTATCTAACATATGGGGGAGTGATAGGCTATTGATGTTATCTAACATATGGGGGAGTGATAGGCTATTTATGTTATCTAACATATGGGGGAGTGATAGGCTATTTATGTTATCTAACATATGGGGGAGTGATAGGCTATTTATGTTATCTAACATATGGGGGAGTGATAGACTATTGATGTTATCTAACATATGGGGGAGTGATAGGCTATTTATGTTATCTAACATATGGGGGAGTGATAGGCTATTTATGTTATCTAACATATGGGGGAGTGATAGGCTATTTATGTTATCTAACATATGGGGGAGTGATAGGCTATTTATGTTATCTAACATATGGGGGAGTGATAGGCTATTGATGTTATCTAACATATGGGGGAGTGATAGACTATTGATGTTATCTAACATATGGGGGAGTGATAGACTATTGATGTTATCTAACATATGGGGGAGTGATAGGCTATTTATGTTATCTAACATATGGGGGAGTGATAGGCTATTTATGTTATCTAACATGTGGGGGAGTGATAGGCTATTTATGTTATCTAACATATGGGGGAGTGATAGGCTATTTATGTTATCTAACATATGGGGGAGTGATAGGCTATTTATGTTATCTAACATATGGGGGAGTGATAGGCTATTTATGTTATCTAACATATGGGGGAGTGATAGGCTATTTATGTTATCTAACATATGGGGGAGTGATAGGCTATTTATGTTATCTAACATATGGGGGAGTGATAGGCTATTGATGTTATCTAACATATGGGGGAGTGATAGGCTATTTATGTTATCTAACATATGGGGGAGTGATAGGCTATTTATGTTATCTAACATATGGGGGAGTGATAGGCTATTTATGTTATCTAACATATGGGGGAGTGATAGGCTATTTATGTTATCTAACATATGGGGGAGTGATAGGCTATTTATGTTATCTAACATATGGGGGAGTGATAGGCTATTGATGTTATCTAACATATGGGGGAGTGATAGGCTATTGATGTTATCTAACATATGGGGGAGTGATAGGCTATTTATGTTATCTAACATATGGGGGAGTGATAGGCTATTTATGTTATCTAACATATGGGGGAGTGATAGGCTATTTATGTTATCTAACATATGGGGGAGTGATAGGCTATTGATGTTATCTAACATATGGGGGAGTGATAGGCTATTTATGTTATCTAACATATGGGGGAGTGATAGGCTATTTATGTTATCTAACATATGGGGGAGTCATAGGCTATTGATGTTATCTAACATATGGGGGAGTGATAGGCTATTGATGTTATCTAACATATGGGGGAGTGATAGGCTATTGATGTTATCTAACATATGGGGGAGTGATAGGCTATTTATGTTATCTAACAGATTGGGGAGTGATAGGCTATTTATGTTATCTAACATATGGATGAGTCATAGGCTATTTATGTTATCTAACATATGGGGGAGTGATAGGCTATTTATGTTATCTAACATATGGGGGAGTGATAGGCTATTTATGTTATCTAACATATGGGGGAGTGATAGGCTATTTATGTTATCTAACATATGGGGGAGTGATAGGCTATTTATGTTATCTAACATATGGATGAGTCATAGGCTATTTATGTTATCTAACAGATTGGGGAGTGATTTATGTTAGATAACATAAATAGCATCACTCCCCCACATGTTAGACAGGCTATTTATTTTATTTAACATGTTTAGGCTATTTATGTTATCTAATAGATTGGGGAGTGATAGAGAGTGATTGATAACATAAATAGTCTGTCTAACATATGGGGGAGTTGTAGGCTGTCCCATAATGCGTCCCAAATAGCACCTTAGTCCCTATTTAGTGTGCAACTGGTCAAAAGCAGTGCATTATATAGGGAAGTTGCCATTGGACACACAGCCTAATATCAGTGGTCATAGTGAACTTCTACCTACTCCTGCCCTATCCACTCCACTCCTGAGGGGACTAGTATCGTTTTGTTGAATGAAGGCATATGAAGTCATGTCTCTGTGGACATGCCCTTGCCATTCATCTGTCAATAATGGAACACATACTCCATGTCCCGGAGGGGGGGGGGTGACATGTGTGAGGTAGAGGTCATCACTATCCACCTGTATTGAACACCCGAAACCCGATCCCGGATCCAGAAATCGAAATAATGTCATGGGTATGGGTCGGATCTGATATGATTGTCACGGGTCTCGGGTATTTGTAATTTTAAGAATCTTGAGTATTTGTCATTTTAACTGACTTGTTCAGAAAGGTACAGATCTGAACACGACTGTTGCAGTATAGAGAAAGAAGATAGAGAGAAATTGTATAATTTATGCTGATGTTCTTGCTTTTCATGAGAGTGGATCGTGGCGCGTGTAGCTTTTTGTTGGCCAATTATAAGTTATCAAAGTGGCAATAGGCTACAGTCATAGAGCCTCCGTGTTTGGCAAAAGTTAGGAGATGTCTAATCAATGGAAGATCTAATTAAAATGACAGATTTAAATGTTAAAGGAGAAGGACAGGCTACAATGACCAAGAACCAACAGGTAGGCTGCTACTTTCTATCAGGGTCCGTGCTGTGGAGGTAGGCTACTGTGAGTGTGAGTGAGTGACATGGGAGCAGGGAGGACAGAGGGAGAGAGGAGAGACAGCAACAAACCAACCCAAATAGCACTATAATAGCTGCCATAGTTCAGTTATTTTTTATCTGATATGATTACGTAGTACCTGTCTTGACAGCATCATAGTTAAGCTAGCTAGCTAGGCTTATTGAGGCTGCATGCACATTCTTGTCCTACACAGTTACAACCCACTAGGCACAGGCGTCAATTCATAATCTATTCCACGTTGCTTCAATGTAATTTCATTGAAATTATGTGGAAACAATGTCAACCAGTGTGTGCCTAGTGGGAAATAGCAGCAACTCCATTCAGACTATTAGAGAGAGTGTCACCTCTCTCTACCTCCTCCTGTGCTTTATCAGCTCCGGATAATAGGAATAGGCCATGTCAGAAGAAGGCCCTAAAAACGGTCAAGACTCCAGCCACCCTAGTCATAGACTGTTCTCTCTGCTGGTGCCAAGTCTAGGTCCAAGAGGTGTCTATACAGCTTCTACCTCCAAGCCATAAGACTCCTGAACATCTAATCAAATGGCTACCAGACTATTTGCATCCCCCCCCCCCCTCCTGATCTTCTACGCTGCTTCTACTCTCTTATTATATTATTATTTCTACTCTCTATTATTATCTACGCATAGTCACTTTAATAACTCTACCTACACGTACATGTTACCTCAATTATGTTACCTCAATTAACTCGACGGGTACCGGGCCCTCCTGTATATAGCCCCACTATTGTTATTTTACTGCTGCTCTTAAATTATTTGTTATTCCTATCTCTTACTTTTTTGAGGTATTAAAACTGTATTGTTGGTTAAGGGCTTGTAAGTAAGCGTTTCACTTGACAAATACAATTTGATTTGATTTAATGAAGTAGTTTAAAAATGTACTTATCTGTTGCTTCCCTCACTCGGATCGGACCGGTTCAGGTCTGTATCATCAAGGTTTATACGGAACAGGTCTAGTTGTCCTCAGGGCCATTAGTAACGGGTCTCTATATTAACATATTTTGTTTATGCATATCGGGTCCGGGTGGGAAAGCCCCAGGTTCATTTTGGAGAGAGTCCCCCTCTAGCATGTGGTGATAAGACAGATGCATGAATGATTGGACGAGGGATGGAGTGGGATGGATACAGGGCCGGATTACCATGTACCCCAACCCTTTGGAAGCCGGGGGCCCTCCAGATAGCATATGTACACGTCATGCAAGACACAATGTGTAGAATAGCATTATGAAACTGCACATTTTCTCTCTGCGCCATTGCAAAATGTGTAGAACAGCATTTTAAAACTGCAATTGTTTTTCTCTACCCCATGGCAATATGTGTAGAATAGCACTATAAAACTGCACATTTTTCTCTCTGCAAAAATGGCAAAAGTGTTTAAATGCAAGAAGTTAGCCGTTTCCATCGAAAAAATACAGAGAGTTAGGTGCACGGTGGCCCCAAATGCGGTAGTCTGGCATTTGATCAATAGGTAGATAGCAGGTAATCACGCTGGCACTGCGATGAGTGGGAGAGGGGTGGATGGACGGTCACTGTGATGAGTGGAAAAGGGGTGGACAGATGGTCACTTAAGTTGACAAAGGATTCAGGACATATAAAATACACACACACACACACACACACAATCTATGTTGAAACCTACAGTATATTGAAAAACACATGTATCATTTGACAGCCTCAAGTCTTTTTGGGTATGACACTACAAGCTTGGTACACCTGTATTTGCATAGTTTCTCCCATTCTTCTCTGCAGATCCTATCAAGCTCTGTCAGGTTGGATGCATAGCTATTTTCAGGTTTCGGTTTCAAGTCCAGGCTCTGGTTGGGACACTCAAGGACATTCAGAGACTTGTCCTGAAGCCGCTCCTGCATTGTCTTTGCTGTGTGCTTGGGGTCATTGTCCTGTTGGGAAGGTGAACCTTCATCCCAGTCTGAGGTCCTGAGCGCTCTGGAGCAGGTTTTCATCAAGGATCTTTCTGTATTTTTCTCGATTCATCTTTCCCTTGATCCTGACTAGTCTCCCAGTCCCTGCTGCTGAAAAACATCATCCTTCACTGTAGGGATGGTGCCTGGTTTCCTCCAGACTTGACTCTTGGCATTCAGGCCAAAGAGTTCAATGTTGGTTTCATCAGACCAGAAAATCTTGTTTCTCATGGTCTGAGAGTCTTTTAAGTGCCTTTTGGCAAACTCCAAGCAGGCTTTCATGTGCCGTTTACTGAGGAGTGGCTTCCGTCTGGCAACTGTCATAAAGGCCTGATTGGTGGAGTTCTGCAGAGAAGGTTGTCCTTCTGGAAGGTTCTCCCATCTCCACAGAGGAACTCTGGAGCTCTGTCAGAGTGAACATCAGGTTCTTGATCACCTCCCAGATCAAGGCCCTTCTCCCCAGATTGCTCAGTTTGGCTGGGCCAGCTCTAAGATGAGTCTTGGTGGTTCCAAGCTTACGTGTTCTTGGGAACCTTCAATGCTGCAGACATTGTTTGTACCCTTCACCAGATCTGTGCCTGTCTCAGAGCTCTACGGACAATACCTTCGACCACATGGCTTGGTTTTTGCTCTGACATAAACTGTAAACTGTGGGACACAGTTGTATGCCTTTCCAAATCATTTCCAATCAATTTAATTTACCACTTATCAAGTTGTAGAAACATCTCAAGGATGATTAATGGAAACAGGATGCACCTGAGCTCAATTTATAGTCTCATAGCAAAGGGTCTGAAAAGTTATGTAAATAACGTGTTTATATATTTATGTTTCAACATTTGCAAACATTTCTAAATACCTATTTTTGCTTTGTCATTATGGGGTATTGTGTGTAGATTGATGAGGATTTTTTTATTTAATCCATTTTAGAATAAGGAAAACGTGAAGAGGTCTGAATACTTTCTGAATGCACTGTATTATCCCAATATGTGGTTCTGCAACAAGAATAACAAGAACAATTTCAGGTATTTCCTTTGTAAAAGAATACTGCTATAATTCAAGGTGTAATAATAATAATATTAATTTGAGGAGCTCATTTGTCTTGTTTTAAACAGGTGTGTCGTGAGAATGTGTTTTTTTGCATATCCCAACTCCCCTGAGACCCCAGCAAGGAGCACGGTCCATTGTACAGCTCCCCTGGAGCAATAATTGGTAAAGTGCCTTGCTCAAGGGCACAGCAACATATTTTTTATACCTTGTTTGCTCTGGTATCTATCCTCGAGGCTACGTGCCCCTACCGCTGTGTAGGCTATTCCATCTCTATTCCATCTCTTGCTTGGCTTAATCATAGCTGTCTCTATGCCAGTTCTACTGCAAGAAGTAATGAATGCACTCTCTGTAATTCTGCTTTGGACATGGCTAGGTCACACAAATTCATTTACATGGTATTCTCTGAGTGTGTGTGTGTGCGTGTGTGAGTGTGTATGCGCGTGTGTGTGTGTGTTATCTCCCTATGTTGTGTAGGGTGGGAATGATGGGCCACTTTCATATTTCTTCTCGAGAAAAGAGAAAGGTCAAAGCTAGGAATATTACATTTACGCGTTGCAAATGCCACAGGACATTAACTTAATCCCCATAATTTTTCATCCACATGCCTCAGATCCTTCGCTCTGTGTGTGTGTGTTTGCGCGTATGTGTGGATGTGTGTTTGATTGCCGCATAGTGGTCTTTCGATGAAGGAATACAAGGATCTTGGTAGGTATTTTTGAGGAGATGGGTCAGTACACTACCCAAGCACGCACGCATGAATGCATACACGCACGCACACACACACACACACACACACACACACACACACACACACACACACACACACACACACACACACACACACACACACACACACACACACACACACACACACACACACACACACACACAGTGTTTAATTAATGGGACTGACAAACTGGGTGTGAGTAATTGATAATGGATCCGGGCTAGGCTCTCTGTGAGGTAATGTGGTTATCATCTGAGAGGGGTGAGAAAATGATGATCTACCTGTAATCATAACACTACCCTGTCAAAAAATTGAGAGGAGAGAGAGGGTGGGGTGAAAGGGAGATATCATAGATATTCAAATAACAGCATACCCATTTTAAGTAGGACTTGAATGGCATTAAAACACTCTTTGTCACTGTAAAAGACTTGTCCATGACCTGTAAATCCTGAAGGTTATACATTGTGAAGTAATGTGCCAGGTATGAGAGTGAATCTAAAATTACTACCTTGTTCCTAATTTAAATATTCCATTACAAACATAAAGGGTAATGTATGTGTGCTGGTCTCCAACCAAACTACAAGTCAGGAATGATGCAAAACTATCAGCATAGCTACCCTTCAGAAGGGTCTTGCTGACATCAAATGTTTGATGTCAGAATTTTCTCCAGCTCGATTATAAAAACCAGAGGTTGTTGTATTTGGCCCCCACCTTGCTACAACTCAGATTGTGGATAAGATTGGTCATTTGTCCACAAATGTAAAGCATACAGCCAGAATCCTTGGTGCTTACATTTTTATGGGCCATCTCTTCAAAAACGCACACAGTTTTCTTGGGCTCAAGCAGGCAAATTGAACGTTCAGACATCCTTGTGACGTTTATTGATAACAACCTATAGCCCTTGACCAGTGTAAACAACAAAAAAACAGAATAGACTACAGTCCATTCGGGAAGTATTCAGATCCCTTGACTTTTCAAATCAAATAAATAAATAAATAAATAATGATTTGTCACATGCGCCGAATACAGCAGGTGGAGACCTTACCGTGAAATGCACATTTAAGAAAAATAAGAGTTAAGAAAAAATATTTACTTAATAAACTGAAGTAAAAAATAAAAGAGCAACAATAAAATAACAGTAACGAGGCTATATGCAGGGGGTACCAGTATCGAGTCAATGTGCGGAGGTACAGGATAGTCCAGGATAGTCCAGGTAATTGAGGTAATATGTACATGTAGGTAGGGCTTATGTGACTATGCATAGATAATAGATAATAAACAGCGAGTAGCTGAGGTGGGGTCAATGCAAATAGTCCAGGTAGCCATTTGATTAGCAGTTCAGCAGTCTTAATGCTTGGGGGTAGAAGCTGTTCAGAAACCTTTTGGGCCTAGACCTTTTGGACCGCATGGCAAGCTCTCCGGTACCGCTTGCCGTGCAGTAGCAGAGTGAACATGGTTGACTATGGTTGCAGGAGTCTTTGGCAATTTGTAAGGCTTTCCTCTGACACCACCTGGTATAGAAGCACCGAATGGCAGGAAGCTTGGCCCCAGTGATGTACTGGGCAGTACACACTACCCTCTGTATCGCCTTGTGGTTGGAGGCCGAGCAGTTGCCATACAAGGTGGTGATGCAACCAGTCAGGATGCTCTTGACGGTGCAACTGTAGAACGTTTTGAGGATCTGAGGACCCATGCCAAATATTTAGGCATAATAGGCATTGTCATGCCCTCTTCACAACTGTCTCGGTGTGTTTGGACCATGATAGTTTCCTGGTGATGTGGAGACCAAGGAACTTGAGGCTGTCAACCTGCTACACTAAAGCCCCATTGATGAGAATGGGGGCCTGCTAAGCCCTTCTTTTCCTGTAGTCTACGATCATCTCCTTTGTCTTGATCAGGTTGAGAGAGAGGTTGCTGTCCTGCCACCACACTGCCACGTCTCTGATCACCTCCCTATAGGCTGTCTCATCGTTGTCGGTGATCAGGCCTACCACCGTTGTGTTTTCGACAAACTTAATGATGGGTTTGGATTCGTGCTTGGCCACACAGACATGGGTGAACAGGGAGTACAGGAGGAGACAAAGCACACACCACTGAGAGGCCCTGGTATTAAGGATCAGTGTGGCTCATGTGTTGTTGACTACCCTTACCACCTGGGGATGCCCAGCAGGAAGTCCAGGATTCAGTTTCAGAGGGAGGTGTTTAGTCCCCGCGTTCTTAGCTTAGTGATGAGTTTGAGGGCACTATGGTGTTGAACCCTGAGCTGTCATCAACGAGCAGCCTTATCACTTAGGTGTTCCTTTTGTCCAGGTGGGAAAGGGCGGTGTTGAGTACAACAGAGATTACATAATCTGTGGATCTGTTGGGGCGGTATGCAAATTGGAATGTGTCTACGGCTAGAGTGATCGCACAGTTGTCTGGAAAAGCTGGTGCTCTCATGCATGCTTCAGTGTTGCTTGCCTCAAACAGTCCTGTAGCTTAGCATCTGCGTTCTCTGACCACTTCTGTATTTAGCGAGTCACTGGTACTTCCTGCTTTAGTTTTTTGCTTGTAAACAGGAATCAGGAAGATAGAATTATGGCCAGATTTGCCAGATGGAGGGCAAGAGAGAGCTTTGTACGTGTCCCTGTGTGTGGAGTACAGGTGGTCTAGAGTTGTTTTGCCCTCTTGTTGCACGTGGAACATGTTGGTAGAAATGAGGTCAAACAGATTTAAGTTTACCTGCATTAAAGTCCCTGTCCACTAGGAGCACCACCTCTGGATGATAATTTTCTTATTTGCTTTTGGCATTTTACAGCTCGTTGAGTGTGGTCATTGTGCCATCATCGGTTTGTTGTGGTAAATAGACAACTACAAACAGTATAGATGAAAACTCTCTTGGTAAATAGTGTGGTCTACAGCTTATCATGAGATTTTCTACCTCAAGCAATCAAAACCTTGAGACTTTCCTAAAATTTGATTTTGCGCACCAGCTGTTGTTTACAAATGTACACAGACTGCCACCCCTTGTCTTACCGGAGGCAGCTGTTCTGTCTTGCCGATGCACAGAAAAACCAGCCAACAGTATATTATCCATGTCGTCGTTCGGCCACGACTCAGGAAATACATAAGATATTACAGTTATTAATGTCCCATTGGTAGGATAGTCTTGAACGGAGCTCATCCAGTAAATTCTCAAAATATTGCACGTCGGCCAACAGGACGGAAGGTAGAGGCAGATTACCCACTTGCCAACAAATTTTACAAGGCACCCGGACCTGCGTACCCTGTATCTGCATCTTCTCTTTACGCGAATGATGGGGATTTGGGCTAGGTCGGGTATCTGGAGTAAATCCTTTGCCTCTGACTCATAAAAAAAAAAGTCTGTCCTGTTCGAGGTGAGTAATCGCTGTTCTGATATCCAGAAGCTCTTTTCAGTCATAAGAGACAATGGCAGAAACATTATGTGCAAAATAAGTTACAAATAACTCGAAAACACACCAAATATCACAATTGGTTAGGAGCCCATTAAACGGCAGCCATCTCCTCCGGCGCCATTATCATTTATTTTCCAAATTTTGTTACTTTACAGTCTTATTCTAAAATGGATTAAATAAAAAAAAATCCTAATTTTTCCCGTCATTCTATGACCTGAGTAGTGAACCTATCGAACCCTTATCACACAGAATCTACAGTAACAGTTAATCTCTGAAATGGTAAACATCTGAATCTCAAGGTCTATACAAAGCTAGGTCACTAGGTGAATCTTTAACAACAATACAAGATGATCTGAAAGTTTAAGTTTATTCTGCCTGAGCGAGTCTGACCACAAGTCAGAGACCACTATGAAGACACACCAAATGTGTTTGATGGATTGTCTACGCCTTATTCTAATGCTTCCTAAAAAAAGAGAGTAATCCAAAAGTAATCAGATTATGTTCCTGAGTTTGGGTAATCCAAAAGTTACGTTACTGCTTAAAATTTTGGAGAGGTATGTAGTAACTGTAACGGATTACATTCAGAAAGTAACCTAAGCAACCCTGTGTGTGTGTGTTTTCATGGATGCATTCCTGCAGTGTGCATTCATGTGTCAGTGTGTTTGTATGTGTGTGTATTGCCCATCACTCTCTTCACATCAACCACTGTCATTCCCTGCCATTACCCACCCACCCAGCTAGCCAGAGTGATTGCATTACCTATTCTGTAATTGCATTACAGCCTACCAAAGGTAAATTGCTGTCTTTGAGCAGTTTGCTATGTTTTGTAGTACCTTAAAGTGCTCCTTCTCTGCCCACGACTGAATCGGTCTCTTCTCTCTGCATGCAGTTTAGTAAAATTTGGCTTTTTCGATCACAGTTCTGAACGTTTTCAGGGATTCATGTTTAAATGTGGTGACTCAATTCACACAGCGTATACAGGCCAGCCTCAACAGGAAAAAAACCTGCTAATGTCTCCCACCATCTATGAACTTTTCACTTTTATTCTGATGCCTAATATGTCTGTCAGTCAGCCTCTCTGAACCTCAAGTAGAGAAGGACATGAATTCTCCATGCTCATGGAACAGGGAGAATTTATTGAAATTGCTGACAAAGATCCACCTGGGATTGAAATGTTGTCAGTGAAAGCTGCTATAGAACTACTGTAGGAATCTACCTGGGATTGAAATGTTGTCAGTGAAAGCTGCTATAGAATACTATAGGAATCCGCCTGGGATTGAAATGTTGTCAGTGGGCCTCCCGGGTGGCGCAGTGGTCTAAGGTGCTGCGTCGCAGTGCTAGCTGTGCCACTAGAGATCCTGGTTTGAGTCCAGGCTTTGTCTCAGTAACTACCAATTGGAGAAATAAAGGGGTAAATCGGACGCTGGACTTTTCTGTTAAAGCATATACTGTTGAACCCATTATACACTAAACTGAGTATGCTTTAAATGCCAGGAATTTATACTCATTCTAACTTTTCATCTATTAGAATTAGCTGCACACTTTTGAAGAAGAGAATGATCTTTCCAGACTCACGTGTGTTTGACAACATCTGATAATCAGCTGATTGTTATTTATCAGTATTCTTATTTCATATTATTTCTTACTGTTGTTGTATTGTCAAGAAGGAACCGGCAAGTAAGCATTTTGTTGGACGATGTACACCATGTGTATCCCATACAGACATCTAATAAAAGTTGAAAGTTGGAACTTGATGATCATGTAAGAGGACAGTCTTTACCAAATTGAATGAATGGAGGAAACCAATGCTGCTGAGCATTAGATGAGGTATTCTCAGGATGGGTGAGCCTAGTATGTTGATATTGGTTGCTTGCTGCATTCGTTAATACTAAACAGTACATTCTAAATATTATGTTGTATGGTTACTACAAATGATGTAGTTTTAGTAAGTAGTAGATTTCAGACACGACCAGCAACTATGTTGAAGCTGCTAAATCAACTGTTAAACCGCACATGGAACAAAGCAATATTTCTTTATCATTCACCAATATATTCCTGATGTTCCCACTGGAACACTTGTAAAAAAGGCAGGAGAAAAAAAAGACGTTAAGGAGTAAAGAACGAAATTGAAGATACGAGGCCCAAGGAGGCTTTTCCATAATGAAAAGTATTCAAACTGAGCGAGCGAGTGAGAAACCCCATTTACTCTCCTCATCTACCTGCATAATAACACAGAAAAAAACCTTTGTTTTCTTGTGAATGACATGACTACATTGACCTCTGAACCCTTCTTCCCCCCTCCTCGCATCATATGTGCGTAGACAGCGAAGCCAATGCATGACCTCTAACTTTAAACTCCTCAGGAAGCCAGATAACGATGGATATTGCTGACTGTTCATACCGTAGATTCTCAGACAGCTTTCTTTTGATTTCGAGCCAGAGAAAAAAATTATAGAAAGAAAAAAGGAGAAAAGAGAAAAAGGATTAAACACAAAGAGAAATAGGTTTCACTGCAGTCTTCGCGAACTCAAGATTGCCAACTCAGGAGTTTTTTGTATTATTTTTCCCGATCAGAGGCAATGAAAGGTTGTCTTTGAAACACCTTGCAGTGACAGAGAGAGAGAGAGACACCTTTCAAAAAAGAATCATCACTTTTACTAAAAGTCAGAATGTTATCTCACATATTTCTCAACAGGTGTTGAATTCATGTCCCCCCTTCATTTCTGTTTCTTAAATTTCTTCTTCCTCTTATTCTTCTCAATGTCATGAATATTTAATGCCGCTATTACTTTTGATGGCGGTGATCCTCCCAACAGGAACTAACTGTAATGGTTACCCATTACTGTACAGTAAGATTTGTTTTATTTACATGGAATACTGGTTCAGTTGGATTGGCAAAACATAAACCAATCCCAGCAGGGAAGGAAGGCAACTGAAAAAAAAGTACTGTCTTCACAGTTGAAGTCGGAAGTTTACGTACATACACTTTAGCCAAATAAATTTACAGTTCTTCACAACTCCTGACATTTAATCCTAGTCAAAATTCCCTGTTTTAGGTCAGATAGGATCACCACTTTATTTTAATAATGTAAAATGTCAGAATAATAGTAGAGAGAATTTTATATTTCAGCTTTTATTTATTTCATCACATTCCCAATGGGTAAGACGTTTACATACACTCAATTAGTATTTGGTAGCATTGCCTTTTAAACGGTTTAACTTGGGTCAAACGTTTCGGGTAGCCTTCCACAAGCTTCCCACAATAAGTTGGGGGAATTTTGGCCCATTCCACCTGACAGAGCTGCTGTAACTGAGTCAGGTTTGTAGGCCTCCTTGCTCGCGCACGATATTACAGTTCTGCCCACAAATTTTCTATGGGAATAAGGTCAGGGCTTTGTGATGGCCACTCCAATACCTTGACTTTGTATTCCTTAAGCCATTTTGCCACAACTTTGGAAGAATGCTTGGGGTCATTGTCCATCTGGAAGACCCATTTACGACCAAGCTTTAACTTCTTCTTGTCTTGAGATATTGGTTCAATATATCCACCTACTTTTCCTTCCTTATTTGTAAAGTGTGCCAGGACCTCCTGCAGCAAAGCACCCCCACAACATGATGCTGCCACCCTGTGCTTCACGGTTGGGATGGTGTTCTTCAGCTTGCAACCCTCCCCCTTTTTCCTCCAAACATAACGATGGTCATTATGGCCGAACAGTTCTATTTTTATTTCATCAGACCAGAGATAATTTCTCCAAAAAGTATAATCTTTGTCCCCATGTGCAGTTGCAAATCGTAGTCTGGCTTTTTTATGGCGGTTTTGGAGCAGTGGCTTCTTCCAAGCTGTGCGGCCTTTCGGGTTATGTCGATATAGGACTTGTTTTACTGTGGATGTAGATACTTTCATAACTTTTTCCTCCAGCATCTTCACAAGGTGCTGTTGTTTTGGGATTGATTTGCACTTTACGCACCAAAGTACGTTCATATCTAGGAGACAGAACACGTCTCCGTCCTGAGCGGTATGACCGTTGCATGGTCTCATGGTGTTTCTACTTGCGTATTGTTTGTACAGATGATCGAGGTACCTTCAGGCGTTTAGAAATTGCCTCCAAGGATGAACCAGACTAGTGGAGGTCTACATTTTTTTTCTGAGGTCTTGGGTGATTTCTTTTGATTTTCCCGAGATGTCAAGCAAAGAGGCACGCATTTGAAGGTAAGCCTTGAAATGCATCTACAGGTACACCTCCAATTGACTCAAATTATGTCAATTAGCCTATCAGAATCTTCTAAAGCCATGACATAATTTTCTGGAATTTTCCAAGCTGTTTAAAGGCACAGTCAACTTAGTATAGGTAAACCTCTGACCCACTGGAATTGCGATACAGTGCATTATAAGTGAAGTAATCTGTCTGTAAACAATTGTTGGAAATATTACTTGTGTCACACAAAGTAGATGTCCTAACAGCCTTGCCAAAATTATAGTTTGTTAACAAGAAATGTGTGGATTGCTTGAAAAATGAGTTTTAATGACACCAACCTAAGTGTATGTAAACTTCTGACTTCAACTGTATACAGTAACGGTCAACAGTTTGGACACTATTCATTCAATGTTTTTCTTTAAGTTTAGCAATTTGTACATTGTAGAATAATAGTGAAAACGTCAAAACTATGAAATAACACATATGGAATCATGTAGGAACCAAAAAACGGATAAAAAAATCTATATATATATATTTCATATTTGAGAGTCTTCAAAGTAGCCACCCTTTGCACACTCTTCGCATTCTCTCTACCAGCTTCACCTGAATGCTTTTACAACAGTCTTGAATGAGTTCCCACATATGCTGAGCGCTTGTTGGCTGCTTTTCCCTCACTCTTCAGTCCAACTCATCCCCAACCATCTCCATTGGGTTGAGTTCGGGTGATTGTGGAGGCCAGGTCATCTGATGCTGCACTCCATCACTCCTTCTTGGTCAAATAGCCCTTACACAGCCTGGAGGTATGTTGGGTCATTGTCCTGTTGAAAAACAAATGATAATCCTAATAAGCGCAAACCAGATGGGATGGAGTATTGCTGCAGAGTGTTGTGGTATTCATGCTGGTTAAGTGTGCATTGAATTTTAAATAAATCACTGACAAAGCACCCCCACACCATCACACCTCCTCCATGCTTCACAGTGGGAATCACACAAGCAGAGATCATCTGTTCACCTACTCTGCATCTCACAAAACACGGGGGTTGGAACCAAAAATCGCAAATTTGGGCTCATCAGACAAATGGACAGATTTCCACCGGTCTAATGTCCATTGCTCATGATTCTTGGCCAAGTAAGTCTCTTCTTTTCTTGGTGTCTGTTAGTAGTGGTTTATTTGCAGTAATTCGACCATGAAGGCCTGATTCATGCAGTCTCCTCTGAACACTTGATGAAGAATTTAGAAAATAGTAAATAATAAAGAGAAACCCTTGAAAGAGTAGATGTGTCCAAACTTTTCACTGGTACTGTATATATATATATATATATATATATATATATATATATATATATATATATATATATATATATATATATAGTCACAAACTGCACTGGTGCAGTGAAATGTGTTTTTTGACAGGGTCAGCCATATCATCTTACACATCATGGGTCTGTGGAGATAATGATTTAGAGACTGTTGGAGATGATCTCTCTGTCTCTCTCTCTCTCTCCATCTAGCTGTTCCGAACTTTGAATTCAAGTGTGTGTGTGTGTGTGTGTGTGTGTATGAGCATGCTTCTGTTTCTGGGTCTCTGTGTGTGCCTCACTTATTACATAGAAGCACTGATAAGGACTATTTTGACTCTGCATTTTATCAGGCCTCATTCAGCAGCACTCTGCCTAAATCACATCAAGGAAAGATCTAATACAGCCTAATGAGTCATTACTGTCTAGTCATACTGCTGAGCCTGCCTCCAGTGATGAATGATATACTGGAGTTACATTTATAGATCATTAAAGAGCAGTGACGTACTGTCACTCAGGACAGGCGTTTTTTTGGGCTTGAAGGTTTTGCATGTGGTTTTGGCATTAATACGTGTCACATACAAGTTTGCAAACAATGTAAAAAAATACGTATCATTGAGTTAATAAAGCCGCATACAAACATGGTCTCTTTTTTGTTTTCTTGAGTAAGGCAGCTCCAAAATAATGCTAGTACGAACTTGAACCCAGGCACAGAGAAACACAGCTAGCAGATGTAAGGATAAATCCAGAACTTTTACTTAGAGTCTTAACAGATATAAGGCAACTGCACAAGAGCACACTAATAAAACATGAGACCTAAGCAAAGATACAGGCCAACTGAGGAAACTAAATAACAAGGCAACCAGGTAAGCAGAGGAGGTAATTAAACACAGGTGAATCCTACAGGTCCTATCAAATAACACAGAAACTGTTACAACCCCCCCCCCCCCCCCCCTCCCCCCCGGCCTGGATGCAGGAGTGGACTCAAACGGTGATGATGGTTGGCCTGTCGTTGGACCCGAGCTGAGGAACTCAGGAGCGCTGACAGAGCGCTCTTCCAGGTCTGGCGGCAACGAGAGATGAGACGTTGAGTGGATGGAACTACCACTTCAATCTCCTGCTCTGGAAACAGGATCTGTATCTGTACAAATCCTGGAATGGTGACAGGCCGGTGGAGGAACACCGGAGACTGTTGTGTGCGTACTCCAACCAGGGAAGATTCTGACTCCAAGTGGCAGTGTTAGCGGACACACAGCACCGTAACGCGTTCACCAGATCCTGGTTCACCCGCTCCGTTTGACCATTGGACAGAGGGTGATAGCCTGAGGACAAACTGGCTGATGACCCCCTAAGAGTACAGAATGCCCTACAGAATCTGGAGGAAAACTGGGGGCCCCAGTCGGAGACGATGTCCAGTGGAAGTCCGTGAATGTCAAAAAACATGCTGAATAACTACAGTGCCTTGCAAAACTATTCACCCCCTTGTCTTTTTTCCTATTCTGTTGCATTACAACCTGTAATTTAAATATATTTTTATTTGGATTTCATGTAATGGACATACACAAAATAGTCCAAATTGGTGAAGTGAAATGAAAAAAATTACATTTTCAAAAAAAAACTGGTGCATGCATATGTATTCACCCCTTTGTTATGAAGCCCCTACATCAGATCTGGTGCAGCCAATTACCTTCAGAAGTCACATAATCAGTTAAAACCTGTTTGGGCTAGGGGGCAACATTTTCACTTTTGGATAAAAAGCGTGCCCAGAGTAAACCGCCTCCTACATAGTCCCAGATGCTAATATATGGATATTACTAGTAGTATTGGATAGAAAACACTCTGAAGTTTCTAAAACTGTTTAAATGACATCTGTGAGTAAAACAGAACTCATATGGCAGGCAAAAACCTGAGAAAAAATCCAAACAGGTAGTGGGAAATCTGAGGTTTGTAGTTTTTCAACTCAGCCCCTATTGAAGATAAGGTGGGATATTGGTTATGTTGCACTTCCTAAGGCTTCCACTAGATGTCAACCATCTTTAGAACATTGTTTGATGAAGGGGGTTGAATGAGAGGGGAATGAGTTAGAGGTCTGCCAGCAGTCACGCGCTCAGTCACGCGCATTCGCATGAGATGTAGCTCCCATTCCATTGCTTTTCTACAGACAATGGAATTCTCCGGTTGGAATATTATTGAACATGTATGATAAAAACATCCTAAAGATTGATTCTATACATCGTTTGATATGTTTCTACGACCAGTAATATAACTTTTTGGAATTTTCGGCTGATCTTTCCGCTGGAAGTTGCACGCGCGTTTCGATTTGTTACCAAACGCCCTAACAAAAGGATGTATATAGACATAAATGATGAACTTTTTGAACAAATCAAACATTTATTGTGGAACTGGGATTCCTGGTAGTGCATTCTGATGAAGATCATCAAAAGTAAGTGAATATTTATAATGCTATTTCTGACTAATGTTGACTACGCAACATGGCGGATATTTATTTTGGCTGGTTTGGGCTCTGAGCTCCGTACTCAGATCATTGCATGGTATGCTTTTTCCGTAAAAAAAAAATGAAATCTGACACAGCGGTTAAATTAAGGAGACGTTTATCTAAAGTTCCATGCAGAACAGTTGAATTTTCATCAACATTTATAGCGAGTATTTCTGTAAATTGACGTGGTTCTCTGCAAAATCACTGCATGTTTTGGAAGCAAAATATTACAGAACATAACACGCCAATGTAAAATGAGATTTTGGGATATAAATATGCACTTTATCAAACAAAACATACATGTATTGTGTAACATGAAGTCCTATGAGTGTCATTTGATGAAGATAATCAAAGGTAAGTGATTAATTTTATCTCTACTTGTGCTTTTTGTGACTCCTCTCTTTGTCTGGAAAAATTGATAGGTTTTTCGTGACTTGGTGGTGATCTAACATAATTGTTTGTGGAGCTTCGCTGTAAAGCATTTTTGAAATCAGACACTGTGACTGGATTAAGGAGAATTATATCTTTAAAATGGTGCCTAATACTTGTATGTTTGAGAAATTTGATTTATGAGATTTCTGTTGATTTGTATTTGTCGCCCTGCAATTTCATTGGCTGTTGGCAAGGGGTTCCTCTAGCGGAACGGGGTTCCGTTCCCAGACAGGTTAAATAAAGTCCACCTGTGTGCTTTCTAAGTGTTACATGATCTGTCACATGATCTCAGTATATATACACCTGCTCTGAAAGGCCCCTGAGTCTGCAACACCACCAATCAAGCGGCACTATGAAGACAAAGGAGCTGTCCAAACAGGTCAGGGACATAGTTGTGGAGAAGTACAGATCAGGGTTGGGTTATAAAAAAAGATCTGAAACTTTGAACATCCCACAGAACACAGTTAGATCCAGATAACCCTGAAGGAGCTCCAAAGCTCCACAGCGGAGATTGGAAAATCTGTCCATTTTACCACTTTACACCGTACACTCCACAGAGCTACAGAGCTGGGCTTTACAACATATGGAAGAAGTTACTCTGGTCAGATGAGTCTAAAATTGAGCTTTCTGGCCATCAAGGAAAATGCTATGTCTGGCACAAACCCAAAACATCTCATCACCCCGAGAACAACATCCCCACAGTGAAGCATGGTGGTGGCAGCATCATGCTGTGGGAATGTTTTTCATTGGCAGGGATAGGAAATTTGGTCAGAATTGAAGGAATGATGGATGGTGATAAATACAGGGAAGTTCTTGAGGGAAACCTGTTTCAGTCTTCCAGAGATTTGAGACTGGGACGTAGGTTCACCTTCCAGCAGGACAATGACCCTAAGCATACTGCTAAAGCAGCACATTTAATTGCCTTCGAATGGCCTATGGAATGACTTCAATCCAATTGAGAATCTGTGGTATGACTTAAAGATTGCTGTACACCAGCGGAACCCATCCAACTTGATGGAGCTGGAGCAGCTTTTCCTTAACCTGTTGCGACGAACAAACCCGGATCCGGGATTCTATTTATAGACCTAAGCTCATTACCATAACGCAACGTTAACTATTCACGAAAATCCCAAATGAAATGAAATAAATATGCTATCTCTCAAGCTTAGCCTTTTGTTAACAACACTGTCATCTCAGATTTTCAAAATATGCTTTTCAAACATAGGAAAACAATCATTTGTGTAACAGTAGCTAGCTAGCGTAGCATTTAGCGTTAGCATTAGCGTTAGCATTTAGCAGGCAACTATCACAAAAACAAGTAAAGCCTTCAAATAAAATAACTTACCTTTGAAGAACTTCTGATGTTTTCAATGAGGAGACTCTCAGTTAGATAGCAGATGCTCAGTTTTTCCAAAAAGATTACTTGTGTATTAGAAATAGCTCCGTTTTGTACATCACATTTGGCTACCAAAAAGAAAAAAAAAAAAACTAAAATTCAGCCCTCAAAACGCGAACTTTTTTCCAAATTAACTCCATAATATCGACTGAAAACATGGCAAACGTTGTTTAGAATCAATCCTCAAGGTGTTTTTCACATATCTCTTCAATGATATATCGTTCGTGGAAGCCTGGTTTCTCCTCTCTATCAAATGGAAAAATACTTGCACCTGGCTTTGCGCACCAGTTTCGACGCAGGACACCAGGCGGACACTTGGAAAATGTAGTCTCTTATGGTCAATCTTCCAATGATATGCCTACAAATACGTCACAATGCTGCTAAGACCTTGGGCGAACGACAGAAAGTGTAGGCTCATTCCTTGCGCAATCACAGCCATATAAGGAGACAATGGAAAACAGAGCTTCAGAAATTCTGCTAATTTCCTGGTTGGTGCATCATCTTGGTTTCGCCTGTAGAATGAGTTCTGGGGCACTTACAGACAAAATCTTTGCAGATTCTGAAACTTCAGAGTGTTTTCTTTCCAAAACTATATAACAATATGCATAGTCGAGCATCTTTTCGTGACAAAATATCGCGCTTAAAACGGGAACGTTTTTTATCCAAAAATGAAATAGCGCCCCTAGAGATCTAACAGGTTAATCCCACCACAGTGTACGATTTCAAATATGCTTTACAGCAAAAGCACCACAAACGATTATGATAGGTCACCACATATAGCCACAGAAAAACACAGCCATTTTTTTTTCCTGGCCAAAGAGAGGAGTTTCAAAAAGCAGAAATAAAGATAAAATGAATCACTAACCGTTGATGATCTTCATCAGATGACAGAAATAGGACTTAATGTTACACAATACATGTATGTTTTGTTTGATAAGGTTCATATTTATCAAAATATGAGTTTACATTGGCGGAACATTCACTAGTTCCAAAAACATCCAGTGATTTTGCATAGCCCCATCATTCAACAGAAATACTCGTCATAAATGTAGATGATAATATAAGTTATACACATGGAATTATAGATATACCTCTCCTTAATGCAACCGCTGTGTCTGATTTCAAAATAACTTTACGGAATAAGCCAGCCATGCAATAATCTGAGACGGCGCTCAGAAACATTTGTCACAATAGCCGCCATGTTGACGTCAACATAAACAAGACATTACATGATAAATATTCCCTTACCTTTGATGATCTACATCAGAAAGCACTCCAGGAATCCCAGGTCCACAATAAATGTTTGTTTTGTTAGAAAATGTTCGTTATTTATGTCCAAATACCTTCTTTTGTTAGCGCGTTTGGTATACATATCCAAACACTCATTCTGGTCAGCATTACAACGGACAAAAGCTTCAAAAAGTTATATAGGAGGTCGAAGAAACATTTCAAACTCGGTACAGAATGAATCATTAAGATGTTTTTCACATATACCTTCAATAAAGTTCCAACCAGTCTATTCCTTCTTGTCTTCATGAGCCATGGAACGCAAGTGACTACCATGAGGAATAAGCATGTTTAGAAAATGGCTGACTGCCAGACACCTGACTGATTCTGCTATCATTCACTCCCACAACAACATAGAAGTCTCATTATAATGTATATTGATGGTTGACATGTAGTGGAACCCCTAGGCAGTGCAACATCATTAATATCTCAAGGGGATTTCATTGGGGACTCACATTGGTGAATACATACAAAGCTCCAAATTCTCACTTCCTGTTTTGATTTCTCCTCAGGATTTTGCTTGCCATATGAGTTCTGTTATACTCACAGACATAATTCAAACAGTTTTAGAAACTTTATAGTGTTTTCTATCCAATACTAATAATAATATACATATATTAGCAACTGAGACTGAGGAGTAGGCCGTTTACTCTGGGCAACTTATTCAGACAAGCTACTCAATACTGCCCCCCAGCCATAAGAAGTTAAAGAATGGGCAAAAATCCCAGTGGCTAGATGTGCCAAGCTTATAGAGACATACCCCAAGAGACTTGCAGTTGTAATTGCTGCAAAAGGTGTCTCTACAAAGTATTGACTTTGGGGGGGTGGATAGTTATGCATGCTCATGTTTTCATTTTTTGGGGTATTATTTCTTGTTTGTTTCACAATAAAATATATTTGCATCTTCATAGTGGTAGGCATGTTGTGTAAATCAAATGATACAAACCCCCCAAAAATCAATTTCAATTCCAGGTTGTAAGGCAACAAAATAGGAGAAATGCCAAGCGGGGTGATTACATTCGCAAGCCACTGTGGCTGAGCAGTCTCAGGTGCAGATTGAAGCTTAGAATTAAATGTGACGCCTTGGAACAGCAGTCCACAATGACCAGGATGACATTATGGCCCACTGAGGATGGAATACCTGTGATGAAATCCATAGAGAGATGAGACCAGGGTCAATAAGGTGTTGGCGCAGGATGAAGAAGAAGGCACAGGGATGAAGCTTTTGGTCTTTAGCCGAGCGCTGAGACAGAACCACACCCCCGTCAACATCAAAGGCATCCACCTCTACCACGAAGGGAAGATAAGGATCCGCATGAACTAGCTGCAGAAAAAAATCTATGTTTCAGGTCCTGGAATGCCTTCTTAGCAGCAGGGGTCCAGCTTACATGCCCGGTCGAGCCCTTGGTGAGCTCTGCCAATGGCGCAGCCACCAAACTAATTTCTCACAAATCTCCAGTAGAAATCAGCAAAACCCTCAAAATGCTGTACTTGCTTGACTGTGCTGGGCCGCGGCCATTGGACCACCACTTCTACCTTTTGGAAGTCCATCCGTACACAGCCCTGAGACACAATGTACCCCAGGAAGGAGAACTGAGGAACGTGAAACTCACACTTTTCGGCCTTCACAAACAAGTGGTGAGAGAAGAGTCTTTGAAGAACCTGGTGAACATGTTGGATGTGTTCAACCTGGAGAAGATGAGGATGTCATCCAGGTACACAACCTGAACTGGTGAAGGAAGTCGTGCAGCACATCATTAATCAGGTATAGGGGGCAGCATTTTCACTTTTGGATAAATAACGTGCCCCATTTCAACTTCCTGCTACTCATGCCAGGAATATATATATATATATATATATATATATATATTAGTAGATTTGGATAGAAAACACTCTGAAGTTTCTAAAACTGTTTGAATCATGTCTGTGAGTATAACATAACTTATGCAGCAGGCAAAACCCCAAGGACTAACCGTTCAGAATAATTTTTGAGGTCTCTGTCTGTTCACTGAGTTCTTATCGGCAAATTATATTTCTTACCGCTTCCACTGGATGTCACCAGTCTTTGGAATTTGGTTGAGGTTATTAATTTGTGCAATGAATGTGTAGGCCATCTAGGAACTGGGTAACACTGTTGAGAGTGCGCAAGACGTGAAAAGTAACGTTGGTTTGTTGTCTTTCTGTATTGAACACAGATAGACCCATCTACAATTTAATTGATTATTAACGTTTAGAAATACCTAAAGTTGTTTTACAAAAGTAGTTTGAAATATTTTGGCAAAGTTTATAGGCAACTTTTGAAATATTTTATAGTGACGTTGCATTTTTTGGAAGCTGTTTTTTTCTGAATCAAAAACGTCAAATAAATGGACATTTGGATATATATGGACGGAATTAATTGAACAAAAGGACCAATTGTGATGTTTATGGGACATATTGGAGTGCCAACAAAAGAAGCTTGTCAAAGGTAATGCATGTTTTATATTTTATTTCTGCGTTTTGTGTAGCGCCAGCAGGGATGAAATATGCCACCCTCTTTGTTTACTATTGTGCTATCATCAGATAATAGCTTCCTATGCTTTCACCGAAAGGCCTTTTAAAATCTGACATGTTGGCTGGATTCACGAGTGTAGCTTTAATTGAGTATCTTACATGTGTGATTTAATGAAAGTTTTATTTTTATATAATTTATTTGAATTTGCTGTGCTGCATTTTCCCTGTTTTTTGCCCAAATGGGACGCAACCGTCCCTTATACCATAATAAGTTAATTAATCTGCTCATGGCTGCAGTCTCTGGACCTGAGAGAGAATACAGCCCTCCTCTCAAAGGAGTGGTTCCGGGCAGGAGGTCGATGGCACAATCGTGGGACCTGTGAGGAGGCAGTTCGCTTGCCCTTTGTTTGCGGAAGACCTGACCCAGATCCCAGTAATCCCGAGGTGCGCGGGAAAGATCAGGCTTGTCATCCCCTGCTGGGAGAACAAGATAATCGGAAGCCTCCAGATGAGCATGGCCGGATAGATGTCGAGAGAGTTTCTGGCAGGTGGACTGGCATGAAGGATTCCATCCCAGAACTCTTCCTGAAGACCTGTCAATTTGAGGATTATGGATAGAAAGTCACAGATGTCCAAGATCCAGTGGAAGCTCAGGAGAGTCCACCAAATGTAACTGGATAAACTCCACATGATAATCCAAAAGTCGTAGCTGAATAGGCATGTTGAGTAGCTTCACCTTCCCAGACCCTAAGGGTTGACCATCCATGAGAGGCAGCCCCTGTTGGCAAGCTAATGTGCGATCCAGAAAACAGCTGGTAGCTCCAGAGTCTATGAAAGCAGGATTGCGCAACTGCCCATTGTCCCACCGCATGTTTGCCGGAAGTAAGGTGCGTACCCTGTCAGCAGCTGGAGAATGTATCTGACTCACCAGTATTCTGACGAGTTATCCCATTTCCCGTCAGCTCGGGACAGGAGTCACAGAAATGCCAAGACTGTCCACATTAAAGACAACATTGCTTGTTAATTCTGTGCTTTCTCTCCAGAGCGGAAAGTCTGGTGTGTCCCAATTGCATCTCCTCTGAAGGATATGAAGGAGAACCAGAGGCAAATTGAGAACTTTGACGGGATACAGGCAAAGCAGATGCAGCATAAGGCAGTGGAACAAACAAAGAATTAACTCCCTCACTGGAACCCGAAACACTGGAAACAAATCGGAAACCCTCCATCCTCTCCCAACGATGTTCCCGAAGCCGGTTGTCAATCTGGATGACCACAACGATAAGCTCATTCAGAGTGTCAGGTTGTCCCAGGAAGTCACTTCCTCCTTGAGAACCTCGCTGAGTCCATTCAGAAAGACTGAGGGAAGTGCCTCTGTATTACACCGCTATCAGCGGCTAGCGTCCGAAAGTCAATGGAGTAATCAGCTATGCTCCGGCTGCCCTGCTGAAGCACAATGAGTATTTGAGCAGTGTTCCTGCCACTGATGTGGTGATCAAAAACCCTCTTCATCTTCTAGATAAAGCTTTGCCAATTAAAACAAATGTCTGAGAGCAAGGAGATGACGTATGCCACTCTGGAACGCTCAGTGGGAAACGTTGACAACTGAAGCTCGAAAGCCAGCGAGCATTGGAGCAGAAACCCAGATGCCCCTCATAGTGCTCCGGTGCTGGGAGATGAGGCTCCCGAAGGGAGGAAAACGCTGAGCTTGTAGGGAGTGGAGGATTAGGAACAGCCACAGGTGCAGCAGCTGTTTCTCCCATCTGTCTTGTCTGCAGAGCGGACACAAGAGTTCTTAAATCATACGACACTGACTGCAACCGCTCCTCATGGCGACCAATCACAGTTCCATGATGGGTGAGAGCCGAACGTAAATGGAGTAGTTCGGCATGTTCCTCGGACGACTGAGAAATCTCTGCTGGGTCCATTGTAGGCTTAGGTCTACTGTAACAATTATGCTAGTATGAACTCGAATCCAGACGCAGAGAAACACGGCGAGCAGAGGTTCGGGTAAATGCAGAACGTTTACAGAAACAAGCCAACCGCACAAGAGCACACCAAAAAAAGCATGAGACCTAAGCAAAGATACAGGCCAACTGAGGACACTAAATAACAAGGCAACCAGGTGAACAGAGAAGGTAATTAAACACAGGTGAATCCTATAAGTCATAATCAGGGTAACCTGGAAACTGTAAAACAGGGTAAGGGTGCCCTCCAGCGGTAACCTAAGGAAACAACAATCAAATAAGACAGAAAAGGTGACAGCCTAGCTCAGTGCTTTCTGTTGTGGCGGGGCAAGCCAGCAGAAAATACGGAGCGTTGTGCCGTGAATGGCTCAGTGTTCTATCACTCATGGGGACTTTACTTCATTGCCAAGTGTAAGAGTAGACCTTAAATTCTATCCCTTTCGGCTGCTGCCATAGAAGTTCCCATCCAAGAAGGCTCAAGGTCATTGGCCATAGATAAAATGATGTCAAATCACGTTGTATGTACAGTAGCTTTGATTGGACTTATCATGTCAATATCATATTTTCACAATCTTAGTTAGCAGTCATCATCATAAATCAGGTTGACAATCTAATCGCAAATTCAACAAGTGGTTTGGAAGGAATCAGTGACAGTGACTGTGTGGTCCCAAATCTGGGATAAGGGGGCTCTTTTTCAAGTTTAAAATGATAAACATTTAACATTGGCCATGCTGTCAATGAAGCATGATTTGTGCTGCAATAACCTTCCTGTTCAAGTGAGCTGAGTACAACAATGTGAGTCCAAAAATGTATTGTATACTGCTTCATACATGATGTAATATGCCAGGGATATATGTATACTGTAGCTAAGAAAGTAATACTAAGTGTATGTTGTGTAGTAAGATGTTAGTTGCCCATGTGCCTCACACTAATAATTTGGTATATTTATCCCTCTTAATTTCGCCTAATGTTCAGGCTGTTCTACTGTAGCCTATAACCTGTTTTAGAGAAATGTAAGAGCTTTCATTGTCTGCTTATATGTCCCCTTTATTTATCCTACGGTTCTAACTTGGTGTACAATGAGAGTGCTGTAAGAATGGCCCATGTTCTGAATTCTGTCGCTGTACATTTCAAAAGTGCTAAACAAATAGTTCTATTGACTAACGTTACATCCGTCCTAGCTCGCTCATTGTCTTAATCTGAATTACGGATTGCCCAATATCCTCCATATCTGCCATTAGATACCACATTTGTTTAAGCAAGTCATAAGCTGTTTTTTTAAAGGCAATAAATGAGGCTGAAAGAACTGTTTCGCTGCCAAACAAGGCTCCGCTGATAGACAGATGTAGCAGTGGTAAGATGTTGGGACAGCTTTATGTAGGCCCTAACAGTTTGTGGGCACCATCTGTAATCATTATAGTATAATTAACGTATTGTTTAGTGTTGTGTTGTGTAGTGGCTTTGCTGGCATGCATTCCATTATTCATTTTTTTGCCCCACCAAGAGTTACATGCTAAAATCTCCATTGTTATAGAGACACATTGATCAAACTAATGGGTAGAGAGTTTGTAGAATTGTATACAGTGGATACCATGATCTACAACACTTTAATCTCTCACTCCCCATCTCTCTCTCTGTTTCTCTCTCTCTCTCTGTTACTCTCTCTCTCCCACCCTTCCTCTTTCTTCCACTCTCCTGCCCCTTTCTCCCTCCCTCCCACCCTCCCTCTTTCTCCTTCTCTTCTGTCTCTAACACAGGCAGTTATGAGGATGTATGAAAATGTCCTTTTAAAACTATTGACGACAGGCATTAAGCTGGGAGTCAATTGACCGGAGCCTCTGGAACCTCTGCAACAGGCTGTTGATCCTCACTCTTTTGTTCTATAGACAGAATGACATCGTTAACGACTAGGAGACAAGCATAACAAGCACAACAAGCAGAAACGTCTAACTCCCACACACAAATGTCTGTTAATGCCCTGCGTCTCCGTGTGTGTTTGCATGTTTTTGAATGTGTGTGTGTGGTTTCTGTGTTCGTGTAAAAGAGTGAAAATCCACTCCGACTGAGGATGACAGAAATTAGTGAAGGAGTAGTACGACCATAATATAATATTCAATCTGACTCCAATATCATATGAATGCTATAGCCCCATAAGCGTATTCAATGGATCTAGTCAAGGTAGCGAGCCTTCCATCACCACTCAGAATACTACAAGTTACATGTGTCCAAGATAACCATAGGCATTTATTAAGAGACTAAGAAACAAAGAGCTAATGTCTTGCGATCAGTGTCCCAACATGAAATGATTTAGTTACTCTTAGCTCAAAGATGCACATTAGAGGCCAAGATAATAGTCACAAAATAATTCAATCAAATACATGACACATTACAGTATAAGACAGATTCAATTCAAATCAAATATGATTTTATTTGTCACGTGCTTTGTAAACAACAGGTGTAGACTGACAGTGAAATTCTTACTTACGGGCCCTTCCCAACAATGCAGAGATAAAAATAGAAATAATAGAAAAATAATAACATGAGGAATAAATACACAATGTGTAACGATAACCTCACTATATACACGGGGCACCCGTACCGAGTATATGTACAGGGGTACGAGGTAATTGAGGTCGATATGTACATATAGGTAGGAATTAAGTGACTAGGCAACGGAATAGATAATAAACAGTAACAGCAGAGTACAGTACGTGATGAGTCAAAAGAGATTATAGTGCAAAGAGGGTCCAAGTTATTCTGGGTATGTTTTGTTAATTATTTAACTAACTATTTAGCAATCTCATATCTTGGGGGCAGAAGCTGTTCAGGGTCCTGTTGGTTCCAGACTTCTGGCATCGGTACTGCTTGCCGTGCAGTGGCAGAGAGAAAAATCTCTGACTTTGGTGGCTGGAGTCTTTGACAACTTTTAAGGGCTTCCTCTGACCGCCTGGTATAGAGGTCCTGGATGACAGGGAGCTCGGCCCTAGAGATTTACTGGGCCGTACGTACTACCCTCTGTAGCGCCTTGCGGTCGGATGCCAAGCAGTTGCCATACCAAGTGGTTATGCAGCCTGTCAAGATGCTGTCAATGCTGCAGCTGTAGATCTGGGGGCCCATGCCAAACACTGAAGCATGCATGAGAGCACCAGCAGTTCCGGACGACTGTGTGATCACTGTGTGACTGTGTGACGACTGTGTGACCTTTAAACAGGTAAACATTCACAAGGCAGCGGGGACAGATGGATTACCAGGGCGTGTGCTCAGAGCACCAACTGGCAAGTGTCTTCACTGATATTTCAACCTCTCCCTGACCGCTACCTATATGTTTCAAGCAATCCACCATAGTCCCCTGTGCCCAAGAATGCGAAGGTAACCTGGCTAAATGACTACTGCCCAGTAGCACTCACGTCAGTAGCCATGAAGTGCTTAAGACTGGTCGTGACTCACATCAACACCATCATCTAGGAAACCCTAGCCCCACTCTAATTCACATACTGCCCCAACAGATCCACAGATAACGCAATCTCAATTGCACTCCACACTGCCCTTTCCCACCAGGACAAAAGGAACACTACTGTGAGAATGCTGTTCATTGACTACAGCTCAGCTATCAACACCATAGTGCCCACAAAGCTCATCACTAAGCTAAGGACTCTGGGACTAAACACTTCCATCTGCAACTAGATCCTGGACATCCTGACTGGCCGCCCCAGGTGGTGAGGGTAGACAACAACACATCTGCCATGCTGATCCTCAACACCGGGGAACCTCAGGGGTGGGTGCTTTGTCCCCTTCTGTACTCCCTGTTCACCTATGTCTGTGTGGCCGAGCACGACGTTTGCTGACGACACAACAGTGGCAGGCCTGATCACCGACAATGATGAGAAAGCCTATGTGGAGGAGGTCAGAGACCTGGCAGTGTGGTGACAGGACAACAATTTCTCCCTCAATGTGAGCATGACAAAGGAGCTGATTGTGGACTAAAGGAAAAGGCGGGCCGAACACGCCCCCATTCTCATCAACGGGGCTGTAGCAGAGCGTATCAAGAGTTTCAAGTTCCTTGGTGTTGTTAGGTCTAAATTAACATTATAAAGTTTCACGAACGATTAGTACAGCTCAAACCAAGTTTATTCATCCATTGATTTACACAGCTGCACAGACAAAAAACATATTCACACAAGCACTGGTATTAAACCCGTTCTCCTATACTGAGCCCCTCCTTACAGATCTGAATAGTCAATACACCTCTGTTGTTATCCAGAAGATTAGTGATATATGTTCTTCCTCACTTCATCTAACCTGACCTCTGCCCAAACCTCTGCCTCCTCCCCAACTTACGGCTGTCATGTTGACTTGTACCAGACTGTGTCTCTTCTCCTCCCATTGGATCCCTGATGGCTAACAATAACATATCCTGACAGAATGTAAATGTTATACAGTCCCCTCTCTCACTCAGTGACATGAATAAGTGTATTTCATATCTAAAAGTCAGAACCCATCATTGTCAACATCACCAACAAACTATCACGGTCGTAACACACCAAGACAGTTGTGAAGAGCGCACGACAACACCTTTTCCCCTTCAGGAGACTGGGAAGATTTGGCATGTTTTTTCAGATCCTCAAAAGGTTTTTCAGATGCACCAACGAGAGCACCCTGACGGGTTGCATCACTGCCTGGTATGGAAACTGCTCAATTACCTCTACACTGGTACCCCCGCATATTGACTCTGTACCGGTACGCCCTGTATATAGCCCCACTATTGTTATTTGACCGGTGCTCTTGAATTATTTGTTATTTTGATCTATTACTTTTTTAGGTATATTCTTAAAACTGTGTTGTTGGTCAAGAGCTTGTCAGTAAGCATTTCACTGTAAGGTTGTATACCTGTTGTATTCGGCGCATGTACCAAATAACATTTGATTTGATTTGGTAATAGAGCTCACCGTTGCCTCTAGTGGCTGGTTTTGAAGGTATCTCCCGACGCCCTGGGTATCTGGACGGACGTCAGATCTTGAGCGATCTGGCTGTCCAAAACATGACAACACAATCTACTAAAGGTAAAAAACATACTGCTTTTTCTTATTCCACTATATGTGATTGTTGACAATATAAATTATACTACCTCAGTCAATATGGCAATACAAATAAAGTGATTTTTAAATACTTAAATACTTAACTGCTGATTAGATATTTAATATCAAACAATTCCAGTAATAAGTCCTTTATAATAATAGCAGCATCAAGTGAGGACACTGAACACCTGTCTTCTCCAATATGAAGGAATTTTCTTTAGTTTGGATCTTTCAATTAAAAATACACTTGATTAATATTTTTCTATATGCTGCTAAGATCATGACTTTTTAAAGCCCAAAGGGAGATTAGAGAGCAGTCATAATTAATAAAGCCAAGTTGATGGAGCATGTTATTTTAATATGCTATTAAACAGCTTGAGAAAAGTTGATGCGTTAAGAAAATGGATTGCCTACCCATTTAAGAGAAAAGAATGACATCAAATAATAACGAGAGACCTTGACTCAAATAATGGTGCATAGAGAGTTTTTGGAAGCGCTGCGTCGTCGAGGATATAGCTCATTATCTACCAGTATTATCTTTGCTCTTTCCAATCCATGGCTCATTATTCTCCCTGAATTATCCTCTTTTCTACTTTTGTTCAAAACCATATTATGATACAATTTCACACTTGGAATATAGCTAAGCAATAGACTCGGATAAATCTTAGTCAGTCGAAGGAAATGGACATTACCTTGGCGAGAATATTAGAAGGAATAGTTGCAATAGAATATAAGAAAAACACAACCCAAATCGCAGAAAAAGGTTTGAACTACACAACCTTCTTTAAATTGCAATGTACTGTACTGTATGTTAGAAGCCTTTCGTTTGTTTGTGTTGAGTAACAATGCACATTGAGTTTGTGGGTGAATGGCAGTAACAGCTGGTAATCACTGTCTACAGGACGATAACAGCTGCTGTATCCAACCACACATCACATTTTGCATTGATGTCACTCATCAAATCTAATAGCATAGCCATACAAATCACTGAAACCATAAGAACGTTTTTGGACTTCACTTCCTGTATTGAAGATAATGAGTGAATGCCACTGGAGGGAATAGCTGCCATTTTTGGGGGGGCTCCTGACAAATTGTGCTTGTTTGTGTGTTTTGTTGTGCAACTACAGGCTTAAAATTCTAGATCACCTTTACCACACACACAGAGACTCATACAAAGCTCTCCTTTGCCCTACATTTCACAAAACATGCTATAACTTTATTCTCCTGATTCCTGCTGTTTCGCTAGCACAGACTGGAATATGTTCAGGGATTCATCCAATGATATCGAGGAGTTTACCAGATCAGTCACAGGCTTCAACTTCATAAGGTTAGAGGGCAGTATTCGGAAGTTCGGATGACTGACGTGCCCAAAGTAAACTGCCAGTTACTCAGGCCCAGAAGCTAGGATATGCATATAATTGGTATTATTGGATAGAAAACACTCTGAAGTCTGTTAAAATAATCATGTCAGTGACTATAACAGAACTGATATGGCAGGGAAAACCCGAGGAGAATCCTTCCAGATTTTATTTTTTGAGGTCACCCCCCATTGAAATGCTTGTCTATGGGATATTCAAAGGAAATCCTCCCAGATTGCAGTTCCTATGGCCTCCACTAGATGTCAACAGTCTTTAGAAAGGGTTTCAGGCTTCTTTTTTGAAAAATGAATTAGTAGTTGTAGTTGTTCAAGGTGGCTCTCATTTTGACTGTAGTCTTGTGGCGCTCATGGATGAGGGCACGCACCTCGTTATTTATCTCCGGTATTGAACATACTACATTCCGTCTTAAATTGTATTGTTTATTTACATATTACGGTACCTGAGGATTGATTACAAACGTTGTTTGACTTGTTTGGACAAAGTTTATTGGTAACTTTGGAATTCCTTTGTATGCATGTTGAACTAGTGAAACGGGTGGATTTACACTCAGCCGCAAATCTACCAGACGAGCTAAATGCCCTCTACACTAATTTTGAGGCAAGTAACACTGAACCATCCATGAGAGCACCAGATGTTCTGGACAACTGTGTGATCACGCTCTCCGTAGCCGATGTGAGTAAGACCTTTAAACAGGTTAACATTCCCAAGGCCAAATAGCCAGAAAGATTACCAGGACGTGTACTCAGAGCATTTGCTGACCAGCTGGCAAGTGTCTTCACTAACATTTTCAATCTCTCCCTGACCTATTCTGTAATACCTACATATTTAAAACCACCATAGTCCCTGTGGCCAAGAAAGTCAAGGTAATCTGTCTAAATAACTATTGCACTCACACCTGTAGCCATGAGATTTTCTGAAAGTCTGGTCATGGCTCACATCAGCGGCATCATCCCGGACACCCTGGACCCACTCCAATTCGCATACTGCCCCAACAGATCCCCAGATGACTCCATCTCTATTGCAGTCCACACTCCCCATTCCCACTGAGACAAAAGGAAAACCTATTTGAGAATGTTGTTCATTGACTACAGCTCAACACCATAGTTTTCAACACCATAGTGCCCTCCAAGCTCATCATTGGACCCTGGACTTCCTGACGGGCCACCCATTGGTGGTAAGGGTAGGCAACAACACATCCGCCGTGCTGACACTCAACACAGGGGCCCCTGTTGTGCCAGTACAAAAACCTCTCCCTCACCGTCAGTAAGACAAAGGAGCTGATCGTGGACTACACGAAATGGAGAGCCGAGCACGCCCTCATTCACATCTATGGGGATGTGGTGGAGCAAGCCGAAAGCTTCATGTTCCTTGGTCCACATAACTAAGGACCTAACATGGTCCAAACACACCAACACAATCGTGAAGAGGACAAAACACCTCTTCCCCCTCAGGAGGCTGAAAATACTAAGTTCTACAGCTGCACCATTGAGAGCGTCTTGACTACGACCTCTATACCAGGTGGTGTCAGAGGCCATAAATATTGTTAAAGACTCTAGCCACCCAAATCATAAACTGTTCTCTCTTCTACCACACGGCAAGCGATACCGGAGCGCCAAATCTGGGACTAAAAGGCTCCCGAACAGCTTCTACCCAGAAGCCTTAAGACTGCTCAACATTTAATCACATTGCCCCCCTTTTTTTGCACTGACTCTATTGCACTAGATCTATGTACACTCTCTGGACTCTACCTACACACTCAGGCACTCATACACTCACACAGAAAACACACACACATACATACATGCATATTGAGGCCACTCACTCACACACTCACACACAGACATGCTTTCACACTCTTTTACACTCTTCAAATACACTGCTGCTACTCTGTTTATTATCTATCCTGGTTGCCTAGTCACTATTTCCCCACCTGCATGTTGCCTACGTATTACCTCAACTACCTTGTACCCCTGCGTACTGACTCGGTACTACTTGTATATATACTTGTTGTTTTATTGTGATACTTTTTTTTATTGTGATACTTTTACTTTTTATCTCTGCATTATTGAGAGGTGCTCATAAGTAAGCATTTCACAGTTAAGTCTACATCTGTTGTATTCGGTCCTGTCCTTCACCACTTGTACCTGAGACCTAAGTCCGAGCCAGCAACCTGAGTACAGCATCCATTCAAAGCTATCAACTGAATTTTCTATCAGGAGTACGGCATGAGTCCTGAGACGGTCCATGTGGAGAAGGTATTGAGAGAGATCACGTCCAAACTCTTCTCCTGCTTCTGGTGTACTGGTGGGAAAATGGACAAGACATAATGGACCGTAAAGAATGGTGGTTGTGGCTCATGTGAGAGATTTGTTTGCTTGGGAAAATCAGAAAATCAAAGGCCATCCAACTTGACAGGCATGAGTTACATGTGGGCCATGGTAGGATGAATTGTAAAGCTGTCTGAGGAAGAAAAAGAAGAGATGCCAGAAGAATGAGTGCTGGGAAGGAGGGGAGAGTGGTGAAACTGGCTGTAATTGGTTTAGGGTTGCCCTACATTTTTTATTGTGGGTATCAGGTTGATTGTGGGGGTCTGCACGTTGGAAAATGTATTGTAATTTAAACTAAAAATGCATTGAGATACCGATCTCTCATTAACATGCCCCTCGCGACAATGTAAGACAGGGCTGTGGCCCTGATGAGAAAAGTTAACGCTGGTAATATAAGTAGCAAATACTAGTGTCGGAGTGTGCTAAGTTGAGGGTTCTGAATTCGAGTGATCGACTCAACGTGAAGCACTAAGGACTGTCATTCTAATTTTGGGATGGATAAGATAACAGTTGTAATGATGATTCGGAAAGGCGAGAAGAAGAGAGAGCGCACTGCCCCTAAGCTGTGAGGAGAGTTTAAAGTGAGGGGAGGGTGCACTGCTCATCCTGCAGGTGGTTTCTGAAACTAATTCAATATTTGTAAGAATCTATTGAGTCTAGGCAGGTTTTTTCTCACAGGAAATCGTATCTTTTCGTGTCCTCCTCTTACACCCGAGGATGAGGATGAAGAAGACTGGGTAAAAGTGAGTGGGATATCAAACAGGGAACACATTTTTATTGGAGCCCAGTGAAGATATAGCATCCCCTTAGCATTGAAAAGAACGAATAGACAGTCCTTTCCCCAATCTTATTCTCATCAAGGGTGATGTGAAAGTATTAAACAAGTATTATCTCTATTCCCTGTTCAATTCAATATGTATTCTAGATGGCGTGGAACATGTGAGTTTTATTTTTTTTATTTTTTATTTCACCTTTATTTAACCAGGTAGGCAAGTTGAGAGCAAGTTCTCATTTACAACTGCGACCTGGCCAAGATAAAGCAAAGCAGTTCGACACAAACAACAACACGGAGTTACACATGGAGTAAAACAAACATACAGTCAATAATACAGTTGAAAAATAAGTCTATATACAATGTGAGCAAATGAGGTGAGATAAGGGAGGTGAAGGCAAAAAAAGGCCATGGTGGCGAAGTAATTACAATATAGCAAGTAAACCACTGGAATGGTAGATGGGGGGGGCGTGTTTGGCAAAATAAAGGGCGAGTGTGGATGATATGGCGTGGGAACACCTTTTGTAACCTGCAGCCTGATGGGGGAAAGTCTGGGTACAAGCAGGAGGAGGTGTGTATAGCCTTCATTGTTGTGGACACCAGCAGAACAGTGTCCCTAAGGTAGAGAGTCAGGGAGTGTGGGAGCCATCATGTTATCAAACTTCGGTATTTGCCATATATGATTATGCATAGCTTAATGTGTTACTAATAGTTGTCATATTTTATGTATTCTTTTGCTTTTCAAGTCTTTTGCTTTCGCTTTCTCAGGAACCCGAAAGAGGAAAAGAAAGTCAAAAATCTCCAGCTGAATTTTTTTTTGTTGTCATTATCAGTTGTACAATAGGAGGGGGAATAAGAGTCTGCATAGTATGATTATCAGTTGTACAATAGGAGGGGGAATAAGAGTCTGCATAGTATGATTATCAGTTGTACAATAGGAGGGGGAATAAGAGTCTGCATGGTATGATTATCAGTTGTACAATAGGAGGGGGAATAAGAGTCTGCATAGTATGATTATCAGTTGTACAATAGGAGGGGGAATAAGAGTCTGCATGGTGTGATTATCAGTTGTACAATAGGAGGGGGAATAAGAGTCTGCATGGTGTGATTATCAGTTGTACAATAGGAGGGGGAATAAGAGTCTGCATGGTATGATTATCAGTTGTACAATAGGAGGGGGAATAAGAGTCTGCATAGTATGATTATCAGTTGTACAATAGGAGGGGGAATAAGAGTCTGCATGGTATGATTATCAGTTGTACAATAGGAGGGGGAATAAGAGTCTGCATAGTATGATTATCAGTTGTACAATAGGAGGGGGAATAAGAGTCTGCATAGTATGATTATCAGTTGTACAATAGGAGGGGGAATAAGAGTCTGCATAGTATGATTATCAGTTGTACAATAGGAGGGGGAATAAGAGTCTGCATAGTATGATTATCAGTTGTACAATAGGAGGGGGAATAAGAGTCTGCATAGTATGATTATCAGTTGTACAATAGGAGGGGGAATAAGAGTCTGCATAGTATGATTATCAGTTGTACAATAGGAGGGGGAATAAGAGTCTGCATAGTATGATTATCAGTTGTACAATAGGAGGCGGAATAATAGTCTGCATGGTGTGATTATCATTTGTACAATAGGAGGGGGAATAAGAGTCTGCATGGTGTGATTATCAGTTGTACAATAGGAGGGGGAATAAGAGTCTGCATAGTATGATTATCAGTTGTACAATAGGAGGGGGAATAAGAGTCTGCATAGTATGATTATCAGTTGTACAATAGGAGGGGGAATAAGAGTCTGCATGGTGTGATTATCTGTTGTACAATAGGAGGGGGAATAAGAGTCTGCATAGTATGATTATCAGTTGTACAATAGGAAGGGGAATAAGAGTCTGCATGGTGTGATTATCAGTTGTACAATAGGAGGGGGAATAAGAGTCTGCATGGTGTGATTATCAGTTGTACAATAGGAGGGAGATTTAGAGTCTGCATGGTGTGATTATCAGTTGTACAATAGGAAGGGGAATAAGAGTCTGCATGGTGTGATTATCAGTTGTGCAATAGGAGGGAGATTTAGAGTCTGCATGGTGTGATTATCAGTTGTACAATAGGAGGGGGAATAAGAGTCTGCATGGTGTGATTATCAGTTGTACAATAGGAGGGGGAATAAGAGTCTGCATGGTGTGATTATCAGTTGTACAATAGGAGGGAGATTTAGAGTCTGCATAGTATGATTATCAGTTGTACAATAGGAGGGGGAATAAGAGTCTGCATAGTATGATTATCAGTTGTACAATAGGAGGGGGAATAAGAGTCTGCATAGTATGATTATCAGTTGTACAATAGGAGGGGGAATAAGAGTCTGCATAGTATGATTATCAGTTGTACAATAGGAGGGGGAATAAGAGTCTGCATGGTGTGATTATCAGTTGTACAATAGGAGGGGGAATAAGAGTCTGCATGGTGTGATTATCAGTTGTACAATAGGAGGGGGAATAAGAGTCTGCATAGTATGATTATCAGTTGTACAATAGGAGGGGGAATAAGAGTCTGCATAGTATGATTATCAGTTGTAATATAGGAGGGGGAATAAGAGTCTGAATGGTGTGATTATCAGTTGTACAATAGGAGGGGGAATAAGTGTCTGCATAGTATGATTATCAGTTGTACAATAGGAGGGGGAATAAGAGTCTGCATAGTATGATTATCAGTTGTACAATAGGAGGGGGAATAAGTGTCTGCATGGTGTGATTATCAGTTGTACAATAGGAAGGGGAATAAGAGTCTGCATAGTATGATTATCAGTTGTACAATAGGAGGGGGAATAAGAGTCTGCATAGTATGATTATCAGTTGTACAATAGGAGGGGGAATAAGAGTCTGCATGGTGTGATTATCAGTTGTACAATAGGAGGGGGAATAAGAGTCTGCATAGTATGATTATCAGTTGTACAATAGGAAGGGGAATAAGAGTCTGCATGGTGTGATTATCAGTTGTACAATAGGAGGGGGAATAAGAGTCTGCATGGTGTGATTATCAGTTGTGCAATAGGAGGGAGATTTAGAGTCTGCATGGTGTGATTATCAGTTGTACAATAGGAGGGGGAATAAGAGTCTGCATGGTGTGATTATCAGTTGTACAATAGGAGGGGGAATAAGAGTCTGCATAGTATGATTATCAGTTGTACAATAGGAGGGGGAATAAGTGTCTGCATGGTGTGATTATCAGTTGTACAATAGGAAGGGGAATAAGAGTCTGCATAGTATGATTATCAGTTGTACAATAGGAGGGGGAATAAGAGTCTGCATAGTATGATTATCAGTTGTACAATAGGAGGGGGAATAAGAGTCTGCATGGTGTGATTATCAGTTGTACAATAGGAGGGGGAATAAGAGTCTGCATAGTATGATTATCAGTTGTACAATAGGAAGGGGAATAAGAGTCTGCATGGTGTGATTATCAGTTGTACAATAGGAGGGGGAATAAGAGTCTGCATAGTATGATTATCAGTTGTACAATAGGAGGGGGAATAAGAGTCTGCATAGTATGATTATCAGTTGTACAATAGGAGGGGGAATAAGAGTCTGCATGGTGTGATTATCAGTTGTACAATAGGAGGGGGAATAAGAGTCTGCATAGTATGATTATCAGTTGTACAATAGGAAGGGGAATAAGAGTATGCATGGTATGATTATCAGTTGTACAATAGGAGGGAGATTTAGAGTCTGCATGGTGTGATTATCAGTTGTACAATAGGAAGGGGAATAAGAGTCTGCATGGTGTGATTATCAGTTGTGCAATAGGAGGGAGATTTAGAGTCTGCATGGTGTGATTATCAGTTGTACAATAGGAGGGGGAATAAGAGTCTGCATGCTGTGATTATCAGTTGTACAATAGGAGGGAGATTTAGAGTCTGCATAGTATGATTATCAGTTGTACAATAGGAGGGGGAATAAGAGTCTGCATAGTATGATTATCAGTTGTACAATAGGAGGGGGAATAAGAGTCTGCATAGTATGATTATCAGTTGTACAATAGGAGGGGGAATAAGTGTCTGCATGGTGTGATTATCAGTTGTACAATAGGAAGGGGAATAAGAGTCTGCATAGTATGATTATCAGTTGTACAATAGGAGGGGGAATAAGAGTCTGCATAGTATGATTATCAGTTGTACAATAGGAGGGGGAATAAGAGTCTGCATGGTGTGATTATCAGTTGTACAATAGGAGGGGGAATAAGAGTCTGCATGGTGTGATTATCAGTTGTACAATAGGAGGGGGAATAAGAGTCTGCATAGTATGATTATCAGTTGTACAATAGGAGGGGGAATAAGTGTCTGCATGGTGTGATTATCAGTTGTACAATAGGAAGGGGAATAAGAGTCTGCATAGTATGATTATCAGTTGTACAATAGGAGGGGGAATAAGAGTCTGCATAGTATGATTATCAGTTGTACAATAGGAGGGGGAATAAGAGTCTGCATGGTGTGATTATCAGTTGTACAATAGGAGGGGGAATAAGAGTCTGCATAGTATGATTATCAGTTGTACAATAGGAAGGGGAATAAGAGTCTGCATGGTGTGATTATCAGTTGTACAATAGGAGGGGGAATAAGAGTCTGCATAGTATGATTATCAGTTGTACAATAGGAGGGGGAATAAGAGTCTGCATGGTGTGATTATTTGTTGTACAATAGGAGGGGGAATAAGAGTCTGCATAGTATGATTATCAGTTGTACAATAGGAAGGGGAATAAGAGTCTGCATGGTATGATTATCAGTTGTACAATAGGAGGGGGAATAAGAGTCTGCATGGTGTGATTATCAGTTGTACAATAGGAGGGAGATTTAGAGTCTGCATGGTGTGATTATCAGTTGTACAATAGGAAGGGGAATAAGAGTCTGCATGGTGTGATTATCAGTTGTGCAATAGGAGGGAGATTTAGAGTCTGCATGGTGTGATTATCAGTTGTACAATAGGAGGGGGAATAAGAGTCTGCATGTTGTGATTATCAGTTGTACAATAGGAGGGGGAATAAGAGTCTGCATGGTGTGATTATCAGTTGTACAATAGGAGGGAGATTTAGAGTCTGCATAGTATGATTATCAGTTGTACAATAGTAGGGGGAATAAGAGTCTGCATAGTATGATTATCAGTTGTACAATAGGAGGGGGAATAAGAGTCTGCATAGTATGATTATCAGTTGTACAATAGGAGGGGGAATAAGAGTCTGCATAGTATGATTATCAGTTGTACAATAGGAGGGGGAATAAGAGTCTGCATGGTGTGATTATCAGTTGTACAATAGGAGGGGGAATAAGAGTCTGCATGGTGTGATTATCAGTTGTACAATAGGAGGGGGAATAAGAGTCTGCATAGTATGATTATCAGTTGTACAATAGGAGGGGGAATAAGAGTCTGCATAGTATGATTATCAGTTGTAATATAGGAGGGGGAATAAGAGTCTGCATGGTGTGATTATCAGTTGTACAATAGGAGGGGGAATAAGAGTCTGCATAGTATGATTATCAGTTGTACAATAGGAGGGGGAATAAGAGTCTGCATAGTATGATTATCAGTTGTACAATAGAAGGGGGAATACGTGTCTGCATGGTGTGATTATCAGTTGTACAAAAGGAAGGGGAATAAGATTCTGCATAGTATGATTATCAGTTGTACAATAGGAGGGGGAATAAGAGTCTGCATAGTATGATTATCAGTTGTACAATAGGAGGGGGAATAAGAGTCTGCATGGTGTGATTATCAGTTGTACAATAGGAGGGGGAATAAGAGTCTGCATAGTATGATTATCAGTTGTACAATAGGAGGGGGAATAAGAGTCTGCATGGTGTGATTATCAGTTGTACAATAGGAGGGGGAATAAGAGTCTGCATGTTGTGATTATCAGTTGTACAATAGGAGGGGGAATAAGAGTCTGCATGGTGTGATTATCAGTTGTACAATAGGAGGGAGATTTAGAGTCTGCATAGTATGATTATCAGTTGTACAATAGTAGGGGGAATAAGAGTCTGCATAGTATGATTATCAGTTGTACAATAGGAGGGGGAATAAGAGTCTGCATAGTATGATTATCAGTTGTACAATAGGAGGGGGAATAAGAGTCTGCATAGTATGATTATCAGTTGTACAATAGGAGGGGGAATAAGAGTCTGCATGGTGTGATTATCAGTTGTACAATAGGAGGGGGAATAAGAGTCTGCATGGTGTGATTATCAGTTGTACAATAGGAGGGGGAATAAGAGTCTGCATAGTATGATTATCAGTTGTACAATAGGAGGGGGAATAAGAGTCTGCATAGTATGATTATCAGTTGTAATATAGGAGGGGGAATAAGAGTCTGCATGGTGTGATTATCAGTTGTACAATAGGAGGGGGAATAAGAGTCTGCATAGTATGATTATCAGTTGTACAATAGGAGGGGGAATAAGAGTCTGCATAGTATGATTATCAGTTGTACAATAGAAGGGGGAATACGTGTCTGCATGGTGTGATTATCAGTTGTACAAAAGGAAGGGGAATAAGATTCTGCATAGTATGATTATCAGTTGTACAATAGGAGGGGGAATAAGAGTCTGCATAGTATGATTATCAGTTGTACAATAGGAGGGGGAATAAGAGTCTGCATGGTGTGATTATCAGTTGTACAATAGGAGGGGGAATAAGAGTCTGCATAGTATGATTATCAGTTGTACAATAGGAAGGGGGATAAGAGTCTGCATGGTGTGATTATCAGTTGTACAATAGGAGGGGGAATAAGAGTCTGCATAGTATGATTATCAGTTGTACAATAGGAGGGGGAATAAGAGTCTGCATAGTATGATTATCAGTTGTACAATAGGAGGGGGAATAAGAGTCTGCATGGTATGATTATCAGTTGTACAATAGGAGGGGGAATAAGAGTCTGCATAGTATGATTATCAGTTGTACAATAGGATGGGGAATAATAGTCTGCATGGTGTGATTATCATTTGTACAATAGGAGGGGGAATAAGAGTCTGCATGGTGTGATTATCAGTTGTACAATAGGAGGGGGAATAAGAGTCTGCATAGTATGATTATCAGTTGTACAATAGGAGGGGGAATAAGAGTCTGCATAGTATGATTATCAGTTGTACAATAGGAGGGGGAATAAGAGTCTGCATGGTGTGATTATCTGTTGTACAATAGGAGGGGGAATAAGAGTCTGCATAGTATGATTATCAGTTGTACAATAGGAAGGGGAATAAGAGTCTGCATGGTATGATTATCAGTTGTACAATAGGAGGGGGAATAAGAGTCTGCATGGTGTGATTATCAGTTGTACAATAGGAGGGAGATTTAGAGTCTGCATGGTGTGATTATCAGTTGTACAATAGGAAGGGGAATAAGAGTCTGCATGGTGTGATTATCAGTTGTGCAATAGGAGGGAGATTTAGAGTCTGCATGGTGTGATTATCAGTTGTACAATAGGAGGGGGAATAAGAGTCTGCATGTTGTGATTATCAGTTGTACAATAGGAGGGGGAATAAGAGTCTGCATGGTGTGATTATCAGTTGTACAATAGGAGGGAGATTTAGAGTCTGCATAGTATGATTATCAGTTGTACAATAGTAGGGGGAATAAGAGTCTGCATAGTATGATTATCAGTTGTACAATAGGAGGGGGAATAAGAGTCTGCATAGTATGATTATCAGTTGTACAATAGGAGGGGGAATAAGAGTCTGCATAGTATGATTATCAGTTGTACAATAGGAGGGGGAATAAGAGTCTGCATGGTGTGATTATCAGTTGTACAATAGGAGGGGGAATAAGAGTCTGCATGGTGTGATTATCAGTTGTACAATAGGAGGGGGAATAAGAGTCTGCATAGTATGATTATCAGTTGTACAATAGGAGGGGGAATAAGAGTCTGCATAGTATGATTATCAGTTGTAATATAGGAGGGGGAATAAGAGTCTGCATGGTGTGATTATCAGTTGTACAATAGGAGGGGGAATAAGAGTCTGCATAGTATGATTATCAGTTGTACAATAGGAGGGGGAATAAGAGTCTGCATAGTATGATTATCAGTTGTACAATAGAAGGGGGAATACGTGTCTGCATGGTGTGATTATCAGTTGTACAAAAGGAAGGGGAATAAGATTCTGCATAGTATGATTATCAGTTGTACAATAGGAGGGGGAATAAGAGTCTGCATAGTATGATTATCAGTTGTACAATAGGAGGGGGAATAAGAGTCTGCATGGTGTGATTATCAGTTGTACAATAGGAGGGGGAATAAGAGTCTGCATAGTATGATTATCAGTTGTACAATAGGAAGGGGGATAAGAGTCTGCATGGTGTGATTATCAGTTGTACAATAGGAGGGGGAATAAGAGTCTGCATGGTGTGATTATCAGTTGTACAATATGAGGGGGAATAAGAGTCTGCATAGTATGATTATCAGTTGTACAATAGGAGGGGGAATAAGAGTCTGCATAGTATGATTATCAGTTGTACAATAGGAGGGGGAAGAAGAGTCTGCATAGTATGATTATCAGTTGTACAATAGGAGGGGGAATAAGAGTCTGCATTGTATGATTATCAGTTGTACAATAGGAGGGGGAATAAGAGTCTGCATGGTGTGATTATCAGTTGTACAATAGGAGGGGGAATAAGAGTCTGCATAGTATGATTATCAGTTGTACAATAGGAGGGGGAATTAGAGTCTGCATAGTATGATTATCAGTTGTACAATAGGAGGGGGAATAAGAGTCTGCATGGTGTGATTATCAGTTGTACAATAGGAGGGGGAATAAGAGTCTGCATAGTATGATTATCAGTTGTACAATAGGAAGGGGAATAAGAGTCTGCATAGTATGATTATCAGTTGTACAATAGGAGGGGGAATAAGAGTCTGCATGGTGTGATTATCAGTTGTACAATAGGAGGGAGATTTAGAGTCTGCATGGTGTGATTATCAGTTGTACAATAGGAAGGGGAATAAGAGTCTGCATGTTGTGATTATCAGTTGTACAATAGGAGGGGGAATAAGAGTCTGCATGGTGTGATTATCAGTTGTACAATAGGAGGGAGATTTAGAGTCTGCATGGTGTGATTATCAGTTGTACAATAGGAAGGGGAATAATAGTCTGCATGGTGTGATTATAAGTCAGAGGCCACAATCTCGGAGGTGTAAACATACAAATCAACCGAGTATTAATCATGTCTTCTTTCTGTTCATTTATAAGTAATTTCAAAAGTTTACATAATGCTAAACAGTATGGAGTTACTATTCTTAAAACCTCTTACTTCTACCCCCTCCTTTTTCGAAAATTCTGTTAAATATCGCGCAACTTTTCAGCGTCCTGCTACTCATGCCAGGAATATAGTATATGCATATGATTAGTATGTGTGGATAGAAAACACTCTGAAGTTTATAAAACTGGTTAAATCACGGCTGTGACTATAACAGATCGTGTGTTTCATTGAAAAACGCAAGAAAAACTGCTCTCTGAAAGCTAAAAATAATTTCCATAAGTCACTTCCACGAGTTGTTAAAAGAGAACAGAATTTAATATCGACCTGCCTGAAATTCATACAAATTCCGCACGATGGCGCCATTGTCCTCATTTTCAATTGAATTAATTGTTGGAAAATCCATCTATCTGACCTCCATTTTCCCAGTCTTCACCCGGATGTAGTTGATGAAGATATTAGAAGCCATTGTTTTGCAAGTGAAGACCTATTGAAAAGACATCGCCCTGTAATCATTTTGATAGATTATAAACGTTTACTAATACCTAAAGTTGGATTACAAAAGGATTTCGAAGTGTTTTGTGAAAGTTTATCGTCGACTTTTTTAATTTAAAAAAATTACGCAGCGTTTAAAAACGATGATTTTTTCTGAATGACACAGCTTCCATACAAAGCTATTTTGGCTATATATGGACCGATTTAAACGAAAAAAAGACCCAATAGTGATGTTTATGGGGCATATAGGAGTGCCAAGAAAGAAGCTCGTCAAAGGTAATGAATGTTTTATATTTTATTTCTGCGTTTTGGGTAGCGCCGGCTACCGCAAAATCTGTTGTTTACGTGTCGTGCTGGCATTTTGGGGGTGCATGCTATCAGATAATAGCTTCTGATGCTTTCGCCGAAAAGCATTTTAAAAATCTGACTTGCTGGCTAGGTTCACAACGAGTGTAGCTTTAATTCAATACCCTGCTTGTGAATTTTGATCAAAGATTGAGTTGTAACGAGTACATTTAGCATTTAGCGTAGCGCATTTGCATTTCCAGGGGCATACTTGAGACGTCTGCGTCTCAAGTATGGTCAAGAAGTTAAAGGAGGGACTGTTGAGTTCTAGCTTGAAATATACTTATTCATGTTACCATACTAGAACTTATTGATGACCTTACATCTATAAGGAAGTATGTATTGGGGTCATTGGAGGGTGGATAAGAACTAGGTGTACAGAAAGTTCCTGAGTGAGGAAGGGGGAGGGCAGAAAGTTTACATTCTGTCAAAATCCTAAGGAAGGAGGCACTAGTCTGCTTTCAGTCACTGATAAGGTATGACAGCCATGGGTTAGAGAGGAGCGAGTAATTTGGCCCAGGTCAGATGAAGTGAAAAGGGACAGTCCTATCACACACACATACTTCCATGCCAACGAAGGTTCTAGCATGAGCCAGGACCATGACCACACAAGTGAGAGGAACCAATAATGTTGTGCAAGGAGTTGTCTCCACCCAGTAGGATGGCATAAATATATGTGCTTGTGAAAACATGTCTTTGTCTGTACAGCTGTATGACCCAGTGGGTGAAAAAACTTGGTTTGAGTTTTTTCTAGTTGTCCTTGAGTGATTACTCTGTTTGATCAGAACTGTTTGATCAACACCTCATTATTGTTATTTTTGTCACGCACTGATCTGTTTCACCTGTCCTTGGGCTTGTCTCCACCCCCTCCAGGTGTCGCCCATCTTCCCCACTTCTCCTCTGGGTATTTATGCCTGTGTTTTCTGTCTGTCTGTTGCTAGTTCATCTTGTTTGTTCAAGCCTACCAGCGGTTTGTGTCTCAGCTCCTGCTTTTTCGGGTTTCTCTTTTCTCGTCCTCGTAGTTTTTGACCCTTGCCTGTCCTCATCCTGTACCCGCCCGTCGGAACACTATGCCTGTCCCTGAGCCTGCCATCCTGTACCTTTGCCTGCCCCTGTTACAATAAATTGTTACTTCACACAGTCTGCACTTGGATCTTACCTTGATTCCTGATAATTTTATTGTGGTACTATATTTTGTTGTACCTTTTAACTCTGCGTTGTTGGGAAAGTGCTCGTAAGTGAGCATTTCACGTTGAAGTCTACACTTGTTGTATTTGGCGCATGTGACAAATACCTTTGATTTGATTTGAAAAGTATATAGAATATAGACAGATGCTTTAGCTGAACATAATGCTTTATTAAGTTGCATTGTTGGACAAATATATCAACATAGATATTGAATTTTATTGTTTTTAATTGTATTTTCATTTTACCTTTATTTAACCAGTTAGGCCAATTGAGAACAAGTTCTCATTTACAACTGCGACCTGGCCAAGATAAAGCAAAGCAGTGCGACAAAAACAACAAAGAGTTACACATTGGATAAACAAACGTACAGTCAATAACACAATAGAAAAAAATAAAAATCTATGTACAGTGTGTAAATGTAGAAGAGTAGGGAGGTAGGCAATAAACAGGCCATAGAGGTGAAAAAAAAACTATTTAGCATTAACACTGGAGTGATAGATCTGCAGATGATGATGTGCCACTAGAGATACTGGGGTGCAAAAGAGAAAGCGGGTAAGTAATAATATGGGGATGAGGTAGTTGGGTGTGCTATTTACAGATTGGCTGTGTAAAGGTACAGTGATCGGTAAGCTGCTCTGACAGCTGATGCTTAAAGTTAGAGAGGGAGATATAAGACTCCAGCTTCAGTGATTTTTGCAATTCGTTCCAGTCATTGGCAGCAGAGAACTGGAAGGAAAGTAAGTGAAATATACCTGCTGGAGCACGTGCTACGGGTGGGTGTTGATATGGTGACCAGTGAGCTGAGATAAGGCGGGGCTTTACCTAGGAAAGACCTTTTGATGACCTGGAGCCAGTGGGTTTGGCAATGAATATGTAGCGAGGACCAGCCAACGAGCGCATACAGGTCGCAGTGGTCGGTAGTATATGGGGCTGTGGTAAAAGAATGGCTGGCACTGTGACAGAAGTAAAGGATCGGAAGGATAGTTAGTTTACGGTATGTTTGGCAGCATGAGTGAAGGACGCTTTGTTTGTTGAAATAGGAAGCCGATTCTAAATTTCATTTTGGATTGGAGATGCTTAATGTGAATCTGGAAGGAGAGTTTACAGTCTAACCAGACACCTAGGTATTTGTAATTGTCCACGTATTCAGAACCGTCCAGAGTAGTGATGCTAGTCGAGTTGGAGGGTGCGGGCAGAAATCAGTTGAAGAGAATGCACTTAGTTTTACTAGTATTTAAAAGCAGTTGGAGGCCACGGGAGGAGAGTTGTATGGCGTTGAAGCTCGTTTGGAGATTTTTTAGCACAGTGTCCAAAGAAGGGCCAGATGTATACATAATAGTGCTTTTGATATATACATAGAAAAGAGTCGGTCCGAGAATTGAACCCTGTGGCACCCCCATAGAGACTGTCAGAGGTCTGGACAACAGGCCCTCCAATTTGACACTCTGAACTCTGTCTGAGAAGTAGTTGGTGAACCAAGTGAGGCATTTGAGGAGCTAAGGCTAGCTAAGGTCTGCCGATAAGAATGCAGTGATTGGCAGAGTCGAAAGCCTTGGCCAGGTCATTGAAGACGGCTGCACAGTAGTGTCTTTTATCGATGGCGGTAATGATATCGTTTAGTACCTTGAGCGTGGCTGAGGTGCGTTCAGCTGGTCAACCACAACCAGCTCGGAAACCAGATTGCATAGTGGAGAAGGTACGGTGGGATTCGAAGCGGTCAGTGATCTGTTTGTTAACTTGGCTTTCAAAGATTTTAGAAAGGCAGGGCAGGATGGATATAGGTCTATAACATTTCGGATCTGGAGTGTCTCTCCCTTTGAAGAGGGGGATGACCGCGACAGCTTTCCAATCTTTGGGGATCTCAGATGATATGAAAGAGAGGTTGAATAAGCTAGTAATAGGGATTGCAAAAAATTTCAGATGATACTTTTAGAAAGAGAGGGTCCAGATTGTCTAACCAAGCTGATTTGTAGGAATCCAGATTTTGCAAATCTTTCAGAACATCAGCTGTCCGGATTTGGGTGAAGGAGAAGCGGTGGGGGTTGCAGGGGGTGCTGAACCGTTGGCCAGGGTTTGGGTAGCCAGGTGGAATAAAAACATGGACAGCCGTTGAAAAATGCTTATTGAAATTATTGATTATCGGAGATTGATCGGTGGTGACAGTGTTTCCTATCCTCAGTGCACTGGACAGCTGGTAGGAGGTGCTCTATTCTCCATGGACTTTAAAGTGTCCCAAAACTTTTTGGAATTAGTGCTGCAGGAAGGAAATTTCTGTTTGAAAAAGCTAGCCTTATCTTTCCTAACTGACTGGGTATATTGGATCCTGACTCCCCTGAAAAGTTGCACATCGCGGGTGCTATTCAGCAATTCGATGCTCATGCAGGATGTTTTTGTACTGGTCAAGGGCAGTCACATCTGGGGTGAACCAAGGGCTATGTCTGTTCTTAGTTCTACATTTTTTGAATGGGGCATGCTTATTTAAGAAGATGAAATTAACTTTTGAAGAGCAACCAGTCATCCTCTACTGACGGGATGAGGTCAATATCCTTCCAGGATACCCGGGCCAGGTCAATTAGAAAGGCCTGCTCGCTGAAAAAGCATTTGACAGTGATGAGGTGTGGTCGTTTGACCGCGGAACCTTTACGCATGCAGGCAATGAGGCAGTGATGGCTGAGATCCTGGTTGAAGACATTAGAGGTGTATTTAGACATGATTAAACAGTTTTAGAAACTTCAGAGTGTTTTCTATCCAAATCTACTAATAATATGCATATCTTATATTCTTGGCATGAGTAGCAGGAAATTGAAATTGGGCACGCTATTTATCCAAAAGTGAAAATGCTGCCCCCTATACCTTAAGAAGTTAACACGCATGAAACCAAGGCTTTTACGGTTACAGAAGTCAACAAATGAGAGCGCCTGGTGTTTGGGAGTGATGCTTGGGGCTGCAGGGCCTGGGTTAACCTCTACATCACCAGAGGATCAGAGGAGGAGTAGGATAAGAGTATGGCTAAAGACTATAAGAACTGGTTGTCTATTGCGTTCGGAACAGAGAGTAAAAGGAGAAGATGTCTTGGCGTGGAAGAATAGATTCAAGGCATAATGTACAGACAAGGGTATAATATAATCTGAGTACAGTGAAGGTAAACCTAGGCATTGAGTGATGATGAGAGAGGTTTTGTTTCTAGAGGCACCATTTAAGCCAGATGGGGTCACCGTGAAATAAGACAAAAATCACTAACCAATACAGCAATAGACAAGGCATATTGACGTTAGGGAATGGCATGTGTAGCCGAGTGTTCATAGGGTCCAGTGAGTAGCTAGGCGTGCTGGAGACACAGCAATTCAGACAGATAGCAGGCTGGGGCTATTAGGCTAGCAGATGCACCTCATGGGGACGTTGCAACGGAAGAGCCTATTGAAAACCCCTCGTATGGTAACGTCGGCAAACCAGTCGTGATGGATCGACGGGGCTACGTGTTGGTAGCAAAGGGTCCAGTCCAATTGGCAAAAGAGGTATTGAAACCCAGTAATTGTCTGATTGATCTCTTTGGTTAGGAGGGAGATGGGCCTAGCTCTAGGCTATCTCCAGGCTAACTGGTGCTTGCTTCGGGAAAGAGACGTTAGCCAGGACTAGCCACTCGGAAAGCAGCTAGCTGCGATGATCCGGAGTAAAGGTCCAGAGCTTGCCGAAGGAATCTGGAGATGTGGCAGAGAAAAAGCAGTCCGATATGCTCTGGGTTGATATCACGCTGATGTCCGAGTTAATTGCCGCTAGCAGTAGCTAACTGACTACTAGCTAGTAGCTAGTTGGCTGCCTAGCTGCTGATGAGGGTTCTGGTTTTAAAGTATAAAAAAATAGCAGATCCATACTCACATTGCTTGAGAGTATGTTCAGTCTGTAGATGGAAATTTAGATTGTAAATATTAAATGTGGGGTAATTCGTTGTTGTTAAAGAAAGAAGAAAGCATGTGTTTATCCAAAGTATAGAAGTGTGCCATTTTTTTATCACATTAAGTTACATGAAGTTGTATTTACACTAGATGCAACTGCATTTGCCTTATTTCATTTTAGTACAGTAATTACAGTCCTGTAGAAACCGTAAAGATAAAACTAAGTAGTTAGGGACACAATAATTAAACACAGCTAAGATAAGATTATTCTCTGTGACAGAAAGGAGACAAATCTTATACGTGTCCCTATTCTGTGTTTAAACTTAGTGTGGGTTGCATTTCTCTCCCCTGTTCTCAGTCTACTTAGGCACTGTCATATTTTCCAATCTCTGGTTAGGGCGTGTACGTCTCACACCCATCTCATTCTCCTAAACCCTACTGTCATTCCCCTAGGGGGAAACAGTCCCTAAACCCTCAATGTGTCACTCTCCCCATCCCTCGCCTCACCCACCCCCTTCCTTCCCAACCCATATTTCTCTTTTGTCAGCTCAATTTTTCATCCCTCTGTCTCCTGTTACAATCCCTCGCTCTTTCTTGTCCAGACCGGCAACCCATCCTCACGTCACCCCAGGTCCAGATTGGAGAACCGAGAGAGTGAGAGAAAAAAAAGAAAAGAGAATGGGGAAAAGAGAAACAGAAGAGAGGGAAGGAGCTAGGATAACATAACAATGTGATGGAATTAGCTGTAGGGATGCCCTTTACATTCAAAACGTAAATCGGTAATTTGGGCAATGATAAGCGCCTACATGCTATAAATTATGTCAGAGCTCAGGCTCTGTGCTTCACAGCGCTGTATGGGTTTTGACTGACAGCCATTCTGAACTTGAGCACTGCATGCAACAAGATGTTGCCCCCATCCCTCCCACTAATTGGGCAACTTTTGCAAATTTGTTGTTGTCTGCGTGAGGGAAAGGCTGTATATTAGTGTCAACATTTATTATTACTATGTTTGATGTACAGTTACAAAGCGGCACTGTGTCACACCCAGTTCTGAACAGAATGAGCCTACTGTCTATTGTGAAGAAAATGTGCAGCGGAACACACACATTAAATACAGGCATGACTCCATCGTATGCTAACCAACATTACAATCTGTTTCTGTGAATTTCTCTGTGATTTATTATGGGCCGTTTTTGGATTGCGTAAACAGCTAAAGCAATTGTGTGATGGTGGGGATGCAGGGTTGTGTTCCATACTAAACAACTGCAAGTGTGCAGTCCTCAACAGAACAGCTAGGAGAGGTAAAAAAAACACTGTATAGTTGAACACTCTTCTTTGAGTCATAAAAATGAGTTGAAATGACTTAGGATTTGTGGGCACGTTGGAGAGGTGTGTGGCCACTTGGAGACACCAGTTAGGCCAATTCCCATAAGTTTAAAATGTTTCCAACAACATTCTGTCAACCTACACAGTAGAACATTGAGATTGATTGGCAACCACACACTGTAAACCACTAAACACGGTCTCAGCAATGTGTATTTGGTTTGGGCTGTGGCTGTTATGAATTTTGACTTTCAATTTGGACTGGTTTTGGAGTTTTAGGACTAGATGTAGTTTGCATTGACAGCCTCTGACAGTGTTTGTTTCTCCAAGGAGGAACAGTCCTGATTCAGAAAGAAGGACAGTGGAAGAACTGGTAGAGTATGTTCGCGTACAAACCCACTTGTGCAATAAACAAAGAGGCACATGAAACATACACGCACGCAACAACGCACCTTAATGACAATTTAGGAAACCTCAAGGCCGATTCCACTGACAGTTGATGGCAAGCTTATTGTTTATTAGAAATGAATAGAGCCTGAACAGTCATAAGCTCCACCACATACTTTAATCACAAACGAACAATGTTTAGATCCCGCAAGGATCTTCGTCAGGTCATTTTGCTTATTGTTTTTGACAGCTATTCAATGAGGCAAAGATGAAAAGCAGAATTTCTAATTGGACTGATGCCTCCGTGAGCCTTGATCTATGGACACACACACACACACACACACACACACACAAACACACGGTGCAAACTATTGATAGTACGGAGAAACCTTGAAACAGCACTGCTTTAGAGTGGAAAACCCACAAATAGGAATATAAAAGGAATAAGCTAAAATGAAAAGCAACATCGTCTTAATGTATTCACCCACACACTCTTCTTCCCTGCATCTCTGCCTGCTGCACTGTTTTATTAATCTAAGAAGCTGCTACTTGCATTGTCTTATTATGGATATTCCACAATATGGAATTGTGTTTGTGAATGAAAGGGCCACCTCGATACAGATCAACTGTTGCATTCTCACGGTAAAACTGGAAATGGATACTGCCTCACACATTTTCCTTTCTGACCCACACACATACACACAAACACACATGCGCACACACACACCTGTAGAGGCTTCATATCTGCTCTTAATACTAGTCTCTTTGCTCTGTGTGTGTGTGTGTGTGTGTGTGGGTCAGAAAGGAAAATGTGTGAGGCAGTGTGTGTGTGTGTGTGTGTGTGTGTGTGTGTGTGTGTGTGTGTGTGTGTGTGTGTGTGTGTGTGTGTGTGTGTGTGTGTGTGTGTGTGTGTGTGTGTGTGTGTGTGTGTGTGTGTGTCCTTCTACATGTGTGTGTGTCCGCCTGCCTCTAAGATGTGATACATAGTTGTGACTCTGAGGATCTCATTCATCATGCAGCCTTCTTTTGAGGGGGAAGACCTGTAATTACTTTTTTCTATAAAAACCAGGGAAGGCTTGAATCTGTTCTTCTTCTCTCTCTATCTCTCTCTAGTAGGCTGAGTGTAAACACATAATCCGTCCTGCCGTTTCTATGAGAGAAGTGGAAATGAGTTATTACTCTTCTTTGAGTGGGAGTCTTTTGCTCTTTCACTCGTTCTTTTGCTCGTTCGTAACAGGCGAAAGCAAGGGAGAGGGAAGGAGTGCTCTGTGCTCCGACAGACACCAAAAAGAGATGTAGAAACAGCTTTTTCTCATTCTGTCAATCACCTTACATTACCTTTTTGTATTTCCTTCTGGCTTCTTTACACTTTTAATGTTTCTCCGTGCACATCGTTCTACCTCCCCTACTAATTTCCTTTCTCTCTCTTTATCTCCCACCTTCACCGTGTCTCATCTGATGCTCTTTCCAGGAACCTCTCATGTTGTATACATGCGGGGCGGCAGGGTAGCCTAGTGGTTAGAGCGTTGGACTCATAACCAAAAGTTTGCAAGTTCAAATCCCCAAGCTGACAAGGTACAAATCTGTCATTCTGCCCCTGAACAGGCAATTAACCCACTTACGGTCATTGAAAATAAGAAATTGTTCTTAACTGGCTTGCGTAGTAAAATAAAAAAAATATTTCCTCATGTTATCTACCCACATGTGTTTTTTCTTTATTCAAAGAGGGTGTGAGAACATTCAACTAGCTCTCACAGTCTCACTGAAGAATTAGATATATTTGCACTTTTCTTCAAAGGTCAAATTTCAAAGTTACTCCAAAAGTCAAATTTTTAAGACGAGGGTTAAGGTGTGGGATAGGGTTAAAACATTAAATTAAGGCATAAATTAAAGGTTTAAATTAAGGCATTCATTCTGAATGGTTGAGTTAAGGGTTAAGGTTTGGGATAGGGTTAAAAACAAAAGTTCCCCGTACTGGGATTGAACACGCGACCATCTGATCCAAATCCATGGGATTATTATAAATCATGGGATTGTACCAATCTAACCACCCCTGTCCACAGTGCCCTAGTAAAACCCAAGCCTACATGGTGGTAATAGCCTCCCCTTCCAGACTGGTCTCAAAGACTAGGTGTCACATAATAAATACAAATCTTAGACACTCTAAAATCAAATGAAAATCAATCTTTATTTGTCACATGCGCCCAATACAACATGTACAACCTTACCGTGAAATGCCTACGTACAAGCCCTTACCCAACAGTGCAGCTAAAGAAAGAGTTGAGAAAATATTTACCAAATAAACTAAATATATATATATATTTTTAAAGTAACACAATAAAATAACAATAACGAGGCTAAATCCAGGGGGTACCCGTACCGAGTCAGTGTGCTGGGGTACCAGTTAGTCGAGGTAATTTGTACATGTAGGTAGGGGTGAAGTGATTATGCATCGATAATAAACAGCGAATAGCAGCAGTGTAAAAAAACAAATGGGGGAAGGGGGGTGTCAATGTCAATAATCTGTTGATCATTTGATTAGTTGTTCAGCAGTGTTACAGCTTGGGGGTAGAAACTGTTAATAAGGAGCCTTTGGTCCTAGACTTCCTGCGCTTCAGTACCGCTTGCTGTGCGGTAGCAGAGAAAACAGTTTATGACTTGGGTGACTGGAGTCTTTGAAAATGTTTGTGCTTTCCTCTGACACCTACTAGTATATAGATCTGAATGGTAGGAAGCTTGGCCCCAGTAATGTACTGAGCCGTATGCACTACCCTCTGTAGTGCCTTACGATCAGATGCCTATCATTTAATAATCAAATTAGTATAACATGTTATGTTTGGTATGGTTATATAAGAGAGAATGTTACTTAAGGTAAAAAGTTAAGTCTAGCAACCCAAAGGTTGCATGTTTGAATCTCATCATGGACAACTTGAGCATTTTAGCTAATTAGCTACTTACTACTTACTACTTTTTAGCTACTTTTGTAACTACTTAACATGTTAGCTAACCCTTACCCTAACCCTAACCCTAACCTTAAACCTTAACCCTAACGTTAAAATTAACACTAACCTTAAACATAACCTTAACCCATAACCTTAACCCCTAGCCTAGCTAACATTAGCCACCTAGTTAACATTAGTGTTAGCCAAATTGAAATTTGGAACAGATCATATGAATTGTAATTCATAACATATCATAATATATCATATCACACCTCTGTAGTATTAAAAATTCAACTCGCCCCTGCTTACCCAATAGCAGGTCAGATACCAGTCCTCATTAACCCTTACAGATCTGATAGATGCTGCTCTGCCTTACCACTAAACTAGTCTACAGGTAGGGACTGTTCCTCAAGCTCAAAGTAAGTGCCATGACAGTAAAGTGGGATATCCCCGAAATTGACTGCCTACTCTCCCTCACCCTGAACCTTATAAACCCGGCGCCTTCTCAGGTTCGTCCAGGCCAGAGTTTCAACCTCGGAACACTATGAGCGAGTCGCCCTCCTCTGGGTTGGCTTTAGCCCAGAGACACCCCTCCCTACGACTCAAACCAATGCACTCCGTAACTATAGTTGGGTCTCAGGTTAGGTTCCTTTATACCAGCTTCTCGGTTTCCCTATGGAATGATTAACCAAGAAAATATATTAATCAAGCCTATTTCAGAGACCCAGAGTAAAACGACATGCACTTGTATGACTCTTTGATGACACAGGGTTTCAGAACAATAAAGCAAGTTTCTAAAAAATTCCAGAAACAGGAATAACAAATCCCAGATCAATTATTGAATTCACAAATCAATATCCCAAATCAAATGATGAGTAAAGATTGACAGTAAATTAAATTGATAGTCCACCTTCAGCGCCCTTAAAATATTTTTTGTCTATTACAACTTTATGCGAAGCACAATATTTAATAACAGAAAAATGGTTTCTTACCTTCTACAACTCTATAAACAGTTTTGTCTCTCCCCTCAAGATGATCAGTCCCTCAAATAGCGTTAAACTATAACAACTAATTTACCAAACCTCTATCAATGACGTAACCTTAAGGATTCCATCTAGAATTTTACTTTAACTGAGTATAATAAAAATCTAAATATAAGAATATTAAAAATCTAAATATATATTTTAATATAAACAGCTACAGCAAAAATCTTCTTCTAGCAGTTGACAGGTTGTTCTTCTGTTGCAAGCTCAAAGTTTTCTCTTCCAAAAATCCTAGCCGTAGTTGGTTCTTCTTTCTGCTAACTCATCGTGGTTAACACCTACCCCAAGGACGCATTCAGTGGTTCATCCTTCCGCTGCACCCCTAACTGTTCTAACCTGGGGATTTCCAGATCAAGCTAACATTCTTAATATACTTTATTAATCTTAACTTTTAAAGTATATGTTTTTAAATGTTAATCTTTCTTACCTCCTAAGGCCTTGTTATCCTAAGCTTAAAACCTCTTTGGGCTAGGGGGCAGTATTTTGACGTCTGGATGAAAAGCGTGCCCAAAGTAGAATATGCATATAATTGGTAGATTTGGATAGGAAACACTCTAAAGTTTCTAAAACTGTTAAAATAATGCCTGTGAGTATAACAGAACTGATATGGCAGGGGAAAACATGAGGACAAACCATCCAGGGAAAAAAATTCAGCACACCACTGTTTCCAATGGCTGTCATGTTTAATATGAAGGGAACACCTCCCAGATTGCAGTTCCTAGGGCTTCCACTAGATGTCAACAGTCTCTAGAAAAAGTTTCAGGCTTGTTTTTGGAAAGATTAGCTAGAATTTGTAGTTTTTCTAAGTGGCTCCCATTTTGGCTGTAGTGTTTTCATGTGTGTGGATGAGAGCACGTTCTTTGTTGTTTATCTCCGGTAAAGGCAATAACGATTCTCTGTCTTAAATTGTATCGTTTATTTACGTATTAGGGTACCTGAGGTTTGATTATAAACGTTGTTTGACTTGTTTGGAGTTTATTGGTAATGTTTGGGATTCATTTTGTATGCATTTTGAAGGAGGGAAACTGGTGGATTATTGAATGAAGCGCACCAGCTAAACTGAGTGTGTATGGATATAAAGAAGGAGTTTATCGAACAAAATAACAATTTCTGATGTAGCTGGGACCGTTTGGAGTGCCAACAGAAGAAGATCTTCAAAGGTAAGGCAGTTATTTTATCGCTATTCCTGACTTTCGTGGTGCACCTCACTGGTTTAATTTTTTTAATGCCCTTGTATGCGGGGCGCTGTCGTCAGATAATCGCATGGTGTGCTTTCGCCGTAAAGCCTTTTTGAAATCTGACACAGCGGCTGGATGAACAAGAAGTTAAGCTTTTTTTCTGATGTACGACACTTGAATTTACATGAGTGTTAAATATGACTATTTCTGTAATTTGAATTTCGCGCTCTGCAATTTCACCAGATGTTGTCGAGTTGGGTCGCTAGCGCCACGCCTAGCCATAGTAACAAACATTGTCTATATGCATCATACCTTAAAGCAACCATTATAATATGGTTATGTACTGCATTACTTTAATCACACATTGTTAACCCTTTTACTGCATTACTTTAATCACACATTGTTAACCCTTTTACTACATTACTCTAATCACCCTTCAATAATATCTTCCCTTATACATTTCCCTATGCTTTTAAACTTTAACATTTCACATATTTAACCTTTAATCATTATTTTACTATATTCCAGAACCAATTCATTTCGTTTACTTATTTTTCTTCAATTTTCTCTCCATGTTCATTCTTCTTTCTGCTCAGTGTGTGTGTGAAATTGAAACTTCTTCATGAGTGTGCATGTGAGTGTACGCAAATGGGTCTCTAAAATGTCACAGAGAACTGGGCCTTAGCCGACTACTCTTGACATTACAAAATGGACAATGGACATTCACAAATTAATACATACCATACTACACGTAACATATCATATTCATTGGAGATTTTCCTTTACTATGTTATGTCTATGAGTCCAGATTGCCTCTTGTCTAATTCCCTCTCATCTTCGCCTCTACTATCACCTTTTTCTTGGACAACATCTCTACCCCTCTCTGGTATCCTTCCTGGATAGAATACAATCCTCTTCCTCCAACCTCTCCTTACCCATCCGTTATGGTGACCCTTTATAGAACCCACACTTTCCTTCTTCACTCTCTCTCCTTCCATTCCCTCCCGTCCTCCTCCCCTAATTTCCCCTCTCCACCACCACCTCCCACACTGCCAGGAAAGTGAGGGAGGGGTCTCTGGTGGGAGTTGGGGCCGGGCGACCAGGGCCCCAGAGTCAGGGAGCAGGCCAAGATCACTGGCCAAGGAACAGAGCACTCATCCTGGCAGTACCACACTGAGTTGAGCCCCTCCTCACAGCAGCTTTGGTGCTATAGTCCCAACCTCCCTGGGATCTAGCTGGAAGAGTAGAGATAAGAGAGAGAAGAGGAGCTGATTGAGATTTGGATTCTACATTTCTATTAGAAAGCGTGTGTAATTGGATAGGAGATTTTCCTGCTAACACTTTCTAGTAAGTAGAACTAATAACATTAATGTAATAACGGGCCAAATACTTGAGGACTGCTTTGAAGAGGGTGGACTCAGAAGAGGAGGCTCTCTCAGTCCTGTTACCAAGCAACTGATACCTCTGGGTAGCGGATGGATACGAGTGACCGCACAAGATGGACACTGAGCCAAGGCTTTGCTGGATCATGGTCAGTTTATATTAAGAATGGTCTCTTGAGATGCTTCCATGTAACTCTATTTATTTTTTTTAGCAAATCTTGCAATGACACGAGTGTATATGTCAAGTAGGCCTACAGGATTTATGTCAAGTATAGGATTTTATTGCATTTCTTTGTAAACTCAGCAAAAAAATAAACATCCTCTCACTGTCAACTGCGCTTATTTTCAGCAAACTTAACATGTGTAATATTTGTATGAACATAACAAGATTCAACAACTGAGACATAAACTGAACAAGCTCCACAGACATGTGACTAACATAAATGGAACAATGTGTCCCTGAACAAAGGGAGGGTCAAAATCAAAAGTAACAGTCGGTATCTGGTGAGGCCACCAGCTGCATTAAGTACTGCAGTGCATCTCCTCCTCACGGACTGCACCAGATTTGCCAGTTTTTGCTGTGAGATTTTACCCTACTCTTCCACCAAGGCACCTGAAAGTTCCCAGACATTTCTGGGGGAGAATGGTCATATCCCCACCCTCCGCTTCAACAGGTCCCAGACATGCTCAATGAGATTGAGATCCGGGCTCTTCGCTGGCCATGGCAGAACACTGACATTCCTGTCTTGCAGGAAATCATGCAAAGAAAGAGCAGTATGGCTGACTCGATTGTTGCTGTCATCTGACTCGATTGTTGCTGTCATCTGACTAGATGACAGAAAGTGCAAACATCCTCCTTTGGTAAAAAAAAAAACTGAATATAATAGAAAAGGATATAGAAGAGAAGTCTGGCAACTTCTATGCTGATGCCAGTACCAGTTAATTTCCGTTTCTAGAATGAACGTTTTTCTGACGAAGGTGGAGGATTTTTTTTGTCATGTTGGTAAGTTGCCAATGTCCATTATATAGTTATTTTTAATTCTGTGGGTTGGCCTCTCGAAATTTCACCCCTAAAGTCATGTGAAGTCATGTTTAGAGTCATACACAGACCCGCACGGAATCCACACACTCAACATTTAGACGAAAATCAGAGGAATGTCAAATAGAATGCTTAGAATTCCAACATAAAAAATTATATGCCAGCTGATAGCAAAATGAAATGAAAAATGAAATGAAAATTAAATGAAATTACGTTTTCCTCTGTTTTTGTTGATATGAAAACATATCAATCACTAAAAAATTTAGCCAGAGATTTTGCCCACTCTACGCACCATAACCCCTCCCCTGTCTGAGTGAGACGTGCAGGCTGCAGACAGCTCCGGGAATGATTGACAGCTGTCTGAGGAGAGAAGTATCTAACAAAATGCCCAGATGTACAACATAGGACCCGAGGAGTAAACACTTGGCTACCTGAATAACAGTTAGGGCCAGGGAGTTTCCAGCTTAACTAGGCGAGGATGTAGGAGTACTTTTCTGCAATTACAAAAGGAATTACAAAAGGAATTACAAAAGGAATTACAAAAGCATCAAGTCACTAACGTATTTTTTGTGATTTTTTGTGTGACTTTTTTTAGTTAACTACCATTGTTTGAAAATGTATTTGTGTGTGAGACATAGTGTCGTGTGTGTGTGTGTGTGTGTGGATGGATTTATCAATTTATTATTTGCACTTTGTTGATGACACTATTTCTTTATCTATCATGTTTTTCCAGAACAAAAGGTTTATAATAAAAGGACCATATGAAGGTTGAGTCTGTATAGAGGTTATTTTTGACTGAGCTTTAGTAGAAGGATGACTGTAGGTTCACTTTAATATAATATACAGAATTAAGCATGTATATACATAAAACCATGTTCCCAATGTTATTTAATAATGTTGCTACACTAGAGTAAAAAAAATGTATCGCCGCAGAAAATAGAAAAAAGTCCCAGCAGATTCCGTTTGGGTCTAATAGTTTAGCAGAGAGGAAAGATGACATCCCCCGAGGTACGCTGGATGAAGCCACACAATCAATGGAAAGAGAGGGAGGCTAACCAGCCATTCAGTGTCTGTCTGATGAGACCAATGTGTAGCTCATGAGGATGTGAAACTTAGTCCTCTGTCTGAAGTGTCCCCCACTTGCTTTCTAGCTTTCCGCGATCAGGTGATTATGGAGGCCAGGTCATTTGATGTAGCACTCCGTTACTCTCATTCTTGGTCAAATAGCCCTTGCACAGCCTGGAGGTGTGGTGGGTCATTGTCCTGTTGAAAAAAAAATGATCGTCCCACAGCGCAAACCAGAAGGGATGGCGTATCGCTGCTGAATGCAGTGTTAATCAGCATGGCTAAGTGTGCCTTGAAATCTATAAAGTCATGGCACAGCAAAGCACCCCCACACCATCACACCTTCTCCTCCAAAGCTCAAAATTGGACTCATCAGACCAAAGGACAGATTTCCACCGGTCTAATGTCCATTGCTCATGTTTCTTGGCCCAAGCAAGTCTCTTCTTCTTATTGGTGTCTTTTAGTAGTGGTTTCTTTGCAGAAATTCAACCATGAAGGCCTGATTCACACAGTCTCATCTGAACAGTTGAAGTTGAGATGTCTGTTACTGGAACCCTGTGAAGCATTTATTTGCTTGAATTTCTGAGGCTGCTAACTCTAATGAACGTATCCTCTGCAGCAGAGGTTACTCTGGGTCTTCCTTTCCTGTGGCGGTCCTCATGAGAGCCAGTTTCATTATAGTGCTTGATGATTTTTGCGACTGCACTTCAAGAAACTTTAAAGGTTCTTGAATATCTTAAATTAATGATTGACTGTCATTTCTCTTTGCTTATTTGAGCTGTTATTGCCATAGTATGGACTTATAACCAAATAGGTCTATCTTCTGTATACCACCCCTACCTTGTCACAACACAACTGATTGGCTCAATTGCATTAAAAAGGAAAGAAATTCCACAAATCAAGTTTAACTAGGCACAGCTGTCAAATACCTCATGAAGCTGGTTGAGAGGATACCAAGAGTGTTCAAAGCTGACATCAATGCAAAGGTTGGCTACTTTGAAGAATCTCAAATATAACATATATTTCAGTTACTGTTTCAATATGTGTTATTTTATCGTTTTGATGTCTTCACTATTATTCTACAATGTAGAAAATAGTAAAAATAAAGAAAAATCTTCGAATGAGTATGGGTTCTAAAACTTGTGACTGGTACTGTATGTGTAACATGTATATCAACTATGTCTAGGTCTCACTGCAAAACATCACTGTTTCAAACTACTAGCGCACAGATAGTAGTTAGCTATTTCCCATTGGCTACATATAGATGGATTAATTAGGATCAATGCATTATGTTATACACCATAGTTTCCAGACTGTGCCGAGTTCAACGAGATATCCCGCTTGACCTTAGCTCGCTCAGTCTAAGCGCAGCGACCATTAGAAAAGTAGGCCCAAAATGAAGCCTGCCCCACAACGTCATTTGATTTTGGGTGAGAGTGAGAGAACCGTTAGGGTGAGAAGAAAATTTCCACCACAGGAATGTTCCTAAGGTCCTCCCGATCCGTGCAAGCCTAACCTTGACCGTGTGGCATTAACCCTTAATAGTTAAAAGAAGGTGTTTACATCAAACATTTTGCATTGACTTCTCTCCCTATAGGAATACATTGCCTGCACTCCTAAATTCAACCTGAAGCCTATATGGGTTATGAATGCCGTATGAACCTGTCTTTGGTACCAGTCCATCAGGCCACTATGAGGTCTACCTGTGTTGATTCTAAGCTTCCTGGACCAACCGGAAGTGGTTAAAATCACCCTAAAAGTGTTTACCCATACCCTGCCTGCTGTTTGATAGACATAGTGCATTCAACCCTGTGTAAATCAGTCAGTTCTTAACGTAAGGACTTAAAACTCAGGATTCTTTAAAAGCATACCCCAATGAGGATATGTGTTGATTTATAGCTTCCTGTGCCAACCGGAAGTGCCATAATTGGTGTCTCAGGGGCTGTTTCAAGGGGTTAAAAAGTCTGATCTTTCCAAAACTTCATATGTGTGATTAGGCAACCCCCATGAACTGTAAATCAGTCATTTTTCCCATAAAATTTCAATGGAAAACGAAATCACTTGGGGTGCGTAGAGACATACACTGCCTGCATTAGTTAACCTTGTTGGAACTTTTAAAGAACCGTCAGACCTAGAGTTCCGAAACGTTAGAATCCTGTTCTAGACCTCATGTCGATAGTGCGTGGTGAGTTAGGTGGCTCTAGAAGGTTCCCGAACCGAGAAACAGCCTCGTACATTTGCAATACCTTCAATTCATTTTTGCATCACGAAAATTATGACATTTAGAAATGTCCCAGAGTGGCAAGACTAGGTGCATTGCGAACGTCTCGGCCCATATGGACAGACCCCAACGTTTCTGTCCGATAGCTCATTCAAGGACCCCGTAGCAAGTCATGGAAAATAGTGGATTTTCAGCACCAATTAGGGTTTTTCTCGGACACCAAATGACCTATCGAGCCGAAACTTGGGATTCGGGGTCACCTCAGCTAGGCCAACACATAACATAAGAAATGGACCTGCAGCTAGAACGTAACTACGTGTTTTATGTTTTTTTTAATGGTTTGAACCGAAGGCGTTGTGAATTTTGGGCCAGCTCTGTTTAGTAGTTGGCTACTAAACGAGTTGGAAAAAGTGGGTTTGGTGTCATTTTGTATCAGTTTGGTGTCAGAATGATATCTAATTGACTGATGGACTCTTGTCCACTTGACTCTTGTCCATTTGCAATATGTTTAAACAGTGAGGTACCATCACCAAAAGTGACATTCTGAAATCTACCCTAACGAGCGATTGAGATGAACCAGAATCACTGCAAAGCCATCCCGAGTTCATCGGGCCAGTCAATTTCACATTCCTGCAGGATTTTTATAGCATGACAAATTCGTGATGGTACCTGCCCAATAAAACATATTGCAAATGCACAGTGACTTTGAAAAAGTAGGAAACATAAACAAATGGACATAATGAAATCACCATTTTTTTATTTTTGGGTTACCAGTTGCACAACAATGCATGTGCATTTGCAATATGATTCTATAGTGAAAAAACATCCCCAAAGTGACATTCTGAAATCAACCCTAATGACAAATTGAGATGACCCAGAATCACTGCCCAGCCATCCCGAGTCCATCGGGCCAGTCAATTTCACATTCCTGCAGGATTTTTATAGCATGACAAATTCGTGATGGTACCTGCCCATTGAAATATATTGCAAATGCACAGTGACTTTGAAAAAGTAAGTAAACATAAACAAATGGACATAATGAAATCATGAAAACAATGTGTATCCATCGTCATATTTTAAACAGTCCCTAAAGCACTCAAGGATGGCCCCCACTGATAGTAGGGTACTCCCATAGCGGGCATGGACAATAGGAGTCCCGGTAAATGTATTTAAAACAGTATTTACATTTTTGGGTTACCAGTTGCACATTTCAGATCACCAGTTGCACGGAGGAAAATCACAATCTGCATCCATCGTCATATTTTAAACTGTCCATAAAGCACTCAGGACGGCCCCCATGGATAGAGGGACGTAGTAGGGTATTCCCATAGCGGGCATGGACAATAGGAGTCCCGGTAAATGCATTTACAACCATATTTTTATTTTTGGGTTACCAGTTGCACATTTCAGATCACCAGTTGCACGGAGGAAAATCACAAACTGCATCCATCGTCATATTTTAAACTGTCCATAAAGCACTCAAGGACGACCCCCACTGATAGAGGGCCGTAGTAGGGTACTCCCATAGCGGGCATGGACAATAGGAGTCCCGGTAAATGCATTTACAACCATATTTTTATTTTTGGGTTACCAGTTGCACATTTCAGATCACCAGTTGCACGGAGGAAAATCACAATCTGCATCCATCGTCATATTTTAAACTGTCCATAAAGCACTCTGGATGGCCCCCATGGATAGAGGGCCGTAGTAGGGTACTCCCATAGCGGGCATGGACAATAGGAGTCCCGGTAAATGCATTTACAACCATATTTTTTTCTTTTTGGGTTACCAGTTGCCATCCCGAGTTCATCAGTTCAGTCAATTTTGGCCCCCCCCAAAAATTGACTTTTGACTTTGACTTTTGACTTCCTATGAAATCATATTGCAAATGGACAAGACATATATGCCTTATGCACAAGTTAAAAAAAAATAAAAATTCTGATAATACAAGTTGACAAAAGTATAGTTTGAGCAAAGTATAGTTTGAATTTTGAGCATGCCAAATTCGTGATGGTACATGCCCATTGAACCATATAGCAAATGCACAGTGACTTTGCAAAAGTAAGAAATCACCATATTTTTATTTTTGGGTTACCAGTTGCACAACAATGCACGCACATTTGCAATATGATTCTATAGTGAAAAAACATCACCAAATGGACATTCTGAAATCAACACTAACGAGCGATTGAGATGAACCAGAATCACTGCCCAGCCATCCCGAGTTCATCTGGCCAGTCAATTTCACATTCCTGCAGGATTTTTATAGCATGCCAAATTCGTGATGGTAAATGCCCATTGAAACATATTGCAAATGCACGTGCATTTGCAATATCAATTTTGGCCCCCAAAAAATTGACTTTTGACTTTGACTTTTGACTTCCTATTAAATCATATTGCAAATGGACAAAACATATGCCTTATGCACAAGTAAAAAAAATAAAAAAAATAATGATAATAAAATACGAATAAAGTATGTTGATACAGTTCTTATACGTGTGTAATTGACACAAAATTCGAAAGAATTTTGAAAAACGGTCCAGAAAGCACTTTTTTAAGGGTGTGTGAAGATTATATAAAATTTTGACATTTTTTACTTTTGACTTTTAACTTCCTATGAAATCATATTCCAAATGGACAAAACATATGCCTTATGCACAAGTAAAAAAAAAAAAATTATGATACTAAAGTATGACTAAAGTATGTTGATACAGTTCTTATACATGTGTAATTGACACAGAAATCGAAATAATTTTGAAAAACGGTCCAGAAATCACTTTTTTAAGGATGTGTGAAGTTTTTTACCAAATTTTGACATTTTTTACTTTTGACTTTTGACTTCCTATGAAATCATATTGCAAATGGACAAAACATATGCCTTATGCGCATGTAATTAAAAAAAAAAAATTATGATAACAAAATTGGACAAAAGTATATTCATACAGTTCTTACACATGTGTAATTGTCAAAAAAATCGAACGAATTTCGAAAAACGGTCCAGAAAGCACTTTTTTAAGGGGTGATAAGTTTTGGACAAAAAAATCATTTTTTCAAAATGTTGCTTTTGGATGTTGACTTGGGTTGCATTTCCAATATGAAAAACCACGGTGGAGCGCACTCGCCTCTGTTGGATTTTTGAATTGTTACAACTGGCAATTGCCATATGGCATTTGCAATACACTTTGCACGAATCAACGCCACATTGGGTGGTATTGGACATCGTGTATATGGTTTGTCCTATGCCAATATGTTGCCATTAATTTTTGTCCATTTCAGGGGGGTATTCCCTTAAAACCTGATGCACAGTGTAGGAGTCACACTTAAAATACCTTTGAGTTCAATACATGTTTCTCTTTGTCTCCGAGCAGGAAAAACTAAGGTAAAATCAGAACCAGGGAAAATAAATGTGACGTCTCTATCACAGAAAGCAGGAACATTTGCGAGACAATATTTAATAGCTGAAATAATTGTTTCTCCTTGCTTCAACATGAAAACAAGGTAGAGAGCGAGAAAGAGAGAGAAGATAAGAGGAGAAAGAGAGAGAGAAGAAAGGAGAGGGGAGAAGAAAGGAGAGGAGAGGAGAAAGAGCTAAAGAGAGGGGAGAAGAAAGTAAAGAAAAGGAGAGATAAATGAGACTGAAAGAAACAGATTGTCTCCTTTCTTTCTGGCCCTGCAGAACAGTGGTCTGTCAAGGTCAGTTATAATTACAGGCACTTGAAGGAGAGCTGTTCTGTTGCGTGAGCGAGCCGCCACTTCTTTGTCCGGGCAAGATGACGTTTCTCCGATGCAATCGATGGCCCTGAAAAGGGTAGCAAAGGTGCTCATTATAAACTGAATGTGACGGCATCACCGCCAAGGTCTCACTTTGATACCAAACCAGCCAATCATCTGATTTGGCGTAGAGTGGGGAGGTGTGGGAAGGTGTAGGTTGGAGAGAGAGAGAGCAAGAGACAGAGAGAGAGAGAAAAGAGAGAGAGAAAGAGGGTGAAAGAGAGAGAGAGAGAGAGAGCGAGTGAGAAATGCAGCTCCTGGAATGCACGTAGTTACTGTAAAGAGTTAAATGACATTTTCAGCATGGAATGCTCCCTAGTATAACCCTCACTTTTAATTACCAAATCAATCAGCCATGACCTTTTCCCTTACAGTCCAGACACACAGGCCCCATATTGTAATTTGACCTACATTGCTCCCAGTTGCGAGTTGTGTATTTCAAGGGATGATTTCACTTGTGACATTGAAATAAACTTTGTGCGTAGCAGGGGAAATTAAATCAATGAATAGAAGGCTAATAAGGTAGTTAGGGGGATTTATAATAACGATACTGATACTATTATAGAGCTGCCCTATGGTTGTACACCTTTCCTCTCAAATATTCAAATATTTAAGGGAATTTCCATGATATGTCAGGGTTTTAATCCTCTACACTTGTAATAGAATGATAAAGTTAATTATCTTCATTATGACTAAAAAGGGGATCAACTTTTGCATTATTATCACATCTTCTCCCGCTCTCTCTTTCCTGCACTCAACGTCGCCAGTTTAATCATTATTAAGCACACCTGCCTCCATCGTTAAGCGCACCTGCGCCTCATGAGACTCACCTGGACTCCATCACCTTCCTGATTACCTCCCCTCTATCTGTCACTCCCTTTGGTTCTTTCCCCAGGCGTTATTGACTCTGTTTCTGTGATTCATGTCTGTACACGACTTGTGTTTCTTGTGTTGTTCTGTTATTTATTGAATTGACTCCCTGTACTTGCTTCCTGATTCTTAGAGTACCCATTACAGTTATATTTGACGGATGCTTTCTGGTCCGTTCACCAAGCACTGTGTGTAGGTGGTAGGAACACAATCCCTTCATTAATTGTAAAAATACAAGATTTTGGATGACATATGGGTCAATAAAACAATCAGAAAAACATGTCTCTCCTGAATCGCCTCGCTGGGTCTTGGTAACACTGAGTGTGTTTGATCTTCTGGCTCAACTTGTTTGGTCTGTCAAGCTTTAAAGGCACTGTGTTTAATGGGTTCAATGAATGTGTGGGTGAGCCTATATATAGGCCCCTCCCTCCCCTCTACCTGCCTCTCTCCCACTACTTTTGATTGACTCATCCTTTTAATAAAATGTAAGCGACTACGAAATGGAAGGACTGGCACGTTATGTCAATAACTTTTGACATTTAGAGCATGGAGATGTCCTATCCCCCATCTCTCTCATCTGGTCTTTCTTCCTCCCCTCTCTCTCCCCCTCTCCCCATGTCTGTCTGTGTCTCTGTCGGTCTCTATGGCTCCTTCCTTCCCCTCTCCTTCCCCCTTTCCCTCCCTCTTTCCCTCCCTCTATATCTCTGTCATTACCACTGCAGCCCTCTGTGCATCATCTTCAGGATGCCTTTGCTGAGACCAAAATATATTTATCCAGATCCCTTCAGAACAGTGGCTCTTCTCTCAATGAAATTCAAAATACACCGGCCCAATATGCAGTATATACTGTCCAATCATCTGTGGATCAGCTCAGTGAGGCTCACTGCATAAGAGGAACATAATATGTGGTGTGTGTGTGTGTGCGTGCGTGCGTGTTTGTTTTTAGTGGATGTGTGTGTGTGTCTAGTGGTGGATATATGGAAACCCATTGAGTACAGACGTGGTAGCATGGTGAGTGGCGATTACACTATTGGGACTGATATATGTGAGAAACCTCCAGCGTCAAGAGGAAGCCAGCTATGAAATTGATCTGAACGTCGTGGCTTTAGAGCGCTCACACACACACACACACACACACACACACACACACACACACACACACACACACACACACACACACACACACACACACACACACACACACACAAACAAATAATTGATCATATCTGCAAGTTCATAATAGGAAGGTGTGTGTGTATGTGTGTAACAGTATAGACTTTACGTCCGTCCCCTTGCCCCGACCTGGGCGCGAACCAGGGACGCTCTGCACACGTCAACAGTCACCCTCGAAGCATCGTTACCCATCGCTCCACAAAAGCCACGGCCCTTGCAGAGCAAGGGGAACCATTACTTCAAGGTCTCAGAGCAAGTGACGTCACCGATTGAAATGCTAGTAGTGCGCACCACCGCTAACTAGCTAGCCATTTCACATCTGTTACACTCACCCCCCTTTTGACCTCCTCCTCTTTCCGCAGCAACCAGTGATCCGGGTCAACAGCATCAACGTAACAGTATAACTTCAGACCGTCCCCTCGCCCATACCCGGGCTCGAACCAGGGACCCTCTGCACACAGACAACAGTCACCCACGAAGCATCGTTACCCATCGCTCCACAAAAGCCGCGGCCCTTGCAGAGCAAGGGGAACCACTACTTCAAGGTCTCAGAGCAAGTGACGTCACCGATTGAAATGCTAGTAGCGCGCACCACCGCTAACTAGCTAGCCATTTCACATCTGTTACATGTGCGTGTGTGTTTTGCATGTGTGTGTTGCATGTGTGCTGTTCAGCAAAATCCCTTCACAGCTGAGGTACACTAACCATTAACACCTTCCCTGCAAATTGACTAAACTGTTAATACATAGATAATATCCACCTCAAATTGGTCTGCAATGACAGTTCTTAGCAATCCATCTCATTAGCTGGGTAATGGTGATAATGGAGGTGAATTAAATCATTTGCTTTCCTAGATCCCTTTTTAACTGCCTGTTATCTACCTGTTATGTAATAAAGTCTAAACATGTCTCCAAGCCCATGGAAATATGTAATGCTTCGCAAATCAATGCGGTATTGTTCCGGTCCAGCAGCAAGATGCCTTAGTTAGGTTGTCTAATAATACACTAATAGAAACGCGTATTTTATAGAACACACAATTCCTCACTGCTGCACAAACCCTGTGGCGGTGTGTATTCCCGAGAACACACACACACACACATCTACACTGTGGCAGACAGGAAAAATAAGACATGTAAACACACAAACATACACAATCTTGTAGGTGATGTGCGTGTGTGTCCCTGTGTGTCTGTGTGTATGTACAGAATGTGTGTATTTGCCTGTATGCATACTTGCATTTCCAAATGCCTGTTTGTGTATATGTGCCATCCCGTGTGCCTGTGTGTCCGCGTGCTGGGTGCGTACGTACATGCATGTCTGCGTGCCTGTATGTCTGTGTGTCTACATCCCCATCTCAGGTTGGTTAATCAGTATTCCTCACTGCTCTGCTCTGCTCTGGTCCAGTCTCAGCAGAGACAGAGAGCAGTAGCCCGCATCTCATCCCCAGTCAGAATAACATGGCAAATTTACAGAAATACATTATTAATTTCCCGTCAGGCACACCAGCAGGCTCATATGACAAGTATTCCTATCAATCTGTTTCTGTTTTTTTTGTTTTTTTTTATGTTCATTTCCTGTTGTGCACCTGAGACCTCCATCCCTCCACTACCGCCAACCGCTCTTTCTTCATCTTTCTCACTCTGTCTCTTTCTGTCTCTCTCTCTCTGTCTTTCGTTCCAATTTATTCATCATCTTTGTAACCCTCACGTATCTCCACACACACACACACACACACACACACAGAGTGCACACTTTCCCCACACACTTCCTCCCTCCCATCTCCCGACCCCTCGACAGTGGATATGATATCTGACGGGAAATCACTTGGAGAGCATCTCGGCTGAATGAGACCTGCTGCTAGTCGGCTTTGTGTCCCTGTGTCTGCTGCTAAGGTCTACACTCTTAGAAAAAAGGGTTCATCGGCTGTCCCCATAGGAGAACTGGTTTTGGTTAAAGGTAAAAAACTATTTTGGTTCCAAGTAGAACTCTTTTGGGATCCATGTAGAACCCTTTCCCCAAAGGGTTCTACATGGAACCCAGTAGGGTTCTACCTGAAAGTAAAAGGATTTTACATGGAACAAAAAAACGGTTCATCAATGGGTTCTTCTATAGGGACAGGCAAAAAAAACTTCTAAATAGATTCTAAAGAGAATCTAAAGATTCTAAACAGACTGTACCCACTGCAGACCATTACTGCCCTCCAACTCTAATTTGCCTTTCTCGTCACATCCTTTTAATAACATGTAAGGGACTATGAAATGAAAGGACTGGCATGTTATAAAACATGTTATATAATAATTATTGACATTTAGACCATGGAGATGTCCTATCCTATCTCTCTCTCGTTTTTATATGACAGTTCCAAGAAAGAACGTTTCTCATATTAAATCACCCTGGATGAACTTGACCGAGAACCTTATACATGCTTTTCAATTTAACACAATGAGACCTCTAAATGCAATGCAGTGAAACTGTGTGTCATTCACAGCAACTTAAATATGCTTCCGATTAATACTTGTAGTAATACCACAACCATGTCTTTCCAGGAGATGTGCAGTACCAGCAAATCTTCTGCAAGTGGCCCAAACAATTGGTGGTTAAGGTCTACGAGCTCTACAACACTTCCGGCAGAGTCTTATCCAGTTGGCCGTACACAGCAGATTGTCCAAGACCAATGACCACAAGCACAAAGAGGCTTCCACAGCCCACCATTCCAAAACACCATTGCCAGTGTACCGAAGCCGGATAAAGGACTATGGCTGCGTTTACACAGGCAGTCCAACTCTGATATTTTGTTTCACTAATTTATATTTTGATCAACTCTATCAGTTCTGAATATGATCTGATGTGATTGGTCAAAAGCCCAATTAGTGTAAAAAAAATGCAGAATTGGGCTGCCTGTCTAAACACAGCCAGTGACCATGTAGAACCACTATCAAATAAATATGGATACCTTCTATCAATCTTCAAAAATGTTCTGCCTTTATGGATTGTGCGTCACTTGAGTGGGTTGAGTCACTGATGTGATTTTCCTGTCCGGGTTGGCACCCCCCTTGGCTTCGTGCCGTGGGGGAGGTCTTCATGGGCTTTACTTGGCCTTGTCTCAGGGTAGTAGGTTGTTGGTTGAAAATATCCCTCTAGTGGTGTGGGGGCTGTGCCTTGGAAAAGTTGGTGGAGTTATATCCCACCAGTTTGGCCCTGTCCGGGGGTATCGTTGGACAGGACCACAGTGTCATCCGACCCCTCCTTTCTCTGCCACCAGTATTTATGCTGCAATAGTTTATGTGTCGGGGGGCTAGGGTCAGTCGGTTATATCTGGAATATTTTTCATGTCTTATCTATCCGGTGTCCTGTGTGAATTTAAGTATGCTCCCTTTAATTCTCTCTCTCTTTTTTTCTCTCTCTCTTTTTTTCTCTCTCTCTCTCTTTCTCTCTCTCTCTTTCTCTTTCTTTTCTATCGGAGGACCTGGGCCCTAGGACCATGCCTCAGGACTACCTGGCCTGATGACTCCTTGCTGTCCCCAGTCCACCTGATCATGCTGCTGCTCCAGTTTCAACTGTTCTGCCTGCGGCTAAGGAACCCTGACCTGTTCACTGGACATGCTACCTTGTTCCGGACCTGCTGTTTTGGACTCTCTCTCCACCGCACCTGCTGTCTCTAACTCTGAATAATTGGCTATGAAAATCCAACTGTCATTTACTCCTGAGGTGCTGACCTGTTGCACCCTCTACAACCACTGTGATTATTATTATCTGACCCTGCTGGTCATCTATGAACGTTTGAGCATCTTGGCCATGTTCTGTTATAATCTCCACCCGGCACAGCCAGAAGAGGACAAGCCTTGTTCATCTCTATGTTTCTTCCTAGGTTCTGGCCTTTCTAGGGAGTTTTTCCTAGCCACTGTGCTTCTACATCTGCATTGTTTGTTGTTTGGGGTTTTAGGCTGGGTTTCTGTGCAGCACTTTGTGACATCACCTGATGTAAACATGGTATTATAAATACATTTGATTGAAATTTAGTTGATGGATTCACAGAAGATATTTCTATTAGCCGTACAGGGCTATGTAGTATCAAACAGATGATATATGTTCAGATATTTCCAAGTAGTGTTTATTTGTCAAAATCTAAAATACATGGGAGTGTACAATACTTAATGCTAACTCAAAAAGAACTGGGTATTCAACAAGAATGTTATGTGGTAAAGTAACCAATAAATACAGTATGAACAGATTACTACAGTTCAGTGTATCTGTGTGTGTCAGGTGTAGTAAAGTGCAGAGAACTGTAGCCACGGATTGTTACACCAGATAATGCGATTTCACCAGTGTTGGTATCCATTACTGGGAGTTAGAAGATAGGTGTCACATTCTGATCTGTTTCACCAGTATTTGTGCTTGTCTCGAACCCCCCACCAGGTGTCTTCGATCCCCGACCCATTATCCCCTGTGTATTCATACCTGTCTTTTCTATTTGTCGTTGCCAGGTTGTCTTGTCCAGTCAAGTCCTACCAGCGTATTCCCTGTGCTCTAATTTTGTTTTTCCCTAGTCTTCCCAGTTCTGACCTTTCTGCCTGTCCTGACCCTGCTTGCCGTCCAATACCTGCCTGACTGATTTAGATTACAACTATTTGCTTGCCTTGACTTCTCCCTGCCGCTTCTTCTATAATAAACTCTGAGAACTGTACTATCCACCTCCTGTGTCTGCATCTGGGTCTTACCCTGAGCCTTGACAGTTGATATTGTTTTTAGTGTAGCACAGAATCAGCACCAACTTTGGCGATGCTGTCTTCATCCTCGATTTGTGGAAAGAGGAGTCTCCTAAAATGTCTGTGTCCAGTTGCCGGGTGTCCGTTTGAATTTAGAAAATGCTCAGTTATTAAGATAAATACTTGTTTTGCTCCATGACGTAATCCAAAAAAGTGTACTCTGCCATCTTGTCTATTTTAAGTCTTCTCTCGTTAATCGAGACAGGTGAGTGTCCAGCCCAAAGTTCTGCATGTCATGATGACAGACACCTGTCTTGATTAATAAGAGAAGACTTGAAATAGACAATACCCTGGAAGCCATCATAGGGTGCATCATTCAGTGTGTGAAGCCCAGACCTGCCTTCCTCCTAGGCAATTATGTGTGAAACACATCTCACTGACCTAGAAATGCCTCAGACGTGATGAAAACAAGCCCAGATTCCCCCAGGGTGATGCATAAAAGATCAGGCATTAGATGTGCTGTGGCAGGACTGTTGTCATTCGTTCATGTGGTTTCGGTGTCACTTGTCTTGTTTATCTCTCTTCTCACTCTTTTTCTATGTGGTTGTGAGCGCTGACCTGTCCAGTTACTGAAGGGAAGCACCATGGAAGCAGGTGCGACATAGGTCTGCGAGACCTGCCCTCTCTCCGTACATCAACACACGGACATGCACGCCTGCCTGCCCGCACACAAACCCTGCCACCCCCACAGTTCTTTACATATTCCATGTATAACATTAGATAACAGTTGATCAAGAAAAAAGGAAATTATTGTGGACTACAGGAAAAAGAGGACCGAGCATGCCCCCTTTCTCATCGACGGGGCTGCAGTGGAGCAGGTTGAGAGATTCAAGTTCCTTGCTGTCCACATCACCAACAAACTATCATGGTCCAAGCACACCAAGACAGACCTGAAGAGGGAATGACAAAACCTATTCCCCCTCAGGAGATTGAAGATTTGGCATGGGTCCTCAGATCCTCAAAAGATTCTACAGTTGCATCACTGCCTTGTATGGCAACTGCTCGACCTCTGACTGCAAGGCACTACAGAGGGTAGTGCAAACGGCCCAGTACATCAATGGGGACAAGCTTCCTGCCATCCAGGACCTCTACACCATGCAGTGTCTGAGGAAGGCCCTAAAAATTGTCAAAGATTCGAGCCACCCTAGTCATGGACTGTTCTTTCTGCTACCGCATGGCAAGCGGTACCGGAGAGCCAAGTCTAGGTCCAAGAGGCTTCTGAACAGCTTCTACCCCCAAGCCATAAGACTCCTGAACACCTAATCAAATGGATACCCAGACTATTTGCATTGCCCCCCCCCTTCCCCCTCCTTTACACCGCTTCTACTCTCTGTTGTTATCATCTATGCATAGTCACTTTAATAACTCTACCTACATGTACATATTACCTCAACTAACCGGTTCCCCCTGCACACTGACTCTGTACCGGTACCCCCCTGTATATCGTCTCTATTGTTATTTTACTGCTGCCTTTTTCCTTTTCTTATCTGTATTTATTATTTTTTTAAACTGCATTGTTGGTTATGGGCTCAAGGCTCAAGTCAGATATTCCTGTAGTATTTGGTGCATGTGACTAATAAAATTTGATTTGAGGAGCCACATACAAACACTAAGAGAATGATAATACCTCTGTTTGAATTACCGATACCTTTGCTGTAACATAATACTTATTAGCTACGTCAGGGCGTAGCGAATTACCAAAACACTGTAGACGTAACCCGTTATGGTACTAGCAAAAAAATTGTAATCGGATTACACATACTTTTGAAAAACTAGATTCTAGAATCATTTTTACATTAGTGAAGGATTGTTGCGAAAAATTACTTTACACATTTCAGTTCTTATTAACCAGGTTTCCATCTAACCTTTTAATGCGAGTAAAATACATTTCGGATCAAATATTTCACTACCGGCCTGATGGAAACAGATAATTTGTCTGTAAACTTTCAAAATGTCAACAAAACAAAATACGCGAGACAAGGTGGGATAGTTTTGTGTCAGTAAAGTTAATAATGTGAGAAATGTCAGTGGAAACACGATACAGTATGTGCATATATTGATATAATAACCAACCTGTCGAAGTAAAGTTGCTGTCAAGCGATGACATGATGTGTGGTACTCCCACTACTACTACTAAAGCATGTAGTTTATTAGGCTACAGATGAAATACATTACGATGAACATCACAGGGTGATGAAAGTGCAAGGTGATGAGTTTGATCCTCCTTTACAATAAATGTAGTGGGTCTTATTCTAGTGACATGATGATTGATGCTTGTCCATAAAAATGTGTTTTTGTCTTAATTTAAGGTTATGGTGAGATATTAGGGTTAGCAGTGTGGTTAAGGTTAGGGATAGGTTTAAAATCCTAAAATCTACTAACCTGCGCCACTTAAGGGGAAAGTAATCAGGTTCATGTACTGAGTATGCGTAATTAAAAGAATTACAATTGATTTCAATTTTAGACAGGTAACTAGTAACAGACTACATTTAGAAAATAACCTAACCAATCCTGCTCATTAGCCTCTGTTTGTCTACGTAGTGATTAATACAGTGGCACTACCCACCCTCACAACCAGTGAACATTTCTACAGAGGAAAGATAAAGGGGAGAAAAGGAAGGAAGAAATCAGAAGAAAAGAGAAGTTGCCGGAGTAACACTTTTAATCACTGTACCCTACAATTCCCCCCTAATCACACGAGCTTGACTAATCAAGTCCCTTAAAAAGCTTTTTGTTTATTCACCAAATAATACTTTTCATGCTTTTTTTTTCATTCTTTATTCATTTATTTATTGCTCAATTATGCCATCTCTGGCCCCTGTGGCACTGCTGGGGCCAAATTACAGAGAGTTTAACAAATGACACGTACGCTGCTTCTGCAGCTTTCACAGTGGTGACAGATCTTCATTAAAATAATAATAATGCCATTGTTTGTGTCGACTCATTGGAGGCATACACACTCTGTTTACTACCGGGTGTCTTTGTGATAATGTGATTATTTGCAAGGGTAATGTGGTGGTGGATGGAGGTTTGGGGTGGATGAGAGGAGAGGAGGGGGGGAAATGGAAGGAGAGAGGGATGATGGGGGTTTGGAGTTAGAATTTTGGGGTGTGCATCAAGCGAAGGAAGAATGGAAAGAGGGATGGAGAAGAGGAAAGCGTGGGATGAGTGGACAGGTGTTTAATTTGGGGAACAGGCCAAGTCAACAGCAGAGACTAGGGTCAGACCCTCCTACGGGATTGGACAACAAAGATTGTTTCAGGACGATTAGTCAAATTACAAAGTAGAAATGTGTATTTGGAAACAAACAAGAGCAGAGTAAGATTAACAGAGTAGTCTGGGGACACATTCTAAAGCCAGAAACAATGAATAGTTCAAAGTGATTTAAATAGACTCGCAAGACTATTATTTTTTCAAATTGTGGGTCAGAACCATTTGGTTGTTTGCAGAGAATTCATTCTAGGTTGCTAAATAAGACTGTTCTGTGGCTGGAAACATTGTTTTAAGTGGTAACAAGACAATCAGTCAGATGGACCAGGAATAATTGTATCCGAATTTGTATTTATTTTACCTGGTTTGAGACTAAAGATCAATGAAACATTTAAACAATTAGGGATGAGAACCCGTGGATTATCTTTAATAACACATGGCTAAGGGCTGTTTTTAGGCCCAAAACAGAGTGGCAGGAAACAGCCTTTAGCTTTGACTTATTCATGGTAATTCAAGGGTTTGAGTGCTTTATTGCATTTATAAAATGGTTACTAACACACAATATGGCCAAAATGATATGGACACCTGCTTGTCGAGCATCTCATATTACCCATTTTAAAGACTTCCAAATATAGATATACCATTACCCATTACAAAAACATCCACATATAGATCTACCATTACAAAGACTTCTTTAAATAGATCTACCATGACAAAGACGTCCTTAAATAGATCTACCATGACAAAAACATCCACATATAGATCTACCATTACAAAAACATCCACATATAGATCTACCATTACAAAGACTTCCTTAAATAGATCTACCATTACAAAGACTTCCATATATAGATCTACCATTACAAAGACTTCCAAATATAGATGTATGAAGTGATGTCACACTCTAGTGGAATGGAGAGCTGCAAAATTGTCAGTGCACAGACACAAACAACTGGAGGCGAGGGATATGTTGGTGCTTTACAATACAGTGAAGTGTGTGTGTGTGTGTGTGAGAGAGAGCATTTGTGCGTATGCGCTTGTTCGTTTGCGTGTCCCTCTATCCGCACGTGCATGTGTGTGTGAAATTGTTGTCTGGGATACAGCACTGTACCCACCAAGATGTAATTAGTAGAAGCTTTGGAAGCAGCAGCTCAGACTTTACGGGGTCATTATTTTGATGCAAATTTAACTCAACAATACACTGTCTGAAAAGAGGTTGGCAGGCAGGCAACTTTGATAAGAAGAGAACAAATTGAGAAAGTGCTGAGAGATGCTTGTTGGGGGACTAATTGCAATAGTGCAAGATGACAAACTTTCCCAAGTCACTTCATCAAGTGATATATTTAAGCAATAAGGCTCGAGGGGGTGTGGTATATGGCCAACATACCACTGCTAAGGGATGTTCTTAATCACTACACAATACGGAGTGCCTGGAGAAAGTCCTTAGCCGTGGTATATTGGCCATATACCACAAACCCCTGAGGTGCCTTATTGCTATTATAAACTGGTTACCAACATAATTAGAGCAGTAAAAATAAAAGTTTTGTTTTACCTGTGGTATACGGTCTGATATATCACGGCTGTCAGCCAATCAGCATCCAGGGCTCGAACCACACAGTTTGTATTTTCTGATTAGTACTAAGCGTGAAGACAATGATTTTAGGGAACATGACATTTAAACAGATCTGTGTTTTTGTTTGTTATGGTTGTTTTAAGAACGACTAAAAGCAATCTGTGCACATGTGGATGTTTTGTAGCTTTTCAACACAATGTTCCTGGACATTACGAACCGACGGACCCCAACAGCTACATAGACACACAACGTGGGACACATTATGTTACCACAAGCACCAAATATAGGGATGGGGGAAAAGAGTGTGTGAGAGAGAGAGATATACATTCTAGTCTAGAGAAAGAGAGAGAGAAATTGACAGACACAGATCCAGAGAAAAATACGAATTTGACCTATCCAACAGTGAATTTAACTGAAGTCACACTCCTGTTCACTCACACAAATAATAATATAATAATAATAATAATAATAAAGCAACACATGAACAAGGCACTGTATGTCTAAGGCACCTAAATAGGTCAGTACCTAAACTGGTATGATTTAGGACTGTTTTTATTGCAGTTGGAGCGGGTTTTTATTTTTATCCCCATACAACCAGACTGACATTGTTTGAATCAGCTAAGGTTGTTTAAAAACTCCCATACCTCCTCCCCTGCCCTCCCTCTCTTCTTCCTTCCCCTCCATGTATTTCTCTCCTTATTTCATTTACTTCCCCACTAGTGATTTACCTTTCAGACCTCTATTTATCAACTGCTAATAAAATTGGGTTAGTATGCTTCAGCAATCCTCTATCACCCTATCCTTTCCTTACATGCCTCTCCTCCTCCCCACCATCCTCCTTTACTATGGCAGTCAGGCTGGTGATATATGAGGTGCCATGTGTGAGGGATGGTGTGTGTGTATGTCTGTGTGTGTGTGTGTTGGTTCATTGGTTCCCTGGGCATAACCATATGACAGGTGGCTGGTCCATGACAGGTGAGACCAGGTGTGTGAGTGTGCATGAATGTGTGTCTGAGAGTGTTGCATTATGATAGCAAAGGACTGTAAAAAGATAGTGTGAGAGAGAGAGAGAGAGTGGTGCATTATGATAGCAAAGGACTGTAAAGAGATAGTGTGAGAGAGAGAGAGAGAGAGTGGTGCATTATGATAGCAAAGGACTGTAAAGAGATGGTGTGAGAGAGAGAAGGAATGTTGCACTATGATAGCAAAGGACTGTAAAGAGATGGTATGTGTAGAGAGAAGGAGTGTTGCACTACGATAGCAAAGGACTGTAAAGAGATAGTGTGAGAGAGAGAGAGTGTTGCATTATGATAGCAAAGGACTGTAAAGAGAGTGTGAGAGAGAGGAGTGTTGCATTATGATAGCAAAGGACTGTAAAGAGATAGTGAGAGAGAAAGGAGTGTTGCATTATGATAGCAAAGGACTGTAAAGAGATAGTGAGAGAGAGGAGTGTTGCATTATGATAGCAAAGGACTGTAAAGAGATAGTGAGAGAGAGAGTGTTGCACTACGATAGCAAATGACTGTAAAGAGAGTGTGAGAGAGAGAGAGTGTTGCATTATGATAGCAAAGTTTTGCATTATGATAGCAAAGGACTGTAAAGAGATAGTGTGAGAGAGAGAGAGTGTTGCATTATGATAGCAAAGGACTGTAAAGAGTGTGTGAGAGAGAGAGAAATGATAGCAAAGGTAAAGTGTAGAGTGTTGCATTATGATAGCAAAGGACTGTAAAGAGATAGTGAGAGAGAGAGTGTTGCATTATGATAGCAAAGGACTGTAAAGAGAGTGTGTGAGAGAGAGAGAGTGTTGCATTATGATAGCAAAGGACTGTAAAGAGACAGTGTGAGAGAGAGAGAGTGTTGCATTATGATAGCAAAGGACTGTAAAGAGATAGTGTGAGAGAGAGAGTGTTGCATTATGATAGCAAAGGAAGGTAAATAGATGGTGTGAGAGAGAGTTTTGCATTATGATAGCAAAGGAAGGTAAAGAGATGGGGTGTGTGTGTGTGTGAGAGAGAGAGATAGTGTTGCATTATGATAGCAAAGGAAGGTAAAGAGATGGTGTGAGAGAGAGAGAGTGTAACATTATGATAGCAAAGGAAGGTAAAGAGATAGTGTGAGAGAGAGTTGCATTATGATAGCAAAGGAAGGTAAAGAGATGGTGTGAGAGAGAGTTGCATTATGATAGCAAAGGAAGGTAAAGAGATGGTGTGAGAGAGAGAGTGTAACATTATGATAGCAAAGGAAGGTAAAGAGATGGTGAGAGAGAGAGTTGCATTATGATAGCAAATGAAGGTAAAGCGATGGTGAGAGAGAGTTGCATTATGATAGCAAAGGAAGGTAAAGAGATGGTGTGAGAGAGAGAGTGTAACATTATGATAGCAAAGGAAGGTAAAGAGATGGTGAGAGAGAGAGAGTGTAACATTATGATAGCAAAGGAAGGTAAAGAGATGGTGTGAGAGAGAGAGCGTGTAACATTATGATAGCAAAGGAAGGTAAAGAGATGGTGTGAGAGAGAGAGAGTGTAACATTATGATAGCAAAGGAAGGTAAAGAGATGGTGAGAGAGAGAGAGTGTAACATTATGATAGCAAAGGAAGGTAAAGCGATGGTGAGAGAGAGTTGCATTATGATAGCAAATGAAGGTAAAGAGATGGTGAGAGAGAGTTGCATTATGATAGCAAAGGAAGGTAAAGATATGGTGTGAGAGAGAGTTGTATTATGATAGCAAAGGAAGGTAAAGAGATGGTGTGAGAGAGAGTTGTATTATGATAGCAAAGGAAGGTAAAGTTATGGGGTGTGTGTGTGTGTGAGAGAGAGAGAGAGTGTTGCATTATGATAGCAAAGGAAGGTAAAGTTATGGGGTGTGTGTGTATGTGAGAGAGAGAGAGAGAGAGTTGCATTATGATAGCAAAGGAAGGTAACGGGAGAAACTGACATCCACACAATGCTAATAGAGAAGTGAAGAAAGGAGAGTCTTAGAAAGCATGCATGAACAAGTCTGTATATGTCTGTGTCTGTATACTTTGTACTTGTGTACTGTCTGTATACATGTACATGCCTTACCGTGTGTGTGTGTGTGTATGCATTCTTGTTTGTGCGCAATGGTGCATGTGTATGTCCAGTATTCAAGCTTTCTGAGGACCTGTGTATCCGCCCTGTGTCAGGAGTTAATGTGGGCTTGACATTTAGCCTGTGGTGACAGAGCAGAGTGGGAGTGTAAGGTCAAGTGGTGGCGTTTAAAACAGCTCTTCACCAGGGTAAACAAAGACTTTGGCTCAGATAAATCCAGGTCTCTAAGCAGCGGGAATGTCAAGTGCCACTCCAAGACGTGTGTGTAGTGGTGTGGTTGTGTGTTTGATCCGCTTGTGTGGGTGCTCCCTCTCTTCTGCTCTTGTTTCCCTGCCCACATCTCCTTCCTCTTTTTGTATCATTTGTCCCTTGTCAAGCTTCTAGTAGGTAAGCTAATGGTAAGCACATTTGATGAACAGCATTAAAAAAGGTTCAGTCAGAGAGCAGTCGGAGACTGTAATAACTTTAGGAGATTAATGACAGAAAAAGTATTTTTTTTTAAAGCAGGCAGATAGTCAAAATAACTTGTTGAAAGGGGAAAAATTAATAATGAAATACAACAATATTGAAAATACTATACTGGTCAAGTCCTTTTTAACACTCCCACTGCAATGCAGGCCTGTAGAGCAGATGTTCAGTTGTAGTGCACTCAAGGAATGGTTCTAGTAGTTCTAGTAGTCGTGTCAAGGCCACCCCTAACATCCACATAATAACTGCAAGACAGAGAGAACCAGTGACAGTATAATGTCTGAATCAATGAATAACAGCAATTCAACCGGCTCAAGGACTAAACCAACTCAAATCAAAAAGGTGCCAAATATTTTAAGAAAGAAAGATTTCAAAACAAACTAAATCCCACTCTCTCTCACAGTGCTCAATCACTATCAAAACACACACACACACACACACACACACACACACACACACACTAGAAATTCTACCACCAACGCTACAGCAATACGGTAAAAATCTTCACTTCTTTACTTTACATTGGCCTCCACTCTTCCACCACACACAGTAACATGTGGGACAAGCTCACCAGTTGCCCGGATGCCGACTGAAGCTTTCGAACTTCCTGTGAGTGTGTTGTTGCTCCTTGTGGAGGACACTTTGGCACTCATCTGCTTCTTTCTGTCTGCTTCTTCCTTCTGCTTCTTTCTGTCCGCTTCTTTCCATCTGTCTCTATTTGTCTACTTCTCATCAGTGCTGCTTCTGTTGGCTTGGTAGCTAACTGGTGGTGGCCGCTGGGAGCATGGAGCTGGGTCTGGAGCGTCTCCCGAATGGTTCGCTCCTCTTTCTCAAAGAACCACCATGAGCGGCAGGTGCACCTATTCAGATAGTCACAGTGCAACCTAACTATGAAACAGGATCACATTCATGAAGGAAAAGGGGCGAGTCAAAGTACAAGTGTGACACATTCTAATTCATACAAAAAAATGGTATACCCTCTTTATTCACCCATATGACATCAGCATGTTTTCCATTGCTGCAACAAGTCACATTAAGTTATTTCACAAATGAAAAATAAAAAAGTGTTGCTTAAACCTTTTTAGTTTGAGTAAACGTAGGACACAGGTGTAGCTGTAAAGACCAGCTGTTGGATTTATTTAAATATTGAAACATAAAAATATTTTAGAATGCGTACCTGGGCACATCATCAGTGCAATGCTTGTGAGTACTATTCTGTATACTTACCACTTCCCAAATAGCACCCTACCCCCTATGTAGTAGACTACTTTTCACCAGTGCCTACAGGGAATAGGTCTACAGTAGTACACTACATATAGAAAAAGGTACTATTTAGGACACAGTCATGGTTTTAGAAATATTAAATCAGAGGTGATTTATAGTTAAAACACCCTTTAATCATATATATTGTTGATGGATGATCAGTAATAGCCTCAACATTATGTTTTTGACAGGAGCCATTGATGGAATTTAATTGAAGGAGTCTGAATTAAGTGTTATGCTAATGATGATTGATTGAAGCTTATTTATAAGGTTTAACATTTATTTTTATCCACAGCAAGGGAATAACTCTAATTATTTCAGTATTATTATGTTTTCTAAGACTTGGAATGCAATGTCGTGTCTTTTCTATCATTAAATTGAAGACTTAGTTTTATCAAAGATTCTCTGTAATTAGTATTACGCGATCAAACTGATTAATCATGTAACTGTAATTAACTAGGAAGTCGAGGCACCAAGGAAAATATTCTGATTACAAGGTTGTCAGAGTCGTGTGTGTATAGGTGGCAGGGAAGTCAGGCGCAGGAGAGTCAAACAGAGTGTAAATGGAGTCTTTCAATAAATGCCCACTAAACATGCTCCAAACACTAATATGTACATACATAAATAAACATGGGTGCGAGGACCCGTCGCGCACCTATACAACCAACTAAAACAACATTGATATAAAACAATCTCTGACAAAGACATGAGGGGAAACAGAGGGTTAAATACACAACAGGTAATGAATGGGATTAAAACCAGGTGTGTGGGAAGACAAGACAAAACCAATGGAAAACGACAAATGGATCAATGATGGCTAGAAGACCGGTGACGTCGACCGCCGAGCACCGCCCGAACAAGGAGAGGCAACGACTTCGGAAGAAGTCGTGACAAAGGTTATAATTTCCTAATATGACCTTTCAGATATTTTCATATCTGATCAATAGTCTTCTGATTAATGAATGATTTACTTTACCTCTCATTCCAAACGCTGTAAATTGTTGGTTATCTGCACGAACCCAGTCTTCACTATGAGTCATCCATACATCAATTGTCTTAAATCATTTATTTATTACTAACTAAATAATTCACAGAAATGCATAAACAAACTAACAAAATCAATATGGTTACAAGAAATGATAAGGGAATGTGCCCTAGTGGGCTAAACCGGCATCGTGGAAAAGTCACTACAGAGTGATAATTATAACAATTGAAATGCTAATCCTTTGCACATGAACGCTCACTCATTCGGGAACAATTGCAATCAATATATATATATTTACGCTCAATGTGTCGTCTTGATCACTGGTGAAAAGAAAGTTTATTTTGTGCAATTGTCCGCCTCTCTCCCTCTGTTGTGGTTAGAGAGGATTGTTCAGAGTGACATTCCTGATAGATGGATGTTTCGGCAGTTGTCGTTCTTTGCGTTCAATGATACTGAATTCCTAGCTGCAGACTAGTCATTAATATATGTATATATTTTTTTAATTGTACCTTTATTCATCGAGGCAAGTCAGTTAAGAACAAATTCTTATTTTCAATGACGGCCTAGGAACAGTGGGTTAACTGCCTGTTCAGGGGCAGAACGACAGATTTGTACCATGTCAGCTCGGGGGTTTGAACTTACTAGTCCAACACTCTAACCACTAGGCTACCCTGCCGCCCCAATATCAAAGACTTGTTCTTATTCTTTCGGTATCGATAGTCTAAGAGTTTAACCACCTGGTATGGTTAAAAGATTCAGCAATGGTCTGCAACCTTCGTCCTCTCCTATGGAGAAAAACATGGTCTGGTGATAATTTCTCAAAGTTGGGTTTTATTCGGAATTGCAGAAAAGGGCTGTCCCAGGATGCCTGACCCTAACTGGGCTCAGGGGCGGTCCTCTGATTTAGTTCAAATCAAAAGGGAATTGGATTTTCCTTCATTAAACAGTCCAAAATCATATTACACAATTTTACAAACAGTATCATACTCACTCATGCATCTTATACAACAATTAGATGTAAGCCTCATATCTGAGGCTATTATATAAACAGCGTTATGGTAATGTGGCCACACCGTCTCCCATGAGCTTCACCAAGTTGCAACAAACGGACCAGTTCGTAGCTGGATTCTTCACCGATCTTTTATACTTTCTCCGGAACATGAAATTGGTTCTTACCTCAAGTTCTGTGAGGTGGAAGAAATTCCTTTGTTCTCAATGAAAATGTACTCCGCCTCTTATACTGTGTGGCCATGTGGCAGGGTCTTCTCCTCAGGAATTTACAACCTCTCTCTGACCAGAGCAGCCTAGTTGAAGGAGGCAGAGGGAGGCAGGGAGAGGGGGATGTGGATTGCTATACCCAAAGAGGGCAACGTCATGACAGCAATAAGCAAATAATCTCAGACAAAACAGCATTGATAAGATCATTAAGCTTAATTAGCAGCTAGGAATTACATTATTGGATTTCATTCTGTTTATTCATGTTGTTCTATGAAGCAAGCTGCGGCACATAACATCACTATTAGGCCCCAGCCAATAACAACAAAGGCTTGAAATTGCCACGCTAAAGGTTCACACCGAACCCCCTCCTCCCCACACACACACACACGCCCCACAGAGACAATACCCAGTCAAGCATTCTTTCATATGAGACTCATCGGAGTGTGTTATTCCCCTGAACCACCCCAGCAGCCTGCCTAAACTTCAGCAGCCTGAATAAACCTGAGCACTGAATAGAAGGTTCCCTGTGGAGCCAAACAATACACAGCACTTTACACAATAAGACACAGAAGGGGATGAACTAGTCACAAATGCCTTTTTTTGGGGGGGGGGGTAGATCAGCATTAATATTGCAGATAGATTGTTGCTTCCATCAAGTCATTTTCAAGTCATTTCCATATATATATATATATATATATATATATATATATATATATATATATATGTTCCCGTATAGCCCAGCGACAGCCCCGAAACCTGAAGGATCTGGAGAAGGTCTGTATGGAGAAGTGGGCCAAAATCCCTGCTGCAGTGTGTGCGAACCTGGTCAAGAACTACAGGAAAAGTATGATCTCTGTAATTGCAAACAAAGGATTCTGTACCAGATATTAAGTTCTGCTTTTTCTGATGTATCAAATACTTATGTTATGCAATAAAATGCAAATGAATTACTTAAAAATCATACAATGTGATTTTCTGGATTTTTGTTTTAGATTCCGTCTCTCACAGTTGAAGTGTACCTATGATACAAATTACAGACCTCTACATGCTTTGTAAGTAGGAAAACCTGCAAAATCGGCAGTGTATCAAAATCTTGTTCTCCCCACTGTATATATCTTAAAAAAGTAAACTAATGGACAACAACACTTTGTCACGTCGGCAAATTACGACGTGCCGTAAGGGCACGGGGATGAAGACCAAACAAACACGTATACTATACACAGGGTTGAAACTCAAACAAAAGAACGAGGAGTATCTCGAAAAAAATACAACTAGCACACAATGATTATCACACGGGACGAGACCCATAATCATCTGCGCAATCCACAACGGCACAACAGCCCGCCCAAAACTCATAGCACAGGTACTCACACGACCAACGGACATTGTAACAATAATCATAAGGACAATGGTAAACCAAGGGCATACTTATACAATTACTAATCACTGGGAATAGGGACCAGGTGTGCATAATGAAAGTTCCAGAGGGATCTGTGACACACTTAGGCTTCTACTTCCAGCATATACATATTTTAGGGACACAGTATCATTTACATTAGTTACCTTTTGTTTGCTTTTAATCCCATACCCTCAACCCCTCCCATCTATCCTCTAAAACCATCCAGTTTGATTTCTACTCACAAAATCCTTTGTATGTGTGTAATGTTAGCTGAGTACAACAAAGAGTGATAGTCCTGAATTGCTTCATCTTTGTGTGGGCGTGAGACTGCATTGTTACCGGGGGTTCTTTTGCTGTGGATATTTTGGGCTGCCAAGTAGCTAGCTTTCAGGTGAGGGGAGAAGAGGCGGAGGGACAGGGAGAGAGACAGAGAGGGAGCACAGGAGGTAGGTTGCACCCAAAAGAGAAAAATAAACTTGACAGCTTGCCACATGCTGAGTGTAATAGGGGTCCAAAGGAGCCATCGGCAACACTCACATAACACACACAATACACACACAATACACTCTCACACACACACACGCGCACACACGCACACACACACACACACGCACGCACGCACGCTCACACACACACACACACACACACACACACACACACACACACACACACACACACACACACACACACACACACACACACACACACACACACACACACACACACACAGGCTCTTGAGTCCTAACAAGGGATTCAATTCAGACAGGATTCCCTTGAGTGGGTTTGATATGCAAGCAGAGATGAAGAACAGAAGAGAAACCAGAGAAGAGAAATAATAGGAGGGTTTACTCAAGACCTTAAATTACCTGCCAGTATCTCTCTCTCCCCCTCTTTCTCTCTCTCTCCCGTTTTCTCTCTCTCTCTCCCATTTTCTCTCTCTGTTTCTTTCTCTATCTCTCTGTCTGCCTTTCTCTCCCCCTCTCTTTTCTCTCTCAAGGAAATTCCTAAACCTGAGTTGACAGCCATGGAGAGGATTGTCCTTGCGATTGATATGCCCATTTACCCACTCCTCTTGTCCTCTCTTCCTTTCTCTCCACAGCTCCCTCACTGACCTTAGGTGGTGTCTATACATTTTCTCTAAGCAAACACATTTATTCACTTTGGTTTGTTAGGCTGCATAGTGGCGCATGCACAACATATGGCATAAACTCTACTGGCTGTGTCTGTTTCCCTGTCTGTTTCTGTGTCTATTTCTGTGTCTATTTCTGCGTCTGTTTAATACTTGCATATATGAGTCTGTCACTGTGTTACAGACTATGGTGAGCCTCATTAACAATTGGAGCAGATGCGCAAAGAACAACAGACAAATGGACAAAGAAATATGATGTGAAAAAGCAGAAATTTGATGAATCGAAAACAACAGATTAGCAGCATTGTTCATCTGAAGGTGAAGCTGTGTAAATAAATGTAGAATAGAAACTGATCATCATCCATTCTATATTCCACCCTATCATCTATCCTGTCATCTACCCTATCATCTACCCTATCATCCACCCTATCATCCATCATATCATATATCCTATCATCTATCCTATCATCCACCCTATTATCTATCATATCATCTATATTATCATCTATCCTATCATCCACCCTATCATCCACCCTATCATCTATCCTATCATTCAGCCTATCATCCACTCTATCATCCATCATATCATATATCCTATCATCCACCCTATCATCCACTCTATCATCTATCCTGTCATCTATCCTATCATCCACCCTATCATCCACTCTATCATCTATCCTGTCATCTATCCTATCATCCACCCTATCATCCATCATATCATATATCCTATTATCTATCCTATCGTCTATCCTATCATCCACCCTATTATCTATCATATCATATATATTATCATCTATCCTATCATCCATCCTATCATCCACCCGATCATCCATCATATCATCTATCCTATCATCCATTCTATCATCCACTCTATCATCCACCCCATCATCCACCCTATCATCCATTTATTATCCATCCTTCACCCCTCCTCTTGTTTTGACTGAGGACACACCTCCTGCTGCTCCTGTTAATTTAGCTTCTCCCATTACTGTCACATCTGCTCCCGCTCCCCCTCTCTGGCGCTCAAGGCCGCCAGGCTACTCATCATTACGCATACCTGTCACCATAGTTACGCGCACCAGCTCTTCATCAGACTCATCTAGAATCCATCACGTCATTGATTGCCTCCCTTATATCTGTCACTTCCTCAGTTTCATTCCTGTGTCTGCATTGATGCTGTTTTGTTTCTCATGTCCAGATTTTGTTGTTTAGTTTCATGTCTATTTATTATTAAATCCTCACCCTGTACTTGCTTCCCTTCTCCCAGAATCTGTGGTTACAGAACCGTCACAATTACAGGGAAAATAACAGTTTGTGTGACTTTGTGTTCATGTAACTATTCTCGGTTGACATTGACTTGTGTTGTGTTCTAAGTATGTCTATGTGCATGTCGAAGCCTTTTGATATTATTATTTGTGTATTGTGTGTGTGTGTGTGTGTGCGTGTGTGTGTGTGTGTGTGTGTGTGTGTGTGTGTGTGTGTGTGTGTGTGTGTGTGTGTGTGTGTGTGTATGTGTGTGTGTGTGTGTGTGTGTGTGTGTGTGTGTGTGTGTGTGTGTGTGTGTGTGTGTGTGTGGCTGTGCAGTTATGTGTGTGTTGCTGTCCTACTGTGTGTGCATGTGTACATCCTTGATCAAATATTAAACCAGATAACCATGACAAAACCTAGTATTTCTCAAGTGGTTCAGTTGATGACTGTTCAAAGATTTTGGCACTCAGTTCATTTTTCAAAATACACTGAAAACATCACAATTACATAATCCATACAGACAAAAACAACAATGCAATGTTAAAACTAGTCGATATCGGGGTTAAATAATGTGTGCAATATCAATATACCGGATTTTTCTTACTATTACTTCACTTTAGTACTTCTTACTATTAAATCAAGACGTCAATATTCTTGTAATGCTTCTTGGGTAAAATATCTGAATTTCTGATTTTGCAAATAATTATGAGTAATCACAGCAAATCCTATGATTAACTCAATACAATTTTTTTTTAGTTTGACTGTCCTAGAATGCAATATAATGGTTACATTTCTGTAGCTCAGTTATAAAAAAATGACATTGCGTACAATGTCAACTCCATGCTGATATTACATGCAATCAACTACACCAGAATCAAACAAGTTTCTACAGTTGTCTTTATTACATTGCAATTATCCTTGCATGTTTAATATCTGCAATTACCATGACCATCTGGACAATTACATTCTGGTTACCAAAGTAATTACAGGGTATCTACAAGTCAAAAGGAGAAACTCAATATTGAACTCAATATGAACTGAATTATTTTGTGGTCCATTCACTTACTAGCCTAAATTAATTTCCTCGTTCCAGGATTCAAGATCATATCTTTCTAAAGCTAAATTCAACCGTTTTTGGATTTGTGGAAGTAGATATGTATGTCATTGAACGCAGCCTCCTTGGGCATCAGTGAAATCAATTTCCTAACAAAGGCCCTTTCAGCAATTTAACTAGGTTTAATAGTCAAGGCTAGGCTCAAAGCAGGATGGAAATTGAATTGATGGAGATAGCAGAGGTCCCCATTTCGCTGATGAGCCAATTGAATCAGCTAGGGCTTGAAGCGTGTGTGTGTGTGTGTGTGTGTGTGTGTGTGTGTGTGTGTGTGTGTGTGTGTGTGTGTGTGTGTGTGTGTGTGTGTGTGTGTGTGTGTGAGAGAGAGAGAGAGAGAGAGAGAGAGTGCATGTGTGTGTGCTTAGTCTGACAATGCTTTATATATCACACAAGGAATTATCCAATATCACAGGTTCCCAATCCTTGAGGTCTATAGAGTTTGCAGTTTGTTCTCTGCCCAAAAAAAGTTCAGTCAGTGATTACATGGCTAGAAGGAATGTTTATTCTCTAACAAACTTTCGGCTGTCTCTGTAACTCACTTTTTGATTCATTGCTACCCATAATAAAAACAAACTTCTACTGCTTATAGTGCAGAAAAATGCTGCATCTTTCTACGTAACTCATTTTTATTTAAATACTTCCTCTACAGAAAAGCCTAGATAGAATGCCACACGTTCTGCTTCTCTCCATGACTCATTCGGTCTAAATATGACTTATTATTATAGAAAATACATTTTGATTTCCCAGTGTGAGGAATGCAGTAGCTGTTATTTCTCTTGCTCAGTGGAGAGCAGGGAAGTGGCTGTGATGCAGTGCTTATAAATACTTATCATTGAGGGAGCATTATACAGCTCCGTGTCTTCTGTCTCCATGTGGACCTGTGAGTAACATTTTAATCCCCACAACACTGGAACGACATTCCACTCCCCACTTTTCTACTTTTGTTGACGTTTTGGAACCATGCTGTGCATGACAAATAGGATCTCACGTGTTAGTTTGTCTGTCTGTGTTTGTGTGTTCGTGTATGTATCATTTCATTGCATGTGTGTGAGTGGGTGCCTGTGATTTTGTGATTTGAGGAATCAGCCAAGCCATTAAAAGAGGACGTGGTACCTGTTGCACTATGAATCCGGCACAGCTTACAAACACTACATGCATACACATTGATAGGCATGACGCACACACTCACACATTCACGTATGCAAACTCACACAAGTATAATTAAACTTCACACACTGTGTAGCCAATGCGCATGTTTTTCACATTTCTGTCAGAATGACAACATGACTAGAGGAGCCAGGCAATGGAGTATAATACTGTTGATTATGTGGAATTGTTTCATTTAGTAAGCCAGTTTAGAATACAATGGAATGTCTTTGTTTTCACCCAGATTCAAGTTCTGAGCCTCTCTCTCTCTCTAACTGTCTCACTAAACCTCAAGTGGTGATTGTGACCTGGGATGACCTCTCCTTCTAAGACTCCCATCTCTCTTTCTCGCAACCACTATGTATGTTCAACCATGTATGTTCTGCCCTTCGCAATCACTATGTCATGTCTGTTCTGCCCTCTCTCAATCACTATGTCAAGTATGTTCTGCCCTCTCTCAACTACTATTACATGTCTGTTCTGCCCTCTCTCAACCACTATGTCATGTCTGTTCTGTCTTCTCTAAACCACTATGTCATGTCTGTCCTGCCCTCTCTCAACCACTATGCCATGTCTGTTCTGTCTTCTCTAAACCACTATGTCATGTCTGTTCTGCCTTCTCTCAGCCACTCTGTCATGTCTGTTCTGCCCTCTCTCAACCACCATGTCATGTCTATTCCTCCATCATTAGCTAGACTTTGTCCTCTCTTTCCTTCCTTTGCTGTGTGTGTGTGTGTGTGTGTGTGTGTGTGTGTGTGTGTGTGTGTGTGTGTGTGTGTGTGTGTGTGTGTGTGTGTGTGTGTGTGTGTGTGTGTGTGTGCATGCTTCTACTTGAGTGTGTGTAAGCAGTAGAACTTGGAGATGATTGCCAGTTTTGCCACCTCTGAGGGACAGGGCACAATGACGGGAGACACAAATCCACAATTCTGATTCAGACAGAATATTGTTTCACTGTCCGTTTTGTGAACAGAGCTGATAGTGATGTCATCTCTTCGTTTGAAGTAATATCCTTGTTCTGCTATTCTAAACACAAGGATGATCAGTGAGAAAATTACTTTGCCCACTGTTTTTTCTCTGGCTCTGTGCTCCCTATTTTTTTTTGCTGTCTCTCCTCTCTTCAAGGTCTCTCTTTCAGTAAATATTCACTATTTAATCTTTTGGCTTGTGAGAAGAGAAAATAAAATAAAATCAACTTGTCATTTTGTCAGGCACCATGCTCCAGCCATCCATGCCATCCTACAGCCTATTACAAAGCAGTTTGATATTTCCCTTGAGAGTGGATGGCTTTGATGACTTTGTCTCTGTCTGAAGAGGCTGTTTCTGTTGCACAACTCACTGCCCTGAAAACTCTTAGACAAGTGACTCGTTGTCTCTCTATCATCTTCAGTCCAATTTACCCCTGTCAAGTGGTGCAGGCTGTTGGAGTTTGTCTCTCTCTGGTTTGATCTAACAAGTCTTTATTTTCAGTGTAGCCTCCTAAGAAAGGCTTTGCTGATGTTAAACTCAGTGGAAGACCTATAGCAGGAGTCACACATTATCTGACATATTGATATGAAATCAGTGTTCACTGACATCATATCAAGGAGGGTGTTATTGATTACAGACGGCTACCAGGAAGATTGAAGCCCTTGAACTAATCTATTTTTGTTCTAATTTGAAGATATATATCCACTGATACAATTAGCAATTACAATATATATTATCATTGTGATCTTGAGACACTGTGAATAACAATAGGTAAAGAGATGAAGAGATATGGCTGTTTAGATAACACAATTCATTTATTGATTAAAGGATGTGACTGCTTTTTCAGATTGTTATGATAAGCATGGCCAGCATTCAAAAAGTGTATCGAAGTGGGAGTGCTGATCTACGATCAGTTTTGCTTTTAAGATTAGCCTTTTAAGACACCGCATTAATATTTTCATGAACCAAATAATTGTTTCGCTTTAAAACCTCTTTGACCAACTCTGGTCCTGGAGAGCTACAGCGTGTGCATGCACCAGTGGAGGCTGCTGAGGGGAGGATGACTCATAATAATGACTGGAATGCAATCAATGGAATGTTATCAACCACATCAAAGACGTGGTTTCTGGGTGAGAAGGATCCACCAGCATTCCCCCACTTCAGTCTGTCTGAAGTAGGAGGGACGCAGGTAGCCTAGTGGTTAAGAGCATTGGGCCAGTAACCGAAAGATGGCTGGTTAGAATCCCTGAGCAGGCAAGGTGGAAAAATAGGCAGTTACACCCAACAACTGCTCCCTGGGCACTGAGGATGTCGATTAAGGTGTCTACCACACCTGACTAGGTATCTCCACTGTCTACCACACCTGACTAGATATCTCTCCTGTGTACCACACCTGACTAGCTATCTCCCATGTCTACCACACCTGACTAGGTATCTCCCCTGTCTACCACACCTGACTAGGTATCTCCATTGTCTACCACACCTGACTAGGTATCTCTCCTGTGTACCACACCTGACTAGCTATCTCCCATGTCTACCACACCTGACTAGGTATCTCCACTGTCTACCACACCTGACTAGGTATCTCTCCTGTGTACCACACCTGACTAGCTATTTCCCATGTCTACCACACCTGACTAGGTATCTCCCCTGTCTACCACACCTGACTAGGAATCTCCCCTGTGTACCACACCTGACTAGGTACCTCCCCTGTGTACCACACCTGACTAGCTATCTCCCATGTCTACCACACTTGACTAGGTATCTCCCCTGTCTACCACACCTGACTAGGTATCTCCCCTGTCTACCACACCTGACTAGGTATCTCCACTGTCTACCACACCTGACTAGATATCTCCCCTGTGCACCACACCTGACTAGGTATCTCTCATGTGTACCACACCTGACTAGGTATCTCCCCTGTGTACCACGCCTGACTAGGTATCTCTCATGTGTACCACACCTGACTAGGTATATCCCCTGTCTACCATACCTGACTAGGTATCTCTCATGTGTACCACACCTGACTAGGTATATCCCCTGTCTACCATACCTGCTTCACCTAATCATGGTAATTAGCTATTGAATTAGATACATAAAGGTACTGTTACTGTTTTCAGCAAACAACTTGAACAAAACCGAAATAGAACTCTTGATCAGCTGGGAGGTTTATTTGTCGTAATTCATCTGGAGAGAAATGGTGCTTGTTTAGATTGAAAACCTGTGTTGCCATGACAATTAGTGCTGGATCTGGGTGGTTTACTTTATGTGTTTAACAAATTGTTAATGAGCTTGCAGGCAGGCAGACATGATTATTCAACAGCATGAGAATCAGCCTCTAATTTGGAAATCAATGAGGGAGAGAGAGAGAGAAAAGAGAAAGGAGGAGAGAGAACAATAACAGCCAATGACTCAAAAGTATTTGGAGCGGAGGATGAGAGATGGGTGAAGAGAGGGAAGGAGAGAGATGGAGTGTTTGGGCAGAGTTGTCACAGGAAAGTGACAATAAAACAAAGGGGAAGAGAGATTGAGTAATTAGAACTATTCTGTATCAGTGTAAGATGCATATTTTGAATGCTATTTTAGTTTGATGTTATGCATCTGTGAGTTGTAGCTTATATTCTAATAAAATAAATTAAAATGTTATTTGTCACATGCACCGAATACAACAGGTGTGGACTTTACCTTGAAATGGTTATTACAAGCCCTTTACCAACAATCTATTTTTTTAAATAGCTAAATTATAAAGGAAATAGTAACACAATGAAATAACAATAATGAGATTTTATACTGTACCAGGAGCACCGGTACCGAGTCAATTTGCAGTTGTACAAGTGGGTAGGCGTAAAAGCGACTAGGCAATCAGGATAGACAAAAAACATAATAGCAGCTGCATAGCCTAGCAGTTGAGAGTGTTGGGCTAGTAACTAAAAGGTTGCTGGTTTGAATCCCTGAGATTACTAAATGAAAAAAACTGTTGATGTGCCCTTGAGCAAGCCTCGTAACCCTAATTGCTACTGTAAGATGTTATGGACAAGAATGTCTGATAATTTTAAGAAAATGTAATGGTGTCAATGTTAGTGTGCGTAGTCAGTGCCAAAAAAAAGGGGGTCGATGCTAATAGCATGGGTAGCCATTTACTTAACTTTTCAGCAGTCATATTGCTTGGGGGTCGAAGCTGTCGACGAACCCTTTGGTAGCAGAGGGAACAGTCTATGACTTTTTAGGGCCTTCCTCTGACACTGCCTGGTATAGAGATTCTGGATGGCAGGGAATTCAGCCCCAGTGTTGTACTGGGCAATACACAATACCCTCTGTAGCGCCTTATGCTCTGGTGGAGCCAGTCAAGATGCTCTCAAAGATGCAGCTGTAGAACTTTTTGATGATCTGAGGGCCAATGCCAAATCTTTTCAGCCTCCTGATGGGGAAGAGGCGTTATCGTGCGCTCTTCATGATTGTGTTTATACCGTGATAGGTACTTAGTGATGTGGACACTGAGGAACTTGGAGCTCTCGACCTGCTCCACTAAAGCCCCATCGATGCGAATGGGGTCGTGCTTGGCCCTCCGTTTCCTGCAGTCCATGATCAGCTTCTTTGTTTTACTGACGTTTAGAGAGAGGTTGTTATCCTGGCACCACAGTCTCTGACCTGCTCCCTGTAGGCTGTCTCATCATCATTGGTAATCAGGCTTACCACCGTTGTGTCGTCTGCAAACTTAATGATGGCCCTGTGTGGCAGTCGTGCGCTGCCACACAGTTGGGGGTGAGTATGGAGTACAGGAGGGGACTAAGCACGCACCCCTGAGGGGCCCGGTGTTGAGGGTCAGCTGCCTACCCCCCCCCCCCCCCCGGGAGATGTTTCTGTGTGTGGTGTTATTCAGCAGATTTGGACGTGTGTTTGGTGTTACTTAGCGATATGTCGAGCTAAAAGGTCAGGCTGTAATCACAGGTATAAACATCAGTCTGCCCCAGCCCGGCTCAGCTCCCACCCAGGACACAAAGCTGCACATCATCAGGAACAAAATGTCAGCCAGATTAGGAGTGCTGATTGCCCATTACAAGGCCAGACTCAGCTCTGAATGAGATTAAAAGGGTTCCTTCTTTCCCTCAGCTCTCTCTCACAGACAAGGTCAAAAATACCAAATAAAGAGACTGGAGAATGCAGTTTTTGTAAGAAGGAATGTTTGACTGGAGTGTGTGTGTGTGTGTGTGTGTGTGTGTGTGTGTGTGTGTGTGTGTGTGTGTGTGTGTGTGTGTGTGTGTGTGTGTGTGTGTGTGTGTGTGTGTGTGTGTGTGTGTGTGTGTGTGTGTGTGAGAGACCTTTATCTTTCTTCATATACCAACCGTTATGGGTCTGTGTGAGTGGGTAGGTTGTCATTGCAGTCTGTACACTATAAAAGCAAATATTTCCTCCTTTTTCTTTTCTCCAAGCAGTTGTTTGACTGGTCTTCCTGTATTGCTGCTGAAGAGAGTGTAGCGCAGAGGAGGCCAGGTGTGTAGTCTGGACCTCCAGGCACAGTGGAGACCAGGGAGAGACACTCAGAAACAGTGGAGACCAGGGAGAGACACTCAGACACAGTTGAGACCAGGGAGAGACACTCAGACACAGTGGAGACCAGGGAGAGACACTCAGACACAGTGGAGACCAGGGAGAGACACTCAGACACAGTGGAGACCAGGGAGAGACACACAGAAACAGTGGAGACCAGGGAGAGACACTCAGACACAGTGGACACCAGGGAGAGACACTCAAACACAGTGGAGACCAGGGAGAGACACTCAGACACAGTGGAGACCAGGGAGAGACACTCAGACACAGTGGAGACCAGGGAGAGACACTCAGACACAGTGGAGACCAGGGAGAGACACTCAGACACAGTGGAGACCAGGGATAGACACTCAGACACAGTGGAGACCAGGGAGAGACAGATGGACATTACAGCAGGTCATTAACCAACCCCTCTGGCCTCTGTTTGTGTGTGTGCGTGTGTGTATGTGTGTGTGTGTGTGTGTGTGTGTGTGTGTGTGTGTGTGTGTGTGTGTGTGTGTGTGTGTGTGTGTGTGTGTGTGTGTGTGTGTGTGTGTGTGCCTGTGATTTTGTGCATGGAGTGTGTAAATGGCCATGCATGGTAAATCAAAACTTGTAATTTGTGTGCGCAAGCATGCGTGTTTATGTTTGTGGGTGCACCTCACCCAGAGCCTCCTCTACCTATATGCAGACTACCCGAACACTAGAAGGCCCACGACCAAGAAAAAAGTATTGTCAACTATCTAAACCTTGTAGTAATTATGGCCCACTTACTGACGTAAGGGAATACCCCCCTGAATTGTACAAAAATGAATGGCAAGATATTGGCATTGGACAAACCATGTACACGATGTCCAATACCACCCAAAGCGGCGTTGATTCGTGCAAAGTATATGGCAAATGCCATATGGCAATTGCCAATTGTAACACCTCAAAAATCCAACAGGGGGCGAGTGCGCTCCACCTGGGTTTTTCATATTGGAAATGCAACCCAAGTCAACATCCAAAAGAAAAATTTTGAAAAAAGGATATTTTTTTCAAAAACTTTTCACCCCTTAAAAAAGTGCTTTCTGGGCCTTTTTTCGAAATTCTTTCGCTTTTTTTGTCAATTACACATGTGTAAGAACTGTATGATTATACTTTTGTCCAATTTTGATATCAATTTTTTTTTTTTTTAATTACATGCGCGCGCATAAGGCATATGTTTTGTCCATTTGCAATATGATTTCATAGGAAGTCAAAAGTCAAAAGTCAAAAATGTCAAAATTTGGTAAAAAACTTCACACATCCTTAAAAAAGTGCTTTCTGGACCGTTTTTCAAAATTCTTTCGAATTTTGTGTCAATTACACACGTATAAGAACTGTATCAACATACTTTATTCGTATTTTATTATCATAATTTTTTTTTATTTTTTTTACTTGTGCGTAAGGCATATGTTTTGTCCATTTGCAATATGATTTAATAGGATGTCAAAAGTCGAAAATTTGATTTTTTTTTTAAACTTTAAAAACTAAAAAAAGTGCTTTCTGGACCGTTTTTCGAAATTGTTTCGATTTTAAGACAATTAATCATGTGTAAGAAGTGTATGAATATACTTTTGTAAAATGTTATCATAATTTTATTTTTTTTACTTGTGCATAAGGAATATGATTTGTCCATTTGCAATATGATTTCATAGGAAGTCAAAAGTCAAAGTCAAAAGTCAATTTTTTTGGGGGCCAAAATTGACTGAACTGATGAACTCGGGACGGCCGGGCAGTGATAGTTGTTCATTTCCATCACTCGTTGTGTTGATTTCATCATGTCCATTTGCAATATGTTTTTTCACTATAGAATCATATTGCAAATGCGCGTGCAACTGGTAACCGGGAAAAAAAAATGATGATTTCATTATGTCCATTTGTTTATGTTTCCTTACTTTTTCAAAGTCACTGTGCATTTGCAATATGTTTTACCATCACGAATTTGTCATGCTCAAAATTCAAACTATACTTTGCTCAAACTATACCTTTGTCAACTTGTATTATCATAATTTTTGTTTTGTTTTACTTGTGCATAAGGCATATGTTTTGTCCATTTGCAATATGATGTCATAGGAAGTCAAAAGTCAAAGTCAAAAGTAACGATTTTCCTCCGTGCAACTGGTGATCTGAAATGTGCAACTGGTGATCTGAAATGTGCAACTGGTGATCTGAAATGTGCAACTGGTAACCCAAAAAAAAATAATTTGATTCTATGTTTCCTTACTTTTTCAAAGTCACTGTGCATTTGCAATATGTTTTAATGGGCAGGTACCATCACGAATTTGTCATGCTATAAAAATCCTGCAGGAATGTGAAATTGACTGGCCCGATGAACTCGGGATGGCTTTGCAGTGATTCTGGGTCATCTCAATCGCTCGTTTGGGTTGATTTCAGAATGTCGCTTTTGGTGATGTTTTTTCACTATAGAATCATATTGCAAATGCACGTGCAACTGGTCACCCAAAAAAAAAATGTTTTGATTTTTTTTGTTTATGTTTCCTTACTTTTTCAAAGTCACTGTGCATTTGCAATATGTTTTTTCACTATAGAATCATATTGCAAATGCACGTGCAACTGGTCACCCCCCAAAAAATTTTTTAGATTTTTTTTGTTTATGTTTCCTTACTTTTTCAAAGTCACTGTGCATTTGCAATATGTTTTTTCACTATAGAATCATATTGCAAATGCACGTGCAACTGGTCACCCCCCAAAAATTTTTTAAGATTTTTTTTGTTTATGTTTCCTTACTTTTTCAAAGTCACTGTGCATTTGCAATATGTTTTTTCACTATAGAATCATATTGCAAATGCACGTGCAACTGGTCATCCCCCCCAAAAAAATTTAGATTTTTTTTGTTTATTTTTCCTTACTTTTTCAAAGTCACTGTGCATTTGCAATATGTTTTTTCACTATAGAATCATATTGCAAATGCACATGCAACTGGTCACCCAAAAATAAAAAAATGTTGTTTATGTTTCCTTACTTTTTCAAAGTCACTGTGCATTTGCAATATGTTTTTTCACTATAGAATCATATTGCAAATGCACGTGCAACTGGTCATCCCCCAAAAAAAATTTTAGATTTTTTTTGTTTATTTTTCCTTACTTTTTCAAAGTCACTGTGCATTTGCAATATGTTTTTTCACTATAGAATCATATTGCAAATGCACGTGCAACTGGTCATCCCCCCCCAAAAATTTTAGATTTTTTTTGTTTATGTTTCCTTACTTTTTCAAAGTCACTGTGCATTTGCAATATGTTTTTTCACTATAGAATCATATTTCAAATGCACGTGCAACTGGTCACCCAAAAAAAAAAAAGTTTGATTTTTTTTGTTTATGTTTCCTTACTTTTTCAAAGTCACTGTGCATTTGCAATATGTTTTAATGGGCAGGTACCATCACGAATTTGTCATGCTATAAAAATCCTGCAGGAATGTGAAATTGACTGGCCCGATGAACTCGGGATGGCTTTGCAGTGATTCTGGGTCATCTCAATCGCTCGTTTGGGTTGATTTCAGACTGTCGCATTTGGTGATGTTTTTTCACTATAGAATCATATTGCAAATGCACGTGCAACTGGTCACCCCCCAAAAAAAAAAATGGATTTTTTTTGTTTATGTTTCCTTACTTTTTCAAAGTCACTGTGCATTTGCAATATGTTTCAATGGGCCGGCACCATCACGAATTGGTCATGCTATAAAAATCCTGCAGGAATGTGAAATTGACTGGCCCGATGAACTCGGGATGGCTTTGCAGTGATTCTGGTTCATCTCAATCGCTCGTTAGGGTTGATTTCAGAATGTCGCTTTTGGTGATGGTACCTCACTGTTTAAACATATTGCAAATGTACAAGAGTCAAGTGGACAAGAGTCCATCAGTCAATTAGATATCATTCTGACACCAAACTGATACAAACTGACACCAAACCCACTTTTTCCAACTCGTTTAGTAGCCAACTATTACATACTTCAGAGCTGGCCCAAAATTCACAACGCCTTGGGTTCAAACCATAAAAAAAACATAAAACACGTAGTTACGTTCTAGCTGCGGGTCCATTTCTTAAGTTATGTGTTGGCCTAGCTGAGGCGACCCCGAATCCCAAGTTTCGGCTCGATAGGTCATTTGGTGTCCGAGAAAAACCCTAATTGGTGCTGAAAATCCACTATTTTCCATGACTTGCTACGGGGTCCTTGAACGAGCTATCGGACAGAAACGTTGGGGTCCGTCTCTATGGGCCGAGCCGGTTTCAATGCACCTAGCCTTGCGTCTCTGAGACTTTTCTAAACGTCGTCATTTTCGTAATGGTCAAAATGAATTGAAGGTATTGCAAATGTACGAGGCTGTTTCTCGGTCCGAGAACCGTCTAGAGCCACGTAACTCACCACGCACCATCGACCGGAGGTCTAGAACAGGTTTCTAAAGTTTCGGAACTCTAGGTCTGACGGTTCTTTTTTAGCTCGAACAAAGCTAACTATTGCAGCCACTGTCTGTCTCTACGCACCCCAATACGTCCCTCCTTCCAAGTTGTGTTTTAGTGTAATTTTTTTTTCCTTTGAATTTTTTGGGGAAAAATGACTGATTTACAGTTCACGGGGGTTGCCTAATCACACATATGAAGTTTTGGACAGATCTGACTTTTTTAACCCTTCGAAACAGCCCCTGAGACACCAATTATGGCACTTCCGGTTGGCACAGGAAGCTACAAATCAACACATATCCTCATTGGGGTATGCTGTTACAGAATCCTGAGTTTTAAGTCCTTACGTTAAGAATTGACTGATTTACACAGGGTTGAATGCACTATGTCTGTCAAACTGCAGGCAGGGTATGGGTAAACACTTTTAGGGGCATTTTAACCACTTCCGGTTGGTCCAGGAAGCTCAGAATCAACACAGGTAGACCTCATAGTGGCCTGATGGACTGGTACCGAAGACAGGTTCATACGGCATTCATAACCCATATAGACTTCAGGTTGAAATTAGGGGTGCAGGCAATGTCTTCCTATGGGGAGAGATGACACTGTAATCTGTGAGATCAAAAAACACTGTTTTACTGTTAAGGGTTAATGCCACACGGTCAAGGTTAGGCTTGTACAGATCGGGAGGACCTTAGGAACATTCATGTGGTGGAAATTTTCTTCTCACCCTAACGGTTCTCTCACTGTCACTCAAAAGCAAATGACATTGTGGGGCAGGCTTCATTTTGGGCCTACTTTTCTAATGGTCGTTGCGCTTAGACCGAGCGAGCTACGGTCAAGCGGGATAGCTCGTTGAACTCAGCACAGTCTGGAGACTATGGTGATGCCATTTTTTATGTTGATTTCAGAATGCCATTTTGGTGATGGTCCCTCTCCGTTTAAACATATTGCAAATGCACAAAAGTCAACTAGCAAGTCAGTGTCCATCAGTCAATTAGATGTCATTATGACACCAAACCCACTTTTTACTACTCATTTAGAAGCCAACTATCACATATGTCAGAGCAGTCCCATAATTCACAGCGCCTTTAGTTTAAAACATAATAAAAAGGTAAAACACATAGTTACGTTCTAGCTGTGGGTCCAGTTCGGACATTATGTGAAGTCCTATGTGAGGCGACCCCGAATCCCGAGTTTCGGCTCGATAGGTCATTTGGTGTCCGAGAAAAACCCTAATTGGTGCTGAAAATCCACTTTTTTCCATGCCTTGCTACGGGGTCCTTGAACGAGCTATCGGACAGAAACGTTGGGGTCTGTCTCTATGGGCCGAGCCGGTTTCAATGCATCTAGCCTTGCGTCTCTGAGACTTTTCTAAACGTCGTCATTTTTGTGATGGTCAAAATGAATTGAAGGTATTGCAAATGTACGAGGCTGTTTCTCGGTCCGAGAACCGTCTAGAGCCACGTAACTCACCACGCACCATCGACCGGAGGTCTAGAACAGGTTTCTAAAGTTTCGGAACTCTAGGTCTGACGGTTCTTTTTTAGCTCCAACAAAGCTAACTATTGCAGCCAATGTCTGTCTCTACGCACCCCAATACGTCCCTCCATCCAAGTTGTGTTTTAGTGTGATTTTTTTTTCCTTTGATTTTTTTTGGGAAAAATGACTGATTTACAGTTCATGGGGGTTGCCTAATCACAAATATGAAGTTTTGGCAAGATCAGACTTTTTTAACCTCTCGAAACAGCCCCTGAGACACCAATTATGGCACTTCCGGTTGGCACAGGAAGCTATAAATCAACACATATCCTCATTGGGGTATGCTGTTACAGAATCCTGAGTTTTAAGTCCTTACGTTAAGAACTGACTGATTTACACAGGGTTGAATGCACTATGTCTGTCAAACTGCAGGCAGGGTATGTGTAAACACTTTTAGGGGCATTTTAACCACTTCCGGTTGGTCCAGGAAGCTCAGAATCAACACAGGTAGACCTCATAGTGGCCTGATGGACTGGTACCGAAGACAGGTTCATACGGCATTCATAACCCATATAGACTTCAGGTTGAAATTAGGGGTGCAGGCAATGTATTCCTATGGGGAGAGATGACACTGTAATCTGTGAGATCAAAAAACACTGTTTTACTGTTAAGGGTTAATGCCACACGGTCAAGGTTAGGCTTGCACGGATCGGGAGGACCTTAGGAACATTCATGTGGTGGAATTTTTCTTCTCACCTAAACGGTTCTCTCACTGTCACTCAAAAGCAAATGACATTGTGGGGCAGGCTTCATTTTGGGCCTACTTTTCTAATGATCGTTGCGCTTAGACCGAGCGAGCTACGGTCAAGCGGGATAGCTCGTTGAACTCAGCACAGTCTGGAGACTATGGTGATGCCATTTTTTGTGTTTATTTCAGAATGCCATTTTGGTGATGGTCCCTCTCCGTTTAAAAATATTGCAAATGCACAAAAGTCAACTAGCAAGTCAGTGTCCATCAGTCAATTAGATGTCATTATGACACCAAACCCACTTTTTACTACTCATTTAGAAGCCAACTATCACATATGTCAGAGCAGTCCCATAATTCACAGCGCCTTTAGTTTAAAACATAATAAAAAGGTAAAACAGATAGTTACGTTCTAGCTGCGGGTCCAGTTCGGACATTATGTGAAGTCCTATGTGAGGCGACCCCGAATCCCGAGTTTCGGCTCGATAGGTCATTTGGTGTCCGAGAAAAACCCTAATTGGTGCTGAAAATCCACTTTTTTCCATGCCTTGCTACGGGGTCCTTGAACGAGCTATCGGACAGAAACGTTGGGGTCTGTCTCTATGGGCCGAGCCGGTTTCAATGCACCTAGCCTTGCGTCTCTGAGACTTTTCTAAATGTCGTCATTTTCGTAATGGTCAAAATGAATTGAAGGTATTGCAAATGTACGAGGCTGTTTCTCGGTCCGAGAACCGTCTAGAGCCACGTAACTCACCACGCGCCATCGACCGGAGGTCTAGAACAGGTTTCTAAAGTTTCGGAACTCTAGGTCTGACGGTTCTTTTTTAGCTCGAACAAAGCTAACTATTGCAGCCACTGTCTGTCTCTACGCACCCCAATACGTCCCTCCATCCAAGGTGTGTTTTAGTGTGATTTTTTTTTCCTTTGATTTTTTTGGGGAAAAATGACTGATTTACAGTTCATGGGGGTTGCCTAATCACATATATGAAGTTTTGGACAGATCTGACTTTTTTAACCCTTCGAAACAGCCCCTGAGACACCATTTAAGGCACTTCCGGTTGGCACAGGAAGCTATAATTCACCACATATCCTCATTGGGGTATGCTTTTACAGAATCCTGAGTTTTAAGTCTTTACGTTAAGAACTGAGTTATTTACGGAGGGTTTAGTATGTGTGTGTTATTTCAGAAAATCATAGAAAATCACAGAAATCTCGCAGAGCTCCGCAGCACACTTTAAAAAGATTCGTATGAACACCCTGCAACTGGATCTGTAACCGTTGAAAAAAAAAACGCCTATTTGTGACCATCGCCAAGTTGTCATTGTTCCGTTTCTCTTAAATGACGATAGATAAATGGCTGGTTCTTTTTTTATTGACACCGGAGGCTCCTTGACTTTGACCTGAAGTGGAAAAATAATTTCTCTATTTCCATTTAGGACCTTTAATCCCAGAAAAACGGCCATAACTCAAAAACCGTTGAGGCCTAGACGCCATCTTGTTCGGGGCCAACTGCCCATTATGCCAAACCTACGCTCACCAAGTTTCGGCTTCGAAATATTTTCCGTTTTCGAGATAAGGCCCCGTCGTGATTCGTGATGTTTTTCCAAATTGCCATATGATTCCGTATGCCCTCTTGTGGGAAATTCCGGGATAGCGGAAAAACGGTCAAAAACTTGTTTATTTTATAAAACGGAAACCGAATGTCCGACAAAGTTCATTTGATGACTTCCCGGTAGGTCTGGCCCTACCGCACGGCCCGACGCCGACCGCGAATTTTACAAACGATTTCGGACGTCTAGTAAGGGACCGTACATTTGCAATATGGACTTTCTCACTGATCATACACGAAATGTTCCCTTAAGGTATGAAAGGCACTTGCCCAGGGGCCCTGACTTACTGACCAAGACACTTGGTTTAGATTACACTGTTGATGTCATGTGCATTTTACATTTGTTGATAACGAAATTTGAAAATACTCTGGATACATTCAGTAACATGATAAGAATATTCCTGGAAAATGTGAGGTAGGTGGAACATAAAACAACACAAATGACAATGGTTTGAGTGAGAGGACTAACGTGTGTCTCCAACTGGCCACACACCTCTCCAACAGTTCCTAAGTCATTTCAACTCATTTTTATGACTCAAAGAAGAGTCTTCAACTAGAAGGTGTTTGTTTGGGCTCTCCTAGCTGTGCCGTTGAGGAACTAGATTAAGCACACTTGTTTTTGCTTTGTTTGGAACACAACCCTGCATCCCCTTCATCACGCAATTGTTTTAGCTGTTTACGCAATTCAAAAACGGTCCGTAATAAATCGAAATCTGGGACAGGTGGGCATGATTTGAAAGCCGGTTCTATTGCCAACATGACTAAGCTAAGTTATAAAATATGATATCACAGTGTCAGGTTTTCACAAGGCAATTCAGGGAAACAGATCATAATTTTGGTGTGCATAGAAAGGAGCCATAAGTGCATTCAGGTGTGTGTTCTGAGGTTAATTTTCTTAACAATGAACAAACATGGATTCATTCTCTACAGAACAAACCAGTGTATGACCCCATGTCATGTTGTACATTAAACTGTACATTAAACGTAGTGATCATACACTTTGACACTGTTTATTACATGAGTTTTATAACATGGAAATGTGAAGTGCACATTTTGGCTTGCTAGTATGATATCAAAGCGGTATTTATTATAATCCTCAATGTCTCATCTTTCAAAATACATAGAGTCCTCTTAATTTACAGCATTTCCCTTACTCAGACAACAGAACATTTTCAAAATGTGTTAATTTAGCGTTAGGGATGGGGGAAACTTCTTGTCCGTGAGGTACTCAAGTTTGGAATGTCGGTCAGTCAAAACCCATACAGCGCTGTGAAGTGCAGAGCCAGAGCTCCGTTTTCATTCATAGCATGTTACTATACAGCCATTGTGTTCCAATCTAGTTGTTTATCAGTGCCCACATCGGCCATATTCAACCCGAACATGGTACAAGTGTAAAAGGTTCCGGCCTCCGCCGCCTTTCAGTATATCCACACTTCATATTTATCTGCTCATGTTCAGGTTACCTCAGGTGAAAGATAAACCATGTTCAACTAAAGGAGGAAACAAGTGAAGTGAATTGAAGCAGAATGCCGTGTGCATTGCTGATGCGTTTGTTCTCACTGCGACTTGCGGATGCATGGGTTTCGTAACTGTAACCATCTATCTTATAAACAATGCATCTTTGTTGTGCCATCCATCTCACACAGCACGCCTGACTGAACTCCTTTCACTGCGCTGGCAAACAAAACGCTTGACAACGATTGAGCCAATTTTTACCCTTGCATAATATATCTATCACTGTCTACACCGCATTATATCACCACAGAGAGCGAGAGGAGCACAAAGAACTAACAATGTGTCAAATGATCTAGTGGTTCTGTCCTTGCTAGATACTGTAGTCATGGACAAAATCTGTTGATAAAGACATTAGCGAGAATAGGTAGGATGGAGAGGGATGGGGGGGGGGGGGGTGATGGAGCCCACGAGAGGGAGGGAGAGTGGAAGAGCGGGACAGAGGACAGGGAGATTATTTGAAGATATGATGTGAAGGTAGTGTCCATGGTGCATGCAATGTGTTAGAAGATGGTAGGAGTTGTCTCTGGGGCATGTGGAACATATATAGGAGGTTGTTAGGAGGAGGAGATTGGAGAGCTATGTAGAATTAGACCATGAGTATGTGGTGTGAAGGAAGCTCCATCTGTCGTCTGTATCCATATGCCTGGGTGAAGTTCAGCAGGTATGACGTTTTAAAACGGCATTGACATGGGGAGATGCAACCTCATCTTGACCAATAATAATGCTCATCAACTGTAAATGTTTTGTTGTAAAATGAACATGACCCTTGGCTGAAAGGTTTCTGTTGAGTGGCATCATACTGTCCATACACTGTGAAGAATACATATGCTTTAGGTATATTACTGCAGCTCTTCTCCCAGCTCCTTCAGTCCTATACTGTTATGCTGATGTCTCCATGGTGATGCTCTAATGATTTCATCATTCTCATATTGCCCAATTTCCTCTGTGTTTACATCCTGCTCTGTTCATATAAGGTGACTCAAAGACCAGCACACAAGCACTCACTGAGGTAAATACACAACAGTATGGGACGTGTAATGGAGTGTGTTTGTATGTGTGGGTGTTTGTGTGTACTTTGACCTGTGTGTTCAATATATTTAGACAAAGTGGTAGGGGATGCTGTGTAGGATGGTGGTAATTTAGTGAAGAGGGATTTCTGTCAATTTCAATACCTGGACACATACATCTTCAATCTGCTCCATTTTCCCTGTGACTCGGGTGCATCCCAAACTGCTGCACCGTGCTATTTATATTTGTGCTTCCACTGCGGAAACCAAATGCTCTCTTAGCCCTAATGGAGGTGCTACGGAGCCAAAATGGAGTGGCTGCCTGCTTGTTTACCACAGAGCCTTTCCTTTCCTTCCTTCCCAATAGATAGTAAAGAGAGGATGGGAGAGAGAGAGAGAGAGAGAGATAAGAAGGAAGAGTGCATCTCATATTTTCTCAGCTCACTGGTCAGCATAGCAGCACCCACCCATAGCACGCGCTCCAGCAGGTGATTTTTCACTGGCCAACCTCAAAGCCAACTCCTCCTTTGGCCACCTTTCCTTACAGTTCTCTGCTGCCAATGACTGGAACGAATTGCAAAAATCACTGAAGCTGGAGACTTATATCTCCCTCACTAACTTTAAGCATCAGCTGTCAGAGCAGCTTACCGATCGTTGCATCTGTACACAGCCATCTGTAAATAGCCCACCCAACTACCTCATCCCCATATTGTTATTTTTTTGTTGCTCCTTTGCACCCCAGTATCTCTACTTGCACATTCATCTTCTGCACATCTATCACTACAGTGTTTAATTGCTCAATTGTAATTATTTCGCCACTATGACCTGTTTATTGCCTTACCTCCCTAATTTTACTACATTTGCACACACTGTGTGTAGATTTTTCTATTGTGTTATTGACTGTACGTTTGTTTATCCCATGTGTAACTCTGTGTTGTTTGTGTTTCACTGCTTTGCTTTATCTTGGCCAGTTCGCAGTTGTAAATGAGAACTTGTTCTCAACTGGCCTACCCAGTTAAATAAAGGTGAAAAAAATAAAATAAAAATAAATGATCAGATAGAGGAGAGAGAGTGAGGATGCAGAGTCAAACAGGATAGGAGAGAGAGGAGAGAGAGAGGAGGCAGTGTAAGTGAAGAGGCAGAGCAGGAGAGAGGGACGTAAGGGAGGAAAATGTCTTGATCTGAAAAGGCTTGTTCCTAAATCTACCCAAATGTTTTATTCATGAATGAAAGGAAGGAAAGGCCTCCTCAGCTCCACTGTAGAAATCATTATCCTCTCTTCCTCTTCTCCTCCCTCTCTGCTATCCTTCCCTCTCTTTTTCCCCAGGCAAATATGTTAACAGCTTTTTACATTGTTGCTTACAGTGTCAAGCATGTCGTACTTACAGCTCTGGCCACCTCCACCTACAGTACAACACACACACACACGCACGCACGCACACACACACACACACACACACACACACACACACACACACACACACACACACACACACACACACACACACACACACACACACACACACACACTGGAAATCCTACTTACAGTGTGTGCATTTACACAGTAACGCATACAGTTTCTTTATTACATCTGCTATCGCTATACATTTAAATTATAGTTAACTGCACTCCTCTGTCTTCCTCCTTTACTCCCATTGCTGTCTCTCTCTCGCTCTTTATTCTTCTTTACCATAACAAGTCAAGAGCAATCACACATCAGAAACCTTATTTCAAGGTACATTTGTCAAGGGCTCTTAGCTGGAATATTTCAGAGCTTGTCCTTATAGCCACAGGTGCAATGTTAATTGTAGAGCAGCAAATGTCCATTCCATTTTGGCCCAATTCAAAACTAACCTGAGCCTTGTAAGGTGGAATCGAGTCCTCCTCAGCGTGTACTGGGATGTAAAGTGATGGGATTGAGGTTACATTCAATGGAATGGCTGAAACCTATTGAAATGTCAAAACCTGAGGGTATAGCACTGCTGGCATTAAGTTACTATCGAGAGATCGGGTTCAGAATATTAGGAATCAATGAAGGAAAGCTTTCTAAACATATGCATATTCATCTCCATTTCAGCATCAATTGGTCGATTTAAAAACTCTGATCTGGTAGATTATTTAGGGTTAGGAAATTATTCATGAATCATAAAAAACTGGTTTGGAGAGCAATTAAGCATAACATATGTATATATATATATATTGATTCAAAATTCTGTGGTTTGATTAATCCTGAAAGTTGCCATTTTCAGTTATTGAATCCATGGTAATGTTGGAAGATTATAATAGGGAGAATAGTGTACAATAATATGGTATATCCTCTCCTATTGGCTGCACTTACCATCGGGTTCAAACAGTTATAACTTTGTCTGCACTCTGCTCCATAATGATGCATCTAATCAAGTTATAAATTACTGTTACGACTTCAACCAATGGTGCGGTGGAGGAGTCAAACGCAGAGAGCAGGTAATATCATACGTGAATCTATTTATTCCAACGACAGCGGAGACATGGACATGCCAACACTAGGGCGTAAGAAACCACCCGTCCAAAATACACAGGACTAAAACTGTCCGGAAAATAATGAGAATACACTTATACACCAACAGCAAAATAACAGAGAACAAGCCCGCACAAATAGGGCCGACGCCCTTTCTTGACTGTACAGTTCTCCTGCACACTCTCTGAATCTGAGACCATCCGCCCATTCCCAGCCGAACCCTGGAGAAGGGGGGGGGCTAACCAGATATTTGTCTCTGATTCGTCCCTGTCTCAGGCCCTGGAATGGGCTCACTCGTCCAGGCGTACTTGTCATCCTGGCTTTCCTCCGACAATGCTTCTGGTGGCCCACCATGGCTCCTGATGTCTCGGCCTTCATCGCCGCATGCATGGTGTGTGCTCAAAATAATACTCTGCGGAAAGCTTAGTCTGACCTCACTTGATGTTTTTGGAACTAGTGAATCTAACGCACCAATGTAAACTCAGATTTTTTTTATATAAATATGAACTATATCAAACAAAACATGCATGTATTGTGTAACATGAAGTCCTATGAGTGTCATCTGATGAAGATAATTCAAGGTTAGTGATTAATTTTATTTTTATCTCTGGTTTTTGTGAATGCTATATTTTGCTGGAAAATGGCTGTGCTTAATGTGGTTTGGTGGAGACCTAACATAATCGTTTGTAGTGCTTTCGCTGAAAAGCCTATTTGAAATCGTACACTTTGGTGGGATTAACAACGAAAATAGCTTTAAAATGATGTGAGACAAATGTATGTTTTAGGAATTGTAATTCTGAGATTTCTGTGGTTTGAATTTGGAGCCCTCTATTTTCACTGGTAGTTGCCAAAACAACAGGGACGTGGGGAGATTCAATGAGGAGAAGCTGTATTGACCCACTGTGATTGCCAGATACCCACAGAATGATGGGAACTGTGCTGTGCATGTCTCTTCCAATGGAGCGCCTATCCAGTGCCCTAGCGTCCATGGGAATGAAGAGTAGTTGAGTGGGGATACCTAGTTTCGATACCAGAGTAGCGACCCACAGCAGGATCACATAAAAAGGAGTACGGGTAATGGGAATTAGAGGGTTCCCAGTCTGGCTCACCAGTGTACTCGTACCTACTAATGAGTTAGGTCTCTTTACTGGGCAGGTGGCTATGTAATGCCCTGCAGCACCACAATACAGACAACAGTTGGAGTTCAGCCTACGGGAACGTTCCCTAGGCGATAATCTAGCTCTGCCCAGTTCCATAGACTCCAGTGTGTCTGACTCAACCATCGCTGATCATTCCCAAGGGAACTCGGGTGGCTTCGGATTTTCTCGGAAATGCAGCCTTCGGGAACTTCCGCGTTCCTTCGGAGGTGAGCAAGCAGCAGCGGATGAACGAGTGTGACCGAGACCCGACCTCCTCTCACTCCTGCATTCCCATAGACGCCCATCAATCCTAATGGTGAGGGTGATGAGGGCATTGAGGTCCAAAGGTAACTCTCGAGCTGCTAGCCCGTCTTTTATCTCCTCTGATAGTCCGTGTAGGAAGGTATCGAACCGGGTCTCCGGATTCCATGCACTCTCAGGGACCAATGTGCGAAAATCTACCAAGCAGTTTTCGGGCCCACTCTCTCCCGGGCTCCGGAGAATCGAACACTTTCCTCACCTCCGCCATGAAATCTTCCAGATTATAGCAAATGGTGGATTGTTGCTTCCAAATAGCTGTAGCCCAGGAGAGAGCCCCTCCAAACATTAGCGTAATAATATACGCTGTCTTTGATCGATCTGAAGGGAACGAAGATGGCTGTAGCTCAAAAATAAGGGAGCACTGGGAAAGAAATGCCAGGCAGGTTCCAGGATCCCCAGCATATCGCTCCGGACGAGGTAAGCGGGGATCTCGGGAAGCCGGGGTAGGCTGAACAAACCCACCACTGGCAGGGGGGTTACTGAGCAACTGGGAGGTCTCAGATGTGGCATGCTGCCCATGAGATAATTCACAGAACTGCTCCATTAACGCCTTGAACCCCTGGTCATGGTGTTCTGCCAGATATTGGAACCCTTCCATAAGGTTCTGAAGTAGCTGCTCCGAGTCTGCTGTGTCAGTCATGGCCAGTTCATATTATAATGGCACAAAGCGAGACCCAGATGCAGACACAGGAGGAAGATGGTTCCAGTCGCTGATATCTATTGAACAAAAAGGGGCAGGCAAGAGGCAGGTTGAGGACAGGCACATTTTCATTAACCAGGTCAGTGTCCAAACAGTACAGGGCAGCAAAGCAGGCTCGAGGTCAGGGCAGGCTGAATGGTCAGGCAGGAGGGCTTAGTTTAAGAGCAGGCAAGAGGTCAAAACTGGGAGGGCTAGAAAAACAGAGACTATGAAAAACAAGAACTCGGAAAACACGCTGGTATGCTTGACAAACTGGCAACAGACAAAACAGAGGACACAGGAATAAATACACTGGGAATAATGAGGAGGACGGGTAACACCTGGAGGAAGGTGGAGAAAATCACAAAGGCAAGTCCATTTTCACATTTTCTTGGCATCTTTATTTTAATCATTGTGCCTACATTTGAACGATTTGGAGTATCCCCACTATTTATTTTGCCGGTACTCTGTAACGGACCATACTGGCTTACTTTCACCCCTGCCCATACCATAACCAGTATAATATCATACCAGTATAACAATAACAAAATACCTAATACCATAACCAGTTTAGACCTCTTTAGGATACCATACAAGGTTCATGTTGCTTCCTATTATTGTGGTTGATGTTTTCTGCAGAGGCCCTTTCAAATGGATAAATACCATAACCAGTCAGTTCCAGATGGCTACGGCACCTTGTTCCCCGTCCTGTGATCATTGAATGTTTTATTGATCGCTCTTGTCCAGGGCACCAATCTCCATCCATGTGCTGCTATTCTTTTCATTTCCTACCTGGCATCGTCTCATTTCCTCCCCGGCCTTGTCCTCCCCGATACACCTAATCCATCTCTCTCACTGCGCTCAAATCATTACTGCAGCAGGTGATTGGATACACCTTAATCCCCAAGGATCTTGGGTCTGGTGGGGGGGTATCATAGGTGTGTGTCCTTTCGCGTGTTTGTGTGTTTATGTCTAGCTATGAGGGTCATGAAAAGATGTGTTTCAGAGAGTACTTCAATGTGACCGAGGGGTTGTTTCACTGTTCGGTTCTAATCAGAAATAATAACCTCAATTTGAAGCATGCAGCTCTCTCTGCAATCTATTTGTTTTTCTATCGAAATGCTTGTGTCTGACTTTACCTGTCTGTCTTCCTCTGTCAGTCTGCTATAACCTGTCTGTCTGCCTCTATATGCCTGTCTGCATTTACCTGTCTGTCTTCCTCTATCTGTCTGTCTGATTTTACCTGTCTGTCTGTCTCTTTCTGTCAGTCTGACTTTATCTGTCTGTCTGACTTTACCTATCTGTCTTCCTCTATCTGTCTATCTGATTTTGCCTGTCTGTCTTCCTCTGTCTTTCTGACTTTACCTGTCTGTCTGCCTCTATCTGTCTGTCTGCCTTTACCTGTATGTCTTCCTCTTTCTGCCTGTATGACTTTATCTGTCTGTCTGACTTTACCTGTCTGTCTTCTTCTGTCTGTCTGACTTTACCTGTCTGTCTGACTGTACATATAATTCTGCCTGTGTCGATCTCCATTCTCCATTCTCTAAATTATATACAGTCAGTGAGTGACCTATCGATTTCTACTGTTTCATTTGTTTATTTAGTCCCCTCATGGCGAGCACAATGAGTCCTGTTTCCCTCTAAACAAATCAATGTAAGGTATATAAAACGTAATGATCTGACACTGCATTTGAAAAAGCAGCATTGCATGGTACTAAAGCAGTGGCCTAGTGTTGAGTCATTCTCATTGAGTGCTCTGATAAGCAGCTCAGGTAGAGTGAGAGAGTAGAGGTGTTGCTAGCTCATAAATCTGTCAACACACTGCACAGGGAGGACCAATAAAAGTAGAGTATGAATGCGTCCCAAATGGCACCCTATTCCCTATACAATGCACTGCTTTTGACCAGAGTCCTATGGGCCCTAGTAAAAAATAGGGCACTTTATACGGAAGAGGGTGACATTTGGGACAGATTTAGTGTCGTTTCAGTAGGGTTTATTATGCCTGGGTGACGTTTATTGAAAATACCTGGTTGTTGATGAAGTGATCTGGATCTTAAACATGAATAGACACAATCAGTGTCTTCATAAGCTTTTCACTTAGTGGATTAGAGGATTATAATGAATTAGGTCAACCTGGATCTCAAAGACACCTGCATACTGTATAATGATTTCCTTACCAGCTTATGATAAGGAAAATGTATATATGGCAATATATGTATATTGCTTAGATGTTTTTTATGGGCATATATGGTGGAAACATATAGAGTTGAAGCCGGAAGTTTACATACACTTAGGGTGGAGTCATTAAAACTTGTTTTTCAACCACTCCACAAATGTCTTGTGAACAAACTATAGTTTTGGCAAGTCAATTAGGACATCTACTTTGTGCATGACATAAAGTCATTTTTCCAACAATTGTTTACAGACAGATTATTTCACTTATAATTCACTCAGTATTTACTCAGTACTTTGTTGAAGCACCTTTGGCAGCAATTGGGTATGACGCTACAAGCTTGGCACACCTGTATTTGAGGAGTTCCTCCTATTCATCTCGCAGATCCTTTCAAGCTCTGTCAGGTTGGTTGGGGAGCGTCGCTGCATAGCTATTTTCAGGTTTCTCCAGAGATGTTCGATCGGGTTCAAGTCCGGGCTCTGGCTGGGCAACTCAAGGACATTCAAAGAGTTGTCCCAAAGACACTCATGCTTTCTCTTGGCTGTATACTTAGGGTTGTTTCCTTCCTGTTGGAAGGTGAACCTTTGCCCCAGTCTGAGGTCACAATTATCACAATTCCAGTGGGTCAGAAGTTTACATACACTAAGTTGACTGTGCCTTTAAACAGCATGGAAAATTCCAGAAAATGATGTGATGGCTTTAGAAGCTTCTGATAGGCCAATTGACATAATTTGAGTCAATTGGAGGTGTACCTGTGGATGAATTTCAAGGCCTACCTTCAAACTCAGTGCATTTTTGCTTGACATCATGTGAAATTAAAAATAAATCAGCCAATACCTCAGAAAATAAATTGTAGACCTCCACAAGTTTGGTTCATCATTGGGAGCAATTTCCAAACGCCTGAAGGTACCACATTCATCTGTACAAACAATAGTACGCAAGTATAAACACCAAGGGATCATGCAGCCGTCATACCGCTCTGACAGGAGACACGTTCTGTCTCCTAAAGATAAATGTACTTTGGTGCGAAAAGTGCAAATCAATCCCAGAACAACAGCAAAGGACCTTGTGAAGATGCTGGAGGAAACAGGTACAAATGTATCTATATCCACAGTAAAACAAGTCCTATATCGACATAAACTGAAAGACTAAATTGGATTAAATGGTTGTTTTTCTCATCAATCTGCACATAATAACTCATAATAACAAAGCAAAAACAGGTTTTTAGATTTTATTTGCAAATATTATTACCAATAAAAAACTGAAATATCACATTTACTTAAGTATTCAAACTCTTTACTCAGTACTTTGTTGAAGCACCTTTGGCAGCGATTGGGTATGACGCTACAAGCTTGGCACACCTGTATTTGAGGAGTTTCTCCTATTTATCTCTGCAGATCCTTTCAAGCACTGTCAGGTTGGTTGGGGAGCGTCGCTGCATAGCTATTTTCAGGTTTCTCCAGAGATGTTCGATCGGGTTCAAGTCCGGGCTCTGGCTGGGCAACTCAAGGACATTCAAAGAGTTGTCCCAAAGACACTCATGCTTTCTCTTGGCTGTATACTTAGGGTTGTTGTCCTGTTGGAAGGTGAACCTTTGCCCCAGTCTGAGGTCCTTAGCACTCTGGAGCAGGTTTTCATCAAGGATCTCTCTGTGCTTTGCTCCATTCATCTTTGCCTAGTCTCCCAGTCCCTGTTGCTAAAAAATACATCCCCACAACATCATGCTGCCACCGCCATGCTTCACCGTAGGGATGGGGCCAGGTTTCCTCAAGACATGAAGCTTGGTATTCATGCCAAATAGTTCAATCTTGGTTTAATCAGACCAGAGAATCTTGTTTCTCATGATCTGAGAGTCTTTTAGGTTTCTTTTGCAAAACTCAATACAGGCTGTTATGTGCCTTTTACTGAGGAGTGGCTTCCGTCTGGCAACTCTACTATAAAGGTGTGATTGGTGGAGTGCTGTAGAGATGGTTGTCCTTCTGGCTCTCTCAGGGTGACCATCGGGTTCTTGGTCACCTCCCTGACCAGGCCCTTCTCCCCCGATTTCTCAGTTTGGGTGGATCCAGAACATCTTCCATTTAAGAATGATGGAGGCCACTGTGTTCTTGGGCACCTTCAATGCAGCAGAAGTGTTTGGGTACCTCCCCCATATTTTGCCTCAAAACAATCCTTTCTCTGAGCTCTACGGACAATATATTTGACCTCTTGGCTTGTTTTTTGCTCTTATGTACACTGTCAACTGTGGGACCTTACATAGACAGGTATCATGACACAAGGTGAGACCCAGATGCAGACACAGCAGGCAGATGGTTGGAGACTTGCAATGTTTATTAATCCAAAAGGGGTAGGCAAGAGAATGGTCATGGTCAGACCAAAGGTCAAAACCAGATCAGAGTCCAGGAGGTACAGAGTGGCAGAAAGGCTAGTGGTCAAGGCAGGCAGAATGGTCAGGCAGACAGGTACAGAGTCCAGAACAGGCAAGGGTCAAAACCTGGAAGACTAGAAAAAGGAGAATAGCAAAGGCAGGAGTACGGGAAAAACGCTGGTTGACTTGGAACATACAAGACGAACTGGCACAAAGAGACAGGAAACACAGGGATAAATAGACTGGGGAAAATCAGTGACACAGGGAGGGGTTGGAGACAATCACAAGGACAGGTGAAACAGATCAGGGCATGACACAGGTGTGTGCCTTTCCAAATCTTGTCCAATAAATTGAATTTACCACAGGCGGACTCCAATCAAGTTGCAAAATCATCTCAAGGATGATTAATGGAAACAGGATGCACCTGAGCTAAATTTCGAGGCTTGTAGCAATAGGGTCTGAATAAAGTATTTATTTAAATTATTTTAATAAATTTTCTAAAATGTCTAAAAACCTGTCTTAGCTTTGCCATTACGGAGTATTATGTGTAGATTGATGAGGGAAAACATTTTTTTTTATACATTTTAGAATATGTCTGTAACATAGCAAAATTATGAAAAAGTCAAGGGGTCTGAATGCACTATACACTGAGTGTACAAAGCATTATGAACTATTTTCATGACAGACTGACCAGGTGAATCCAGGTGAAATCTATGATCCCTCATTTATGTCACCTGTTAAATCCACTTCAATTGGTGTAGATGAAGGGGGGGCGACAGGTTAAAGAAGGAGTTTTAAGTCTTGAGACAATTGAGACATGGATTGTGTGTGTGCCATTCAGAAGGTGAATGGGCAAGACATAATAATGAAGTACCTTTGAACGGGGTATTGTAGTAAGTGCCAGGCACACCAGTTTGAGTGTGTCAAGAACTGTAATGCTGCAGGGTTTGTCACACTCAACAGTTTACTGTGTGAATCAGAATGGTCCATGCCCTGATGAATTGTAGCTGTTCTGAGGACAAAAGTGGATCCAACTCAATATTAAGAAGGCGTTCCTAATGTTTTGTGCACCCAGAATATATCAAATAGTACCCTCAGTACTCCTGCTTCAGCATACAGTACAGATCTAGTTTGCTACAGCAGGAAAATAATCCCACAGCAACAGGAAATGCTAATTATTATTAATGGACATTTTTGTAGGAGTTGATGCATTTTTCGTAAACTTCAGTACAAGTTTTACATTTCTTGCATTGTAATAAAGTTATCTTGCAACAGGAGGATCAAACTATGATGCCACACCTGTATGTAGTGATTTGATAGACACCCCTTATATAGGATAAGAATAGCATTTGTTGTTGTTTTTGTTATTGTTGTTTAAGTTAATAACGTGTCATTCCCCATTCCTTTCCCAGTATAGCTCCTGTATGGTAGAGTGATGAGTGATGTGTGTGTGTGAAGGCTTAGTGGCTTAGCCCTCTGACTGACTAACAACTCTCTTCTTTATTTCCCTTTATCCATTCCCAATCCCCTTTACCATCTACTGTATCCATGCCCCTCTTTCTCTCTCCCTCCCAACCTCTCTACCTCTCTCTCTCTCTCTGTCTCTCTTTACTTCTCTCTCTCTCTCTCTCTCTCTCTCTCTCTCTCTCTCTTTATTTCCCTCTCCCTCTCTCTCTCTCTCTCTCTTTATTTCCCTCTCTCTCTCTCTCTCTCTCTCTCTCTCTCTCTCTCTCTCTCTCTCTCTCTCTCTCTTTATTTCTCTCTCTCTCTCTTTATTTCTCTCTCTCTCTCTATTTCAATATAATTCAATTCAATTCAATTCAATAACGTAACAATGTGCATATTTCAAAAGCTTACTTTGGATATTTACAGTATGAAAATAATAAGAATCAAAATTGTCAAAGGGACAACAGTAACAACAATATCCGAGGATCAACATAATCATACATTGAACCATAACAATAAGCATTCGGAAGAGGACATGTGCAGGTTGATTGGTCTGTCAGACACTGTCCCTCATCTTATGGCAAGCAGCAATGTAGTGCGCTGCCAACCCACAGATCTCTGCGTCCTCCCCCAACTGGACAAGTAGCCTGCCCTCATCAGAGAGGTCTTTGAAACCTTGAATAAGGAAAAATGGGGAAATGACACTTGTTTTTTATTTTTTACATTTTCTCTGTCTCTCTGTCTCTCTGTCTCTCTTTCTCTCTTTCTCTCTTTCTCTCTCTCTCTCTCTCTCTCTCTCTCTCTCTCTCTCTCTCTCTCTCTCTCTCTCGTCGGAGTGCATGCTGGGAGTGAGTCGTCAAGCAGGAGTGATTGTGAGAGCGAATGGAATTTCTTTTCACTCTATTGGGTTTTGGTATGTATATATATATATATATATATATATATTGATTAGCTTAGTTGTTTTAAGGGTATATTGTTTAACTATCACTAAGCACGTATAGGGGTGGTGGGATCTTTGAGGTTGGTTTTTCGCGAGGGCACAACCAGCGGGTGGGGCTGGTTGCAATGGCCACTCGCGGAAGTGTAGAGTTTGAAAAACTTAGTCGGAGGCATGGAGTAAAGATTCCTGCTGCGGCCGGGTGTTCAGTGGAAGAATGTAGCTTGGCTGTGGGTGCTATCATTGGGTATGATAGCCTCAAATCAGCCTCAAGGATGAAGAGCGCTGTAGTGATATTCTTAGATTCAATTGAAAAGGTGAATAAGATAGTTGAGAGGGGTGTTGTGTTGCGGGAGACACAGACGCCGGTATTTCCGCTTATGAATCCGGCGAAGAAAGTTATACTTTCTAACGTGCCACCATTTGTTAGAGATGAAGTGTTGGAGCGAGAGTTATCTCGCCATGGTCAAATCGTATCTACAATAAAGAAGGTTCTTTTTGGATGCAAATCTCCGTTGTTGAAACATGTCGGGTCTCATAGGAGACAAGTGCATATGATTTTAAAAAAGGACGGAGATGAACTGAATTTAGCGTTCAGTTTTAAGATTGATGGATTTGACTATGTCTTCTATGCATCTACTGAATCAATGAAATGCTTTGGCTGTGGAAGAGAGGGGCATTTGGTGCGTAGTTGTCCCGAGAATGAGCGCGCTGAGCATGGTAGTAGCTCTAGTGCTGGTGCAACTAACGCACCACCGCAAAGGGATGAACATGCTAAGGGTGCAGGGGAAGAGAGAAGGTGGGCAGATGTGGTTGGAAAAGTAGGAGAGGAAGGCATTGTGGATACGGGGGCAATTGTGGTAGATCAGAACAAAGAGGGAGGGGAAACAGTAGGTGAGATTGCGACTGCCGTCGCTGAGGTGGTGCTGGAAAATGAAATTGGAGGTCAAGAGGAGATTGAAATAACAGAAAAGGAAGCAGATGTTTTCAAAATACAGAGGAGTAAAAGGAAGAATTTAAGGGGTGGTGAAGGGTCTAATTGTAAGAGAAAGGTAGAGATTGATAAATCAGTTGAAGATGAACAAGTTGTAGAGATTGTGGAGTTTTCTTCTGGGGAGGATAGCGAGAGTGAGTCATCTGACGCGTCACAACAATATAGTGAGATAAATGGGGTGGAAGGGAGGTATGGGATCGAGAAGATACGTCAATTTCTGAAGTTGACAAAAGGGAAGAAATATATGCAGGATTACAATGTGACTGATTTTTTCCCTGAACGTGAATTGTTTATTGAATCAGCAAAGTTTCTGATGTTAAAAATTACAGGGGGAAGTTTGAAAAGCCCTGAAATTGCTAGACTCAAGAAAGTGGTCACGAGAGTGATAAGTGATGTAAATTCTAAAGAAAATGAAAGAGTTCAGTTGCAGTTTTAACTCTGTAAAGAGATGTGGTGGCTGTATCTTCCTCTGTATTTTTTTTTCTTCATCCATGAGCAGTTTTAAGATTTCTTCTTTAAACGTAAATGGGGCAAGAGATGGTAAAAAAAGAGCCATGGTGTATGAGTTAATTAGGGGAAAGGGAAGTGACATAAATTTTCTACAAGAAACGCATAGTAATTTGGAAAATGAAGTTATGTGGCAACAGGAGTGGGGGGGGACAGTGGTGTGTAGTCATAAAAACTCAAAAAGTGGGGGTGTGGTTATCTTGTTCTCAAAAGGGTTTTTGCCTTTGTCATATGAGGTGGAAGAGGTAGTTGAGGGGAGGTTATTAAAAGTTAGAGCAAGGTATGAAAACATCACTATGTGTCTGATAAATGTATATGCCCCAGTGGTGACAGTTGAGAGGGTATGTTTTTTAGAGACATTATCAAATACCATTGAGAAATGTAACAAAGAAGATGATTTATTTATTGCTGGGGATTTTAACTGCACAGTTAGCGATTTAGATAGAAATCACCAAGAACCTCATATAGCCTCAAGGACTTTTTTAAAACGCCTCATTGTAACACATGAACTGTGTGATATTTGGCGGAGTCAACATGGAGGAACAAGGCAGTACACCTGGGCGCATGTGAGGGAGAACATCATCTCTATGGCCAGGTTAGATAGGTTTTATGTTTTTGACCATCAATCTCAGGTCTGTAAATCAAGTGTGATAACCCCAGTGGGATTTTCTGATCATTATTTAATAACAGAGGTGGTGTTCATTAACGATGTAAAACCCAAAAGCGCATACTGGCATTTTAATATAACTTTATTGAGTGATGCTCATTTCAGGAACTGTTTCAGTTTTTTCTGGGAGAGGTGGAGGTCTCAAAAGGCCAGTTTTGTATCCCTTCAACAGTGGTGGGATATAGGCAAAATCCAGATTCAACAATTTTGTTATCAATACACGAGGAATGTCACCAAGGATATCACCAGATCAATGAAAGCCCTAGAGTTTGAAATAGTGGAACTCATGACGTTGGTTGAGACCACAGGAGATCGAGGCCATACTCAGGCCCTCAAGAGGAGAAAAGCTGCATTGGCAGACCTGCTGGGTATCAGAGCACAGGGGGCATTGGTGAGAAGTAAGTTTCAGGGAATATCTGAAATGGATGCCTCATCCACATTTTTCTTTGGTTTAGAGAGAAAGAATGGACAAAGAAAAATTATTCATTGTCTCAAATCAGCTGTTGGACAAGAGCTCACTAGCCCTAGTGAAATTAGAAAGAGGGCAGTAGAGTTCTATGCTGAGCTCTACAAGTGTGAGTACAAAGAGGATAAAACAGTGACACAGCAGTTCTTTGATGGGCTCCCAAAGGTGGCTGCAGAAGCTCAGGTTGAGCTTGAGCAACCATTGTCTTTGCAGGATTTATACACTGCATTAAAAGGCATGGAAAATGGAAGGGCACCAGGCATTGATGGGCTTCCCGTTGACTTTTTTAAGTATTTTTGGGCTATGTTGGGAGAGGATTGGTTAGAAGTAGTTAATGATAGTTTAACTGGAGGGTTACTACCAATAAGCTGCAGAAGGGCTGTCCTCACCCTACTGCCCAAAAAGGGTGACCAGAGGGAGGTGAAGAACTGGAGGCCGGTGGCTTTATTGTGCACTGATTATAAGATATTGTCAAAGGCTTTGTCCAACAGGCTGAGGGAGGTGATGGGGCAAATCATACGTACGGATCAGTCCTATTGTGTTCCTGGCAGGCAGATAGGGGATAACATTTCTCTGATTCGTGATTTTTTGGACGTCTCTAGGTCTATTGGGTTGGATGCTGGTCTAATTTCAATTGATCAGGAAAAGGCATTTGACCGAGTTGAACATCAATATTTATGGCACACGTTTGAGGCGTTTGGGTTCAGCTCTGGTTTTATTGCCATGATAAAGGTGATATATGGTGACATTGAAAGTGTATTGAAAGTTAACGGTGGTTTGAGTGCTCCTTTTAAAGTGTGTAGAGGTATTAGGCAGGGATGTTCTTTGTCAGGAATGTTATATGCCATTGCTATAGAGCCACTACTAAATAGCATTAGAAGTCGCATTGCAGGGGTGTACTTTTCAGAGGATATTCCTCCTATTCGTCTCTCAGCCTATGCTGATGATGTAGTTGTGTTAGTGAAAAATCAAGCGGAGGTGGATAGCTTGAGTCTAATGGTTGATCATTTTAGGGGAATATCCTCTGCAAAGGTAAATTGGGAAAAGAGTTGTGCTTTACAGATTGGAGAATGGTCTGGAGGGATCATGGCTTTGCCAGGGGGGCTAGAATGGTGTAAGGGAGGTTTTAAGTATCTTGGAGTGTACCTAGGAGATGAGGGGACTATGGAAAAAAATTGGAGTGGGGTGGTTGAAATGGTGGAAGGGAGGATGAGGAGATGGCGTTGGTTACTATCTTGTATGTTTGTGATTGCAGAGGCAATCACATTGTTAACTATAATAGTGCGCCCCCTGCGCACTATTATAGTTAACAATGTGATTGCCTCTGCACTGTGGCATCGGTTGTCAGTTTTAGAACCACCATCTGGCCTTCTGGCTAAGATACAGGCAATTATTGTGGATTTCTTTTGGGATAAATATCACTGGGTTCCACAAAGTGTTTTGTATTTGTCAAAAGAGGAGGGGGGACAAGGTCTTGTACATCTTGCTAGTAGGGCTGCTGCGTTCCGGTTTCAGTTTATTCAAAGGTTACTTTATGGACCGGAAAATGTGGTGTGGAGAGGGGTGGCAGGTCTTGTATTACAGCGGGTTGGAGGATTAGGTTTAAAGAAGGCTTTATTTCTGGTTGATAGTAGCCAGATTTCTAGGGAGGGAGTACCTCCGTTTTACAGAGGCCTTCTCAGAGTGTGGAGCATAATGAAGGTGTCCAGACGAACTTCAGCGGAGTCAGTGCATTGGCTGTTGGAGGAACCTCTGGTGTATGGGGCAAGACTGGATTGTACAACTGCAGCTGTTCCACATTTCTCCAAGATTCTGGTGAAGGGGAAAATCATAACCTTAAAACAGTTAATGGCCATGGCTGGGCCCGCCTTAATGGATGGAAGACGGGTGGCAGAACATTTGGGGATGAGGTCGGAAAGGATTGTCGGACAAATGCTGGGGAGCTGCAGGAAGGCTCTGTCAGCGGAAGAATGGGGTATGCTTAGTAGCCACAAGAAGAAGGTACAAGATGAAGATGTCTCATTTCCAAGACTAGGGATTACACCAAATATCACAGAGTCAGAAAGAAAGGCGTCATTGCTGGATTTGAGAGGGTTGGAGGAGGTGGGTTTGGATGAGGTGAATGGGAAGGACTTGTATAGGGGGTGTGTCAAGGTGTTGAATAAAGATAAATTGAAAAATAGAAAAGACACTCCATGGAGGGTAAAATTGGGCATTGATGACAAGGTAAAGCCAGCATGGAGAGCACTGTACAAGCCACCGTTACAAAAGGGTACTGGTGATATGCAATGGAGGGTTTTACATGGCATCATTGCAGTTAATGCTTTTGTATCTGTTATTAACTCAGATGTTAGAGATGGATGTCCTTTTTGTAATATAAGAGAAACCATTTTTCACTGTTTTATGGAGTGTGAGAGGATAAAACCTCTATTGGAAATTCTGGAATCTTTGTTTAAAGCTGTAGGGGAGTTTTTCAATAACACTGTTTTTATTTTGGGGTTTCAATATAGTAAACAACAGAAAAGAAAATGTCAAATGTAAAATTTTATTTTGGGACAAGCTAAGATGTCAATTTTTCTGAGTAGGAAACATAAGATAGAAACGGGATATGGGCAGGATGTAAGATGTGTTTTTAAAGGTTTAGTGAAAGCAAGAATAAAAGTAGATTTTGAGTTCTTTTCAGCTGTAAAAGATCTCCTATTATTTGAGGAGAAGTGGGCCTACGAAGGAACGCTTTGTTTTGTAGAGGAGGGGAAATTATTTTTTGCTGATGAAATAAGTTGAATGTATATGTTATGTATTTATTTTTGTTTAGGAATTACATTTGTTGTTTCATTTCTGAAAAGGCAGTGTGTCATTATTTATGTTAACACTTGAGTAAAAAATAAAGGTTTTATAAAAACTCAAAACTCTCTCTCTCTCTCTCTCTCTCTCTCTCTCTCTCTCTCTCTCTCTCTCTCTCTCTCTCTCTCTCTCTCTCTCTCTCTCTCTCTCTCTCTCTCTCTCAGTGAGGCTCATGCCTGTGTGTGTGTGTGTGATGACTTTGCACACCTTGTCACTCTCCACTGCAGCACACTGATAAACAACTCTCCCTCTGCCATCATTCTCCCTCCGTCTCCCATTTGACTCTTATTATTGATGTTGATAATTGAGTATTGTACTGCAATGTTTGCAAGCATTTCACCTCACCTTTTATATGTGACAAAGAAAAATGTGATTTGGTTTGATACATCCCTCCACCTCCATCTCTCTACATCCTTCCCACTACCTCATCCATCTTCCTCCATCCCTCTTTCTCTATCTCTATGCCTCTTTCCCACTAACTCATCCCTCTTCCTCCATCTCTATGCCTCTATCCCATTACTTCATCTATCTTCCTCCATTTCACTACCTCCACCTCTCTACTTGCATCCCACTACCTCATCATCTCTATACCTCTATCCCACTACCTCATCCATCTTCCTCCATCTCTATACCTCTATCCCACTACCTCATCCATCTTCCTCCATCTCTATACCTCTATCCCACTACCTCATCCATCTTCCTCCATCTCACTACCTCCACTTCTCTACTTCCATCCCACAACCTCCATCCATCTTCCTCCATCCCACTACCTCATCCATCTCCCTCCATCTTTCTACCTCCATCCCCTTTCCTCCATCTCTCTCTCACTCTCTGTAGCACTCTCTTAATAACCCCCTCTGCCCCCTCTTTCCCATCTCTCTCTCTCTCTCTCTCTCTCTCTCTCTCTCTCTCTGTCAGAAGACTGCAGGTTATTCTGTGATAATAACAAAACATTAAAACCAAAAACTCTAGGTAGACATTTCTTTGTTTTCTGTAGCTCATTTTCTTCCCTCTCATCCCTCTTTCATCCCTGTTCCCTGACTCTTTTTTAACACACACACACACAAGTATGTGAATGGGACAGCACCTTTGCCTGCCTCTAGTGTAATTCTGCTGACTGTTCAGGTTCTAGTTATAATTAGCAGGTTCCCCTTTGGCAGAGGGAACAGAGGATGTGTCCCAAATGGCACCCTATTCCCTATACAGTGCTCTACCTTTCACCAGGGCCCATTATGCTCTAGTCCAAAATTTGCGCAATATCTAGGAAACAGTGTGCCATTTGGGACACAGCCAGAGAGAATAGTGAAAGCAGTGGGGGAGCAGGAGAGAATGACTTTACGACTTTGACAATGAGCACTCCCCCTGTCTTATGGCACTACACCTCATCATACTCTCCTGCATATTGTACTGGTTATTAAAAGTCACAGCAGAAGTTCTCAGTGTAGCTGGCTAGCTGCCTTGCTTTTTTCAAGGCTGTGACTAGATGAATTTGAGAATTGTAACCACTTGCACATCGCAAATGCGGATTTGTGTTGTTTTTTAGTCTAGTAAATGTCTAATTTGTTCCACAATATATTTTCCTGCAACTCTGATTCAGTCCACCGGTGGAAATGGGAGTAAGGCTTTTTGAGAACACATCGAGCTCAGTAAGATTACTGCTGATGAACTATTTCACTCCCTTTCACTGATGTAGCACATACTTTACATGAAGTTACAGCAGGAGCCAACCATTTGCATGAGGTTGTAATTACATTCATAGCTATGCAATTTAGAGGTACAGTGAACAGGTTGAAGTGGTTTGTTTATAGCACACATGCAGTGAAGTTGACTCATTCTCATTGTAGCTGATCTACAGTGAGGGTATAATGACCGTCATTTAAAACTGTATAGATTGTATGAGAATCTATGTGATTAACACCATAGGACTCCACACTGCCCTTACTCACCTGGACAAAAGCAACATTCAAGTGAGCATACTGATCATTGACTACAGCTCAGCGTTCAACACCATAAGGCCCTCCAAGCTCATCACTAAGCTAAGGACCCTGGACTGAAAACCTCCCTCTGCAACTGGATCCTGGACTTCTTGACGGGCAGCCCCCAGGTGGTGAGGGTAGGCAACAACACATCTGCCACGTTGACCCACAACACGGGGGCCCCTCAGGGGAGCGTGCTTAGTCCCCTCCTGTCTCCTTGTTCACTCACGACTGCCACGCACGACTCCAACACCATCATTCAGTTTGCAGACGACATAATGGTGGTAGGCCTGATCACAGACGATGATGAGACAGCCTATAGAGAGGAGGTCAGAGACCTGGCAGTGTGGTTCCAGGACAAAACCTCTCCCTTAACCTTGAGCAAGACAAAGGAGCTGATCTTGAACTACAGGAAACGGAGGGCCGAGCAAGCCCCCATTTACATCGACAGGGCTGTAGTGGAGAGGAATGAGAGCTTCAAATTCCTTGGTGTCCACATCACTAAGGACCTATCCAAACACACCAAGACAGTCGTGAATAGGGCACAACAACGCCTATTACACCGCAGGAGGCTGAAAAGATTTGGCATGGGACCTTAGATACTCAAAAAGTTCTACAGCTGCACCATTCAGAGCACCCTGTCTGGTTGCATCAACGCTTGGTATGGCAACTGCTCGGCATCTGAACGCAAGGCGCTACAGGGGGTATTGCTTACGGCCCAGTACATCACTGGGGCCGAGCTCCCTGCAATCCAGGACCTCTATCAGGCAGTGTCAGAGGAAGGCCCTAAAAATGGTCAAAGACTCCAGCCACCCAAGTCATTGGGCTTCTACTCCCAAGCCAAGACTGCTGAACAGTTAATCAAACAGCAACGCGGACTATTTGTATATTATTTTATTATTATTATATATTTTTTTGTTGCACAAACCCACACATACCACACTGACACTCCAACACACACACAAACACGCACGCATGCACACACACGCACACAGACACACACACATACTCACACACGGACACACACACAAAACACACACATACATGGATATTGACGCCACACACACAAACACATACACACATACAAATATACATTTGGGTTCCTTCACACTCTTCACATATGCTGCTGCAAAAATCTGTTTATTATCTATGCATAGTCACTTTACCCCTACCTACAAGTACACATTACCTCAATTACCTTGACTAACCCATACCCCTGCACATTGAGAGGAGAGACACAATGGTCTGTCATTAGCTTTTTAATTAGCCTTGTCCTCTCAATGTGTGTGCGTGAAAAACAAAGCTCTTATGAATTACCCAACAGCAACATGCTAAACAAGGGCTTTTAATCAATGACTGTCACAGGCTAGGTCTGCCAGGGTGTTAATAGTAGAGTCAGCTATCGTGTGTGGGTGTTAGTGTGTGTTTGTGTTTGTTAATGTGTATAGTGTAGTGCCTATACCCCCCCCCCCCCCCCCCACACACACACACAAATGCCAACTTTAAACACATCTGTCCTTGCAGGCTCAGACCTTGCAGCACACTATTCCACTCAGTGTGTTCCCCCAGTCTCTATGGGGGTGCCACATGGTTCAATTCTCGGGCCGACTCTTTTCTCTGTATACATCAATGATGTCGCTCCTGCTGCTGGTGATCCTCTGATCCACCTCTACGCAGGCGACACCCTTCTGTATACTTCTGGCCCATCTTTGGACACTGTGTTAACAAACCTCCAGACGAGCTTCAATGCCATACAACACTCCTTCCAAGGCCTCCAACTGCTCTTAAATGCAAGCAAAACTAAAAGCATCATCTTCAACCGATCGCTGCCCACACCCGCCCGCTCGTCTGGTTAGATTGTAAACTCTCCTTCCAGACTCACATTAAACATCTCCAATCCAAAATGAAATTTAGAATGGGCTTCCCATTTCACAACAAAGCATCATTCACTCATGCTGCCAGACATACCCTCGTAAAACTGACTATCCTGCCAATCCTCATTTACAAAATAGCCTCCAACACTCTACTCAGCAAATTGAATGTTGTCTATCACAGTGCCATCTGTTTTGCCACCAAAGCCCCATATACTACCCAGCACTGCGACGTGTATGCTCTCGTTGGCCGGCCCTCGCTTCATATTCGTCACCAAACCCACTGGCTCCAGGGCATCTATAAGTCTTTGCTAGGTAAATCCCCGCCTTATCTCAGCTCACTGTTCACCATAGCATGATGTGCATGTAGAGATACTGGGGTGTAAAAGAGCAATAAGATAAATGACAATATGGGGATGGGGTAGCTGGGTGTGCTATTTACATATTGGCTGTGTACAGGTACAATGATCGGTCAACTGCTCTGACAGCTGATGCTTAAGGTTAGAGAGGGAGATAAGTCTCCAGCTTCAGTGATTTTTGTAATTCATTCCAGTCATTGGCAGCAGCGAACTGGAAGGAAAGGCAGCCAAAGGAAGTGTTGGCTTTGGGGATGACCAGTGAAACATACCTGCTGGAGTGTGTGATACGGGTAGGTGTTGCTATGGTGACCAGAGAGCTGAGATGAGGCGGTATTTACCTAGAAAAGACTACAGATGACCTGGAGCCAGTGAGTTTGGCGACGACTATGTAGCGAGGACCAGTTAACGAGAGCATACAGGTTGCAGTTGTGGGTAGTATATGGGGCTTTGGTGGTAAAACGGATGGCACTGTGATAGACTACATCCAGTTTGCCGAGTAGTGTGTTGTGGGCTGTTTGTAAACAACATCGGCGTAGTCAAGGATTGGTAGGATAGTCCGTTTTACGAGGGTGTGCTTGGCAGCATGAGTGAAGGAGGCTTTGCTGCGAAAAAGGAAGCCAGTTCTAGATTTAATTTTGGATTGGAGGTGTTTAATGTGAGTCTGGAAGAGAGTTTACAGTCTAACCAGACACCTAGGTATTTATTGTTGTCCACATATTCTAAGTCAGAACCGTCCAGAGTAGTGATGCTAATCAGTCGGGTGGGTGCGGGCAGCAATCGGTTGAAGAGCATGCATTTAGTTTTACTAGCATTTAAAAGCTGTTGGAGGCCACGGCATTGAAGCTTGTTTGGAAGTTTTTTAATTGGTGGTGACAGTGTTTCGAAGCCTCAGTGCTGTGTGCAGCTGGGAGGAGGTGCTCTTATTGTATTCTCCATGGAGAATAATAGTGAAGCCTTAAAATCTATTAAAAAACTCATATGGAATCGTGTAGTAACAAAAAAAATGTTAAACACATCAAAATATATTTTAGATTTGAGATTCTTCAAAGTAGCCACATTTTGCCTTGATGACAGATTTGCACACTCTTGAAATTCTCTCAACCAGCATCATTAGGAATGCTTCTCCAACAGTCTTGAAGGAGATCCCACAAATGCTGGGCACTTGTTGGCTGCTTTTCCTTCACTCTGCAGTCCAACTCATCCCAAACCATCTGAATTGGTTTGGGTTTGGGTGATTGTGAAGGCCAGGTCATCTGATGCAGCACACCATCACTCTCCTTCTTGGTCAAATAATCCTTGCACAGCATGGAGGTGTGTTGGGTCATTGTCCTATTGAAAAACAAATGATAGTCCCACTAAGAGCAAACCAGATGGGACGGAGTGTCGCTGAAGAATTCTGTTGTAGCCATGCTGGTTAAGTGTGCTGTGAATTGTAAATAAATCATTGAAAGTGTCACCAGCAAAGCACACCCACACCACCACACCACCACACCTCTTCCTCCATGCTTCACTGTTTGGAAGCACACATAGATAGATCATCCGTTCACCTACTGCGGGTCTCACAAAGACACGGCAGTTGAAGCAAAAATCTCAAATTTGGACTCATCAGACTAAAGGACAGATTTCCACCGGTCTAATGTCCATTGCTTGTGTTTCTTGGCCCAAACAAGTCTCTTCTTATTATTGGTGTCCTTTTGTAGTGGTTTCTTTGCAGCAATTTTACAATGAAGGCCTGATTCACGCAGTGTCCTCAGAACAGATGATGTTGATATGTGTCTATTACTTGAACTCTGTGAAGCATTTATTTGGGATGCAATTCCTGAGGCTGGTAACTTATCCTCTGCAGCAGAGGTAACTCTGGGTCTTCCTTTCCTGTGGAGGTCCTCTTGAGAGACAGTCTTATCATAGCGCTTGATGGTTTTTGCGACTACACTTGAAGATTTTTACAGATTTTCCAGACTGACTGACATTCATGTCTTAAAGTAATGATGGACTGTCATTTCTCTTTGCTTATTTGAGCTGTTCTTGCCATACTATGGACTTGGTCTTTTATGAAATAGGGCTATCTTCTGTATACCACCCCTACCTTGTCACAACACAACTGATTGGCTTAACTTCATATGGCTGCAGGGGCAGTATTGAGTAGCTTGAATGAAAAGGTGCCCATTGTAAACGGCCAGCCCCTCAGTCTCAATTGCTAATATATGCATATTATTGTTAGTATTGGATAGAAAACACTCTAAAGTTTCCAAAACTGTCAAAATATTGTCTGTGAGTATAACAGAACTGATATTGCAGGCGAAACCCTGAGGGAAATCAAAACAGGAAGTGGCTTCTATTTTGAATCCTCCATGTTCCATAGCCTTCCTTTGCTGGATTTAAAGGGATATGAACCAGATTCCTTTTCCAATCGCTTCCTCAAGGTGTCAACAGTCTTCAGACATAGTTTCAGGCTTTTATTTTGAAAAAATGAGGCAGAACGATAACATCGTGTCAAGTGGTCACATGAGTTTGGCTTGCGCAACAGAATTTGGACAGCCATTGTTTGCCCCTCTCCTACTGTGAAAGACATTTGTGGTTGATATATTATCGATTATATATTTTTAAAACAACCTGAGGATTGATTATAAAAAACATTTGACATGTTTCTGTGGACATAATGGAAACTATTTGGAATTTTTGTCTGCGTTGTCGTGAACGCTCTTTCCTGTGTATTTCTGAACATAACGCGTCAAACAAACTGAGGTATTTTGGATATAAAAATCATCTTTATGGAACAAACGAAACATTTGTTGTGTAACTGGGAGTCTAGTGAGTGAAAGCATCTGAAGATCATCAAATGTAAACGATTAATTTGATTGCTTTTCTGATTTTCGTGACCGAACTACATGATGCTAAGTGTACTTAATGTTTTTTTTGTGCGATCGGTAAACTTACACAAACGCTTGGATTACTTTCGCTGTAAAGGATCATTTCAACATCTGACACGACAGGTGGATTAACAAAAGGCTAAGCTGTGTTTTCCTATATTGCACTTGTGATTTCATGAATATAAATATTTATAGTAATATTTATTGTATGTAGCGCTATGCTATTCAGCGGTTGTTGATGACACTTATCCCGATAGGGGGATTGCAGCCATAACAGGTTATTAAACACATTAAGAAGGAAAGAAGTTCCACAAATGACCTTTTAACAAGGCACACCTGTTAATTGAAATGCATTCCAGGTGACTACCTCATGAAGCAGGTTGAGAGAATGCCAAAAGTGTGCAAAGCTGTCATCAAGGCAAAGCGTGGCTACTTTGAAGAATCTCAAACATAAATTATATGTAGATTTGTTTAAAACCTTTTTTCTACATGATTCTATATGTGTTATGTCGTGGAAATTTCCTCTATTTACCAAATGATGAGAGCAAACCACACCCAAGTCAGAGTTAGTTATCAAAGTCCATCTTTAATTATATGAGCTCTATTACAACCCTGTGACTCTCAGATCAATTCAGTGTCTATCAATGAATTCTCTGAGAGTCCCTTCCACATTTCAACTGAGAACCTTTATAGCAAAGACATACACAGGATAAGACAGCATCGGCATAATTCATCGTTCAGCTTTGTCTCCTAAAACATGTCATTTTCTCAAACTCAGAACCATAAACCAATCCTCCATATCAACAGGCATATATCAAATCCATCCTATCTTGACAAGATCACAGAGACATTGTGGAGCCAAGAGATACACGCTTGACCTCTCCCCTCTCTCCGGCCCAAACAACTTAGTCTTGACATAGAACAGATACTGCAACCCCGCCACAGTATTATACAAAAATAACATTCTGATGAGAAGTAACTTACAAACATATGATGAATATAAAACATCTTACCTATGTTACCAACCCATTCTGATTATTCCCCAACATTTATTTAAACCTCTCTAGGCTAGGGTCGGTATTTTCACGTCCAGATGAAAAGTGTGCACAAAGTAAACTGCTTGCTACTCATGTCAAGAAGCTAGGATATGCATATTATTAGTAGATTTGAATGATGTCTGTGAGTATAACAGAACTTATTTGGCATGCAAACCCCGAGGCCAAACCATCCAAGAATTTTGTTTTTTGAGGTCACTCTCTTTTCAATGAATGTTCTATGTGGATCTAGATTTCTAAGGCATTTGCTTGCAGAACCTATCGCTTCCTACTGGATGTCAACAGTCTTTAGAAGTTGGTTGATGTTTTTCCTTTGAGAAATGAAGAAGTAGGGCTGTTCAGAATGAGGGTCGAGTCTAGTGTATTGTTGTGGTTGGGGAGCGCGACCTGAAAGCTGGCTCCAGTTTGTTTTTATTCACTGTTGAACACAGATTATCCCATTTTAAATTTTATTGATTATGTACGTTAAAAAATACCTGAAGTTGTATTAGGAAAGTTGTTTGAAATGTTTGGACAAATGTTACAGGTAACTTATTAGGTATTTTGTAGTCATGTAGTGCGAGTTGGAACCAGTGTTTTTCTGAATCAAATGCGCCAAATAAATGGACATTTTGGAGATATAATGATGGAATTAAGCGAAGAAAAGGACAATTAGTGATGTTTATGGGACATATTGGAGTGCCAACAGAAGAAGCTCTTCAAAAGTAAGGCATAAATTATATTGTTATTTCTGACATTTGTGTCGCGCCTGGTGGGATGAAATATGATTGTCTGTGTTTGCTTGATGCTGTCTTCAGATAATCGCATGCTTTGCTTTCGCCTTAAAGCCTTTTTGAAATCTAACACCGTGGCTGGATTAACAAGAGGTTAAACTTTTGGCATATTGCATATTGCATATTGCATGTGTATTTTCAAGAATGTTAAATATTTACAATCCTGTAGTTTGAATTTGGCACCCCGCACTTTCACTGGATGTTGGTCAGTTGGGATGGTAGTGTCCCTAGAGAGGTCTAGCCTAGAGAGGTTAATAGTTTTGTTGTCTTCACTTTTATTCTACAATGTAGAAAATAGTAAAATAAATAAAAATCCTTGAATGAGTTGGTGTGTCCAAACTTTCGACTGGTACTGTATGTGTATGACAAATTGATCAGATGAAGCAGATGGTAAACAACAGCACTGTTTTGCTAGCAGAGACTGGAAAATGTTTCAGGATTCTTCCGGTGGAATTGAGGAGTACACCACATCAGTCACTGGCTTTAACAATAAGTACTTTGAGGTCTTCGTCGCCACAGTGACTGTACGTACATACCCCATCCAGAAGCCATCGATTACAGGCAACATTCACACTGAGCTGAAGAGTAGAGCTGCCACTTTCAAGGAGCGGGACTCTAACCCGGAAGCTTACAAGAAATCCCACTATCCCCTCCGACGAACCATCAAACAGGAAAAGCTTCAGTACAGGACTAAGATCGAGTCGTACCACACCTGCTCCGACACTCGTCGGATGTGGCAGGGCTTGCAAACTATTACAGACTACAAAGGGAAGCACAGCAGAGAGCTGTCCAGTGACACGAGACTACCAGACAAGCTAAATAACTTCTATGATCGATTTGAGGCAAGTAACACTGAAACATGCATGAGAGCATCAGCTGTTCCGAACGACTGTGTTATCAATCACCCCTGCAGCTGATGTGAGTAAGACCTTTAAACAGGTCAACATTCACAAGGCTGCTGGGTCAGGCAGATTAGCAGTATGTGTACTCCAAGCATGGCCTGACCAACTGCCAAGTGTCTTCACTGACATTTTCAACCTCTTCCTGTCTGAGCCTGTTATACCAACATGTTTCAAGCAGACCACCATAGTCCCTGTGCCACACTGCCCTTTCCCACCTGGACAAAAGGAACACCTATGTGAGAATGCTATTCATTGACTACAGCTCAGCGTTCAACACCACAGTGTCCTCAAAGCTCATCACTAACCTAAGAACCCTTGGACTAAACAGCTCCCTCTGCAACTGGATCCTGGACTGACGGGCTGCCCCCAGCTGGTAAGGGTAGGTTACAACACAACCACCACGCTGATTCTCAACACGGGGGCCCCTCAGGGGTGCTTGCTTAGTCCCCTCCTGTACTCCCTGTTCACTCATGAGTGCAGGGCCAGGCATGACTCCAACCCAATCATTACGTTTGCTAATGACACAACAGTGGTAGGCCTGATCACCAACAACGATGAGACAGCCTATATGGAGGAGGTCAGAGACCCGACCGTGTGGTGCAAGGACATCAACCTCTCCCTCCAGGTGATCATGATTAAGGAGATGATGATGGACTACAGGAAAAGTAGGACCAAGCACGCCTATATTTTCAACGACGGGGCTTTAGTATAGCAGGATGAGAGCTTCAAGTTCCTTGGCGTCCACATCACCAACAAACTAACATGGTCCAAGCACACCAAGACAGTCATGAAGAGGGTACCACAAAAACTATTCTCCCTCAGTAGACTGAAAATATTTGGCATGGATCCTCAGATCCTGAAAAGGTTTTACAGCTGCATAAGAGAGAGCATCCTGACGGGTTGCATCACTGACTGGTATTGCAACTGCCTCCGACCGCAAGGCAATACAGAGGGTAGTGCGTACGGGAGCCAAGCTTCCTGCCATCCAGGACCTCCATACCAGGTGGTGTGAGAGAAAGACCCTAAAAATTGTCAAAGATTCCAGCCACCCTAGTCGTAGACAGTTCTCTCTGCTACCGCACGGCAAGCGGTACCGAAGAGCCAAGTTTAGGTCTTAGAGGCTTCATAACAGCTTCTACCCCCAAGCCATAAGACTCCTGAACAGTTAATCAAATGGCTACCCAGACTATCTGCATGTACCCCCCACGCTACTGCTACTCTCTGTCATTATCTATGCATAGCCACTATAATAACCCTACCTACATCTACATAATTACCTCAATTACCTCGACATTCGTGCCCCCCACACATTGACACATTGACTCTGTTTACTGCTGATCTTTAATTATTTGTTACTCTTATCTCTTACTTTTTGGGGGATTTTATTACAATTGCATTGTTGATTAAGAGTTTGTAAGTAAGCATTTCACTGTAAGGTCTACCTGTTGTAAGATACCTGTTGTATTCAACGCATGTGACAAATTAAGTTTGATTTGATTTGTATGGGCATACGCATATTTTTGTCTGTATCTGAAAGGCCATCTATTTGCCTGAATCTGTTAGGAATGATCTGTTGTTCTGTGACATGCAGTCATTCCAAAAGAAGAAGGTTGATATGTTTGTACTGGGTCCTTAGCCTACAGGGACATCTGACACATTAATTCCTTTCCTCGTAGCCAGGGCAAGACACAGGTGTATAGAAAAGGGGGTAGCAGAGAACATTCAGGTCTGTCTTTCACTCTTCTCTTGTCGTTTTCTCTTTTTAGGGCATCTTTACACTACACTACTTTACGGCACATACTAGTCCCAGGACATGTGTTATTATTATATTATAAATATTCAATTTTCTTACTCTGTCTTCTCTTCTTACTCTCTTCTCTTGTCTTCTTCTTTATTAGCCTACTTTTTGTCTTCTCTTTTTCTGTTCTATTCCCTTTTCTCTGTGGACCGATTACTATACATATAGATTCCCTGTCCATCACTGGAGATTATAATCAGTGAATTATCAATGGCAGAGACAGTGTGGATGTCAACAGATCCACACACACACACACACACACACACACACACACACACACACACACACACACACACACACACACACACACACACACACACACACACACACACGTCTAATAGACCTGCTGCAGGCTCAGGGGGGTTAAACAAATAGAGTTAAGTCATATAGACTTTGCAATTGATCAGTGTATCAATTTACACCTAGCTTATATACCTTCAAAAACCAATTGTGCAAGTTCTCCCACTTAAAAAGTCATCATCATAGGCGCTCTTCAACTATGACAGACAAAATGAGAAAAAAAATCCAGAAAATCACATTGTAGGATTTTTTATGAATTTATTTGCAAATTATGGTGGAAAATAAGTATTTGGTCAATAACAAATGTTTATCTCAATACTTCGTTATATACCTTTTGTTGGCAATGACAGAGGTCAAACGTTTCTGTAAGTCTTCACAAGGTTTTCACACACTGTTGCTGGTATTTTGGCCCATTCCTCCATGCAGATCTCCTCTAGAGCAGTGATGTTTTGGGGCTGTTGCTGGGCAACACAGACTGTCAACTCCCTCCAAAGATTTTCTATGGGGTTGAGATGTGGAGAATGGCTAGGTCACTCCAGGACCTTGAAATGCTTCTTACGAAGCCACTCCTTCGTTGCCCGGGCGGTGTGTTTGGGATCATTGTCATGCTGAAAGACCCAGCCACGTTTCATCTTCAATGCCCTTGCTGATGGAAGGAGGTTTTCACTCAAAATCTCACGATACATGGCCCCATTCATTCTTTCCTTTACACGGATCAGTCGTCCTGGTCCCTTTGCAGAAAAACAGCCCCAAAGCATGATGTTTCCACCCCCATGCATCACAGTAGGTATGGTATTCTTTGGATGCAACTCAGCATTCTTTGTCCTCCAAACACAACAAGTTGAGTTTTTACCAAAAAGTTATATTTTGGTTTCATCTGACCATATGACATTCTCCCAATCTTCTTCTGGATCATCCAAATGCTCTCTAGCAAACTTCAGACAGGCCTGGACATGTACTTGCTTAAGCAGGCGGACATGTCTGGAACTGCAGGATTTGAGTCCCTGGCGGCGTAGTGTGTTACTGATGGTAGGCTTTGCTACTTTGGTCCCATCTCTCTGCAGGTCATTCACTAGGTCCCCCCGTGTGGTTCTGGGATTTTTGCTCACTGTTCTTGTCATCATTTTGACCCCACGGGGTGAGATCTTGCGTGGAACCCCAGATCGAGGGAGATTATCAGTGTTCTTGTATGTCTTCCATTTCCTTATAATTGCTCCCACAGTTGATTTCTTCAAACCAAGCTGCTCACCTATTGCAGATTCAGTCTTCCCAGCCTGGTGCAGGTCTACAATTTTGTTTCTGGTGTCCTTTGACAGCTCTTTGGTCTTGGCCATAGTGGAGTTTGGAGTGTGACTGTTTGAGGTTGTGGACAGGTGTCTTTTATACTGATAACAAGTTCAAACAGGTGCCATTAATACAGGTAACGAGTGGAGGACAGAGGAGCCTCTTAAAGAAGAAGTTACAGGTCTGTGAGAGCCAGAAATCTTGCTTGTTTGTAGGTGACCAAATACTTATTTTCCACTATAATTTGCAAGTAAATTCATGAAAAATCCTACAATGTGATTTTCTGGATTTTTTTTCTAATTTTGTCTGTCATAGTTGAAGTGTACCTATGATGAAAATTACACGCCTCTCTCATCTTTTTAAGTGGGAGAACTTGCACAATTGGTGGATGACTAAATACTTTTTTGCCCCACTGTATAGGTGCAGATTCAGGTGCACCTATATGTATATGCAGATTCACGCGCAGAGTGCGGAAGATGTTTATTAAGCCTTCACAGAAGGCAGGAATCGTGGTCACAGGCAGGCAATGGTCAAACACAGGTAGGTAGTCAAAAACAAACAATACCTCACAACCATACAAACAGACAGAACTGAACTAAATAGGGAGCTGATGAGACCAGGTGAGAAAAGAACACAGATGAAATAAATTAATAAAAATGAAAGACAGGGCTGCATTCCAGAACACAAAGAAATAGAGCTACATTCAAGAACACAAAGAAAAAGAACACAAGGTTGACTAAGAAAAGAAAAGCAGAACCTTAAACCGTCAGACCATTTTATTGGTAAACTACACGGTAATGTAAAAGTTTCATTTTTTAGTGGTCCAATACGTAATATAGTGCACTTATCGTAAGTGGGTATTAATCCAGAGAGGTTAGCAAAAGTATCTAGATCCTCTATGAGGCTGTGGAGGGATTCTAATTGTGGTTTTAAAAGAAAACATGAAACATCAGCATACAATGACACCTTTGTTTTTAAGCCACCGATTTCTAATCCCTTAATATTATTTAACAGCTAACATTTCGATGGCATTAATAAATAGATATGCTGATAGTGGACAACCTTGTTTTACTCCTCTTGACAGTTTAAAACTTTACGAGATCTAGCCATTTTTTACTATTTGACACCTAGGGTTAATATACATAACTTTAACCCATTTTATAAGAGATTCTCTTAAATTGAAATGTTCTAGGAATTTATATATAAACTCCAGTCATACTTTATCAAATACCTTTTCAAAATCAACTATGAAAACCAGGCCTGGTGTCTCCGATATTTTATAGTATTCTATTGTTTCCAGTACTTGTCTTATATTATCTCCAATGTATCGTCCATGTAAAAAACCTGTCTGGTTAGGATTAATAATATCTGACAATACCTTTTTAAATCTATGCGCCAAGCAGTTAGCTGGAAGTTTTGCATCACAATACTGAAGTGTAAGAGGCCTCCAATTTTGTAAATGGACTGGATCTTTATATATATCACTTGGATCCTGTTTCATTAATACTGAAATCAGACCTTCTTGCTGTGTGTCAAATAATCTACCATGTAAATAGGAGTGGTTAAAACATGCTAATAACGGTCCTCTGAGTATATCAAAAAAAGTTTGGTGTACTTCCACTGGTATGCCATCCAGCCCTGGAGTTTTCCCAGCCTTAAAGGCTTTAATTGCATCAAGAATTTCCGCCTCTGTAATTTGGCTTTCACATGAGTATTTCTGTACAGATGTTAATTTTACATTATTAATAGGAAAAAAATCCATACAATTAGCTTTGGTTAGTGGAGATGGAGGAGACAGAAACAAAAACATATTCTTAATTGAAGTACTTTACTTCCTCTTTCAAAGTATAATTTGGTGAATCATGCGTTACTCCATCATTTGTAACAAGTTTCAATACATGTTTTTTGGTAGCATTTCTATGTTGAAGATTGAAAAAGAATTTGGTGCATTTTTTTATTTTAATTTTATAATATATTACACTGGATCTTTCTTGAATAAGTTCCTCCATTTCTTGTTGTTTTTCCTCTAACTTATTATGTGCCTCTATGGTAGAGTTTTTATTTATTTCTAACTGTACTGTTAGTCCTTCAATTTCCTTTGTTAATTTGGACTCTTTTGATTGCTTTTGTTTTATAGATGAGTACTGAATTGCATGGCCTCTAAAGACACATTTAAAAGTGTTATGTCAGAAAAGTCAGTCCTAATTGTAAACAAGTTATCATCCAGTAGGCTTTGATTAAATTTCCAATATCCTCACCCACGTGGAAATCCTGTTAGAGTAATATATATGCCAATTATGTGATGATCCGGCCACATTCTGACCCCTATCAACACTTTTTAAACTTTTGGTGCCAGAGAGAATGACATAGGAAAGTAATCAAGATGACTAGCTTGATTAAGCCTCCGCCATGTATATCTCACTAGGTCAGGGTATTTTTATCCTCCATATATCCACTAATTCCAATATATCCATGACATTCATGATTACCTTAAGTGCCTGAGGTTGATAGTTTGTACTGTGATTTCCTTTACGGTCCTGTATTTAAAACCGTATTGAAATCCCCCACCACAATAATAGAGTCTAGTGTTGCTTGTAGAGTTTATCATTTTTTTTACAGATTTTCAAAGAAGCCTGCATCATCATTATTTGGACCGTATAGGTTAATAAGCCATATCTGTTAATTGTCCAATAACATATTTACAATAATCAATCTACCTTGATGATCTGTTTGGACAATTTGCACATTTGGATCAAAATGACTGTTAATTAATTTCATCACCCCTTTTGAATTTATTTGCCCATGGGAGAAATATATTTCACCCCCCCAGTCCTTTTTCCACAAAACGTCATCTAAAAATGTTGAATGAGTTTCCTGTAGACAATAGATATTATATTTCTTCTCTTTTAGCCAGGTAAATACTGATAAACTTTTTTAACTTATTATCTGCTAAGCCATAACAATTATAACTGACTGTACTTAATTCACCACTTACCATAATGAGACACGTTTAAAATCTATTTATCGAAATCTATGTTTGAAAACGAGCCATTAAAAAGTAACATGATGATTGAGTGTCTGTATACTGTAGCTGTAGCATGATATTTGCATTGCTACTAAGTGAACCTCCAATTGGTCCCCACTATTCCTCCCGCTAAAAGCCCTCCTCATACCGAGTTGGGTTGTCATCCCAATGCCTGGCAGACCACCCCCGGCACCCCGGATCCCATAGCCCCTTAGAGACCAGGATCCATCCTTCGAAAAGAGCACACTGTGCCACCCACAGAACAGAAGCAGATCAATTGCGAAATGCATGTCCATCGCCCTCACCTCAATTTGTATAATATATATTCATTAAAATATATATATATAAAATCCTGTTTATCTTATTTTCCATAATTAGCTATTAATATTTGTAGTAATGTAGGCAATTTATGCAAATGACTTTTACCTCTTATGAGTCTCGCTATTACCAAAATTACATTATGGCAAACAATTATTATATTAGCAAACAATTATTGTTAATAATCCTATATTGTCCCTAACATCTTTTACTCACCTCCAAACAGTTGTGGGATACACACACACCCACACACTCATACAAACTCATACACACTCATTCACACTCATACACACTCATACACACTCAACCCCTTTCCCCCCACAACAACCGAAGACTCACATTCTCAACAGTTGCACCTTCCCAGAGCCCAACTCAAGAAAGGTCTTGATTTACAAATGCATATACAGTTGCAGCTGTATGAGAAAGCCTGCAAAACTGTGCAAAGAAAATGGGCAGAAATGGGGAGATTTTATTAAACATTGTCACGTCCTAGATAATGGAGGTCAGATGTACCCCTTTCCCCTGAAACACCCACAACATGGTCCCCCTTATTGACCATATTCCCAAGCATCTCCATGCAGTCAGATTTTGTGCCTCCAGGGCCACAATAATATGCCCCCTCTCTGAATGTCCGAGTGTGACCCCCTCCCCATGGGTTACTGCAGCTGGTGTTGCCAGCACTGCCACTGCCTGGGTGGGGGAACCCCACCGGAATCTCCACCGGCTAGGTACAAGGTCGTAAAGGTTCTAATTTGCAGCTTTGAGAATTTCCTTGTATATTATGATTTCCCTTCAGGGGGCTTTGGCTTTGCAGGACCAATCCTGCCATGCAGGCTCAGAATCTTGAGGGGGCGGTGCTGCTCTAGGTCTCTGACCGCATTTGGCTGCATACAGGCCGCTTACAGCAGGCCCATAAAACAGTTAGGGACTTCTCCATAGTATCTGGGTCATTCAGGTGGGTGTCTGGGGTATAGGGTTGTGGACTGTTCCATCAATATAGGATCATAAATAAATAAATTAGATGTACCATTTATTTTAAAAATGTAGATCCCATGATAGGACAATAAATAAATTATATGTGTAATTTATTTTAAAATGCTGTTCCACCATGATAGGACAATACATAAATAAATGAATACATAAGATGTATAATTCATTATAAAATGTATATCCCTCATATCAACAACACTGAAAGCTCTCTCACAACCCCTGCTCACAGCAATACATTGGTTCTGGGATATGCAACCATTTCCTTTCTCACTCAACGCCACACTTTCCCAAACACCAAAAAAAACACACACCACACCATCCATCCATCCACACATACTTTGCCTTCTGTTTACTGAGTTTTTATCTTCACCATGTTGAATTAGTGCTTTTGTGTTCCAATTAGTTATATTTGAAGATATATAGAAAAGCTATATTTTTGTTGTATTATTACAATCCATAACCAGGCTTGAATTGGGTGTTTCCTTATTTGCCTCCTCTACGACAATATTTTTAATTTTTAAAATAGCGTAGTCTTTCTGTCTCTGAACAGCTGGTTATAAATATACAGTTTATCGACGACGAGAGCTACGTGTTTCCCTTTCAATATATTTTCCTTGAAAATTGGATACAGAACTTTAAGCCGTTCTGCAATTTCCTTCGGGAACTGGTCATTCATGAACATTTTCGTGCCATCAAGTCTTTTATCCAGGCTTTAAACCATTGTCTTAACTTTAAAGAAAGCAAATTTGGCAACGATTGGGTGTTCATACCTCTGCCATCTCTGTCCGAAGCGGTGTTCACATTCGAGTTCAGGAACTTCTCCTTCTTTCTCTTGGATACCTGTAAGTAGCAGATTCTCTCTCATGGATCTAGTCTGTATGTCAAGTAAGACTTCCGTTTCAATCTTTTTGACTGTCCCTTTAGCTTGTTTGAGTCTTTCTCCAATGTTGCAGCTTTTTCAAAACTCATTACGAGGCTTGAATTCAACTCTTTTATATCCTTACTGACCTCATTGGGATAGGGGTGCCGCTAGCGGGACAGCTCGACAACATCCGGTGAAATTGCAGAGCGCCAAATTCAAATGAAATTACTATAAATATTTAACTTTCATAAAATCACAAGTGTAATACATCAAAATTAATCTTAGCTTGTTGTTAATCCTGCCGCCGTGTCAGATTTCAAAAAGCCTTAATGGCGAAAGCAAACCATGCGATTATCTAAGGACAGCGCCCCGCGTACCAACACATGAAAAACATATTTCAACCAGGCAGGTGCGACATGAAAGTCAAATAGCGATGTAAAAATGCCTTACCTTTGATGATCTTCTTCTGTTGGCACTCCAAAAGGTCCCAGTTACATCACAAATGATCCTTTTGTTCAATAATGTCCTTCTTTATATCCATAAAAACTCAGTTTAGAAGTTTAAAAACTCAGTTTAAAATCTCGCAGCAGTCAATAATCCACTCAGTTTCCCTCCATCAAAATGCATACAAAATTAATCCCAAACGTTACTAATAAACTTCTCCAAACAAGTCAAACAACGTTTATAATCAAACCTTAGGTATCCTCATTCGCAAATAAACAATACAATTTAAGACAGAGAATAGTATGTTCATTACCGGAGATAAATAAGAAAGAACTACCTTTCCTCCACACGCTTGAAAACACTACAGCCGAAATGGGAGCCACCTAGAAAACTACAATTTCTGGGTAATTTTTCCAAAAACCAGCCTGAAACTCTTTCTAAAGACTGTTGACATCTAGTGGAAGCCCTAGGAACAGCAATTTGGGAGGATTTTGGCTTATAATTATAGTACTAGCCATTGAAAACAGTGGTAAGCTTGTGGCGAAATCCTGCACTGAGCCTTCACCGTGCGCTGCCACTTTAAGAGAGCATCAGCAGTAAGGAAGGAGGAAATAAAGAGCTTTTTCAGCTCTTTGGGGAGGAGCTCTTGGTTGGCGCGACAGTTTGATTGTGTGTGCTATGCTGCAGAAGTTTGGTTAATTTTCAGCATGTGTAGTTTATAAAGTATTTAACTCAATCATCGGTGTGACAGTTCTACGTCGTGGTTGTTATCGTTTGGGACCGCGGCGGTTATGGATTGCATGGATTAGTAGCAACATTGTTGCGAAGCTTTGACATACAAACCAACAAACCATCGAACGATCAGACAGTACACCGGCACGCCTGAAGACCACAGCTAAGATCTCTCTTGTTCTCTTTCTCTCTTTCTCTTCCCACTATTGTTCCAGTGCTTTACCCTGTAACCAGACTTTCTATTTTTCAAATGCACTTCCCATTGAAGTTCATTAGAGCTGGACTATTATTGCCCTGCCAGAAGTATTTGGGTGGACATTTTAGTTAAAAGTGAGGTTGCTTGTAAGTTGTGTATTGTTATTTGAACTGTATTGAGGTGGGGTGTACTAATAACATGTTGCCGAGAAGATTTTTAAGGCCTTTGTTGTGTCTATGAACACCCCCCACATTCATACCCTCTGCACTCCTCCACTGGAAGATAATACAGATTATTGCAAATCCTCTGTTGATGACTGGGTTCTTTCTTGTATGAAGTTGCTGTTCAATTGCTCTGCCATTTATTATTATTATTATTGTATGAGGTATTCTTGGTGGGGCTACCCCTGTGCTGTGATGTGGGTTTTATAGGGTGTGTATTCTCTTTTCTCTACACTGGCTATCTGGTAAACAGGCTACACTCTAGGCAGTCTCTTCTGCTGATGTGTGTGGTACTCTCTATTCTACTCTTTTCCTTTCGGCATGGTTAATACCTGCCTGGCGCCCGAACAAAATCTTTATCTTTACCCTTCTCAAATAAATACCACTACAAGCTGAACATGTTTTTTTGGGGGGGTTGTCCTCTGGGTTTCGCCTGACATATAAGTTATGTTATACTCAAAGACATAATTTAGAAACGTTTTATCTAAATCTACCAATTATATGCATATCCTAGCTTCTGGGCCTGAGTGACAGGCCATTTACTTTGGGCACGCTTTCATCCGGACAAGAAAATACTGCCCCCCATCCCAATTAAGTTATTAACAGATGGGTTTTTACCTTTACCATTCCCGGTGGTGAAAATATTAAATCGTCTGTGTTTGTAGATGAGTCACGTTTTCGTTTTGAGATATGTTCCCCTGTCTTACCCTCCGTCGTTTACAGATAGGTTCCCCTGTCTTATTCTCCGTTGTTTACAGATAGGTTCCCCTGTCTTAGGTCCCTTGTCTTATTCTCCGTCGTTTACAGATAGGTTCCCCTGTCTTATTCTCCGTCGTTTACAGATAGGTTCCCCTGTCTTACTCGCCGTCGTTTACAGATAGGTTCCCCTGTCTTATTCTCCGTCGTTTACAGATAGGTTCCCCTGTCTTATTCTCCGTCGTTTACAGATAGGTTCCCCTGTCTTATTCTCCGTCGTTTACAGATAGGTTCCCCTGTCTTACTCTCCGTCGTTTTGAGATATGTTCCCCTGTCTTACCCTCCGTCGTTTACAGATAGGTTCCCCTGTCTTATTCTCCGTCGTTTACAGATAGGTTCCCCTGTCTTACTCTCCGTCGTTTTGAGATATGTTCCCCTGTCTTACCCTCCGTCGTTTACAGATAGGTTCCCCTGTCTTATTCTCTGTCGTTTACAGATAGGTTCCCCTGTCTTACTCTCCGTCGTTTACAGATAGGTTCCCCTGTCTTACCCTCCGTCGTTTTGAGATATGTTCCTCTGTCTTACCCTCCGTCATTTTGAGATATGTTCACCTGTCTTACCCTCTGTCGTTTTGAGATATGTTCCTCTGTCTTACCCTCCGTCGTTTTGAGATAGGTTCCCCTGTCTTACTCTCCGTCATTTTGAGATATGTTCACCTGTCTTACCCTCCGTTGTTTTGAGACAGGTTCCCCTGTCTTACTCTCTGTCGTTTTGAGATATGTTCACCTGTCTTACTCTCCGTCGTTTTGAGATATGTTCCTCTGTCTTACCCTCCGTTGTTTTGAGATAGGTTCCCTTGTCTGGGTGTTTGTTTGTTTTCATAATATTTGTTGATACATTTCTCTAGTCTTATGATTTGTTTTCTGTTGTTATCCAGATTGAAGGTTATTACCCACCAGATTGTGTAGTGCTAATATTTAGTCTAACCTATCAATATTGAATATTACGCTTTTATCTTGAGGTGGTCTACATAGCTATGTTATGTCCGCCATCTTGTTTGTGTTATGTGTGTGTGTGTGTGTGTGTGTGTGTGTGTGGATCTGTTGACATCCACACTGTCTCTGCCATTGATAATGCACTGATTACAATCTCCAGTGATGGACAGGGAATCTATATGTATAGTAATCGGTCCACAGAGAAAAGGGAATAGAACAGAAAATAAGAGAATATAAAAATGAGGAAAATTGTGAAGAGGACAAGAATGAAAAAAGAAAAGGAAAAAAGAAGAGAAGAGAGAGTAAGAAAGCGGAATATCTCTACTGCAACAATAATACATTTCCTGGGACTAGTATGTGCCGTACAGTAGTGTAGAGTAAAGACACCCTAAAAGAGAGAAAACGACAAGAGAAGAGTGAAAAACAGACCTGAACGTTCTCTTTTATCCCCCCTCTTTCTATACACCTGTGTCCTGCCCTGGCTATGAGGAAAGGAATGTGTATGTGTCAGCTGTCCCTGTAGGCTAAGGACCCTGCACAAACACATCAGCCTGCTTGTCTTTGTGCGTGCGTGCGTGCGTGTGAGCGCGTGTGTGTGTGTGTGTGTGTGTGTGTGTGTGTGTGTGTGTGTGTGTGTGTGTGTGTGTGTGTGTGTGTGTGTGTGTGTGTGTGTGTGTGTGTGTGTGTGTGTGTGTGTTTATGCATGTCCATGCCTCGTGCTTGTGTGTCTTAGTGACTTTACACATTTTCCCAGGGACATGTGTTTTATGACTCTTAATCAAAATAAATGGTCTCTGTCTGATTTCCATAATAATAGAGAATGTGCACGGCCGCATTATTTCTTGGTGTGCTAGCCTAGCTGGAGCAGGAAGTGGATTTAATGTATTTAGTATCTCACTGTTATCCTAAGTAGCTCGGATTATTATAATGGCCTGTCAAGGCTAAAGCCTGGGCCTAATTCCCCTTCTCCAGATATCCCTTACAAAGGACAAGCTAATATAAGTGTACTTTACCAATTCCATATGCTTTTAGCCAGGACCACTATTACTTAGGCTGTAATACATGGATATGAGAGAGTGTTGTGGCTTCAATTAAAGCTGAGTGTGTGTGTGTGTGTGTGTGTGTGTGTGTGTGTGTGTGTGTGTGTGTGTGTGTGTGTGTGTAATTATAATCCTCTTTTCTACATATTTTATGAGGGTGTGGTTGCACACATGCACATACACATACACATGCACGCACACATACACTCATATAATTTGCCTATTATTCAACCACATTGCAAGCTGTCAAGAATGTGTGAAACTCCGCATTCAGTCCTTTCCATCATCAGACTGAAGCAGGCAGTGACTTATAGTGTGTCAAGTCATGTTCCTGCTAGAAATAGAAAGCCACTCTTGGAGCAAAATGGAAGTTAATGAAAAGGTTCTTAAAAGTGTTTTGACGCATTTTTTGTCTTTTGCTGTAATCAAAAGTTAGATTCAAGTCTATCTAGAGCACTCTCTTGAAGAGTAGTTGAGTACATCCTACACACTCAGGGTGGATTTCAATTCATGAATATTTGAAATTCAATGCGTGTTGGATGGACTGCAAAGGAATGACATTGTATTTTTATTTTTGCCGTGTTAAGAGGGCAAAGTACTTCATATAATATGCAGCTAGTGGGATGTTTAAATGAATAATCACTATTTACTATTAACATGGACATTGAGTGATTGACCCTGACCTGTCATTAACATATGTGATGTGTGAAATTATTATAATAATATGCATTTACCACCTAGTGATGAAAACTCATGGACCGTATGGAGATTAGGCTGTATAATAATCCATGTGGAATTTTCAAGCTTTCTTTCTGCCATAAAGAAGAAACAACATGAGATGTGTACTTTTCTCTCCAACTTCCAACTTTTTAAAAGTAGTTCTGCGCAATACTGTAGGTTTTAGTTTAATGTTTTGTTTTGGTCACAAAAAGAAAGCATTGCCTGCTTGCTGCCCTCTAGAGATGTTCTGAAATGTTCTGAAATCATTTGGTGCATTCTTCAACAAGTTTTAAAACGTTTTAGTAAGTTCTTGCACTCAAAAACGTGGTTCATGAGACACCTTTTCCTGAACTGAGTATTTGTGTTGGATATACTGGACATTAGCTCTATCAGTATCTTCCTGAATATTTCCTCCTCCCTTTCCTGGTTATAGATTAACTAACTTCCTGGTTATAGAGGAGCCAACTGGGCTGGTTGGCTGGTCTGGACTAACTTCCTGGTTATAGGGGAGCCAACTGGGCTGGTTGACTGGTCTGGACTGGTCTGGACTATCTTCCTTGTTATAGGGGAGCCAACTGGTCTGGTTGGCTGGTCTGGACTAACTTCCTGGTTATAGGGGAGCCAACTGGGCTGGTTGTCTGGTCTGGACTAACTTCCTGGTTATATGGGAGCCAACTGGGCTGCTTGGCTGGTCTGGACTGCCCTTGCAGAACCTTTCATCTGATTAAAATGGTAGGGAGGCCTAATGGCGGGAGAGCAGTTTGGGTCCGCTGGTCCCCTAAATTATTTTGTTACCATCGGTTGGAGAGAGGGAGAAGGGAGATGGCTGCAGAGGTCTGTTGGTTGGAGAGACGGGAGAAGGGAGATGGCTGCAGAGGTCTGTCGGTTGGAGAGAGGGAGAAGGAAGAGGGCTGCAGATGTCTGTCGGTTGGAGAGAGAGGGCTGCAGAGGTATGTCTGTTGGAAAGAGGGAGGAGGGAGAGGGCTGCAGAGGTATGTCGGTTAGCTGGAGAGAGGGAGAAGGTGGGAGAGGGCTGCAGAGGTATGTCGGTTAGCTGGAGAGAGGGAGAAGGTGGGAGAGGGCTGCAGAGGTCTGTCCCCACTGGACACACACTGGTTAAATCAATGTTGTTGACTTTCATTTGGAAGGAGGGAAAGAGATGGGCCTGAGGAGGAGGAGGGTGCGATGGAGGGGATAGAGGGGTAAGAGAAGAGCAAGCGTGTGAGTGTGTCGGGCACTGTGGAGGAAAGATGGAGCGAGGGAGCAGATGGAGGGGTGAGAGGAGATCAGAGTTGTTAGTGTGTCGGGGCTTGTGGAGGAGGAGGAAGCAAGGGGATGGAGGGGTGAGAGGAGATCAGAGTTAGATAGTGTGTCGGGGCTTGTGGAGGAGGAGGAGGAGGAAGCAAGGGGATGGAGGGGTGAGAGGAGATCAGAGTTAGATAGTGTGTCGGGGCTTGTGGAGGAGGAGGAGGAGGAGGAGGAGGAGGAAGCAAGGGGATGGAGGGGTGAGAGGAGATTGGAGCGTGTGAGTGTGGCAGGGCCTGAAAATGAATCCTGTCAGATCCCCAGCGCAGTACATATTGGGATTAATGAAGGGGAATGTTCAGGCAGGAAGATCTTCACACCCAGTCAATTATTTTTATATATATATATATATATATATATATATATATATATATATATATATATATATATATATATATATATATGTATATATGTATGTGTGTGTGTATGTGTGTGTGTGTGTGTGTGTGTGTGAGAGAGAGAGAGAGAGAGAGAGAGAGAGAGAGAGAGAGAGACTCCATTTTGTTAAGCAGGGAAGAAGAAAGAAAACAGAAAGAATGAGAGGTGATTGCTGTGTAAATGACTACCCAAGGGATACATGTTTTTTTCCAAGGTTAAAAATGGACCTGTGAGCAGACTTTTACTGCTCTCTCTCCACTCCTCAACTCCCCCTTTTTTCCTCTGTTGATTCCTATTGATCTGTCGGTTATTGCTCGCCGCAGTTCATTTCTGTCACTGCAGTGTTTTTAGGAGGAATAGAAAACGATTTGCCTTAGGGGGTTTTCTCTAGGCTTAGAGTGTAACCTGAGGCAAGAGCACCGGTACAAACACACGTGCATGAACAAATTAACACACACACCCGTGCTCACATGTATGCCATGGACCACCACGCACTTACACATGCATGCACGCAAGCAGACACACACACACACACATTAACAAAGTCAGATCATTAATTTTCTTACACACAATCACACCCAAACAGCACTACAGTTTCTATTAGCATCTAAATTCTAGCCAATGGAGATTAAACATAGCAAAATCAAAGGTTAAACCCATACTCCAGGCAATAACCCAACAATCTCACCTTCTCATGTTATATTTTCTCAATTTCTGTTCCATATTTCATATTCATGTACTGCTCTCTCTGGAGAACCCACTGGGCACACTGCATCATTTCAATGTGGATATTTGAGTAATATAAATAAACCATCCAATAGAAAAACAATGTCAGATTCTTTGTTTAGTTGTCACCCAAATGTATAGAACTGCGCTTTCATCCGATTCAAACACAGCAGAGTTCAAGTGGGAATACAATGTCAGATATACAACAGATGAATGTGCTTCATCTAATAGCAGAACCAAATGACCTGGATGGCAGTTGAGATTACATTCAAAGTATGTGTTGCAAGTGATCAATTCCTTTGGAGATTCTGCGCAGATTATTACAGCGATTGAGAAGATCTCCACAGCCTTGTGAAGACTTATGCATGCTATCTTGAACATGCACGCTTTATATGATTACATAAGAATAAATGTATAGTACAGTAACCTCAATGTGGCCATGGATGTTACTCATTTTAAGGTAGAATGTTACATTAGTTTGGAAGACTTAACTGTAGGCTATTTACTGTATTACAAAAGTAATATTGAATTGTGTTTGGTTGACCCTTCCAAATATCAACATGTAAAGGAGCTGTATCTACTGATTGGATAGTTCCATCTGACCCACTGACTTAATCCCATTCTTAAACTTAGATTTTTGATTGAGTCAGAGACGTGAATCCAACAAATCAAATGTTAAACTTGTCGACAAGTTAATAGGCTATTTATTGTATTTCAAATGTGATAAATAAACATTTGAAGGTGATTTATCTTCTTGCTTGGGTAGATCCATATGTGCCACTGACTTAGTCTGGCTTTATTTCCAGTTCATCTACAAGTTAATAATTGATGTTTTTGATTCATTTCTCCATCTCAACGAACAATCGTAAGAAGTAAGAAATCAAATCAAACTTTCTTTGATTGAGCCCTTTTCTTGAACTTATAGTTTTGGTTGAGATGGGAGATCCAACATTTATGAATTTATAGACAAACTGGAATTAAAACCAGACTAAATCAGAAGAACAGAATCCAACTGTGAAATCAACCAGCACTTGAAACTCTAAGCCTATTGTATTGCTTCTGTTTATTTGAAATCTGGGTTGAATAGAAACAATAGCCATTGATGACTTTACAAATGCTATATATGTCACATCTGCTCCTGTCACACGCCCTAGTGGACATCCGGTGTCTCCTTGACCTGCAGCCATTCCCCCTGTTCCCTCTCCCTCTCTTTCTGTGTGTGATTGTGTGGTTGGATACATGTGTGCTGGAGTCAGAGCAGGT